>NC_134463.1:73251436-73588102 GCF_047948215.1 Lycorma delicatula
AAGCACGTTGCCACAGTTTATATCTACTTTGCATGAAATTTTGTTTTTTAATGATTTTTTTTAGTTTAAAATCTATTCTAGATAAATAATAATCTTCCATTTTACAAAATTTGTTTTATTCAAAAAAAAAAAAGAGGGTGATGTAATCTTTTTTGAAATGGATACATCAACGTGGCAACATTTTTATAAAATTAATTACCGATGAATTTTATGTAGGAACTAAAATGAATTTTATTCAAGAAAATGCTATAAAATGTATTAATATTTTCAATAATTTTATAGGAATTGCCTAATTTTTATATTACATCTGGATAGATTACTTGTATAAATAGTTAAGTGTAATCTATATGTACTGAATAGACAAGTTTTTTCTTGCGCTTGGCTACCTTTAATGTCTACTGAAAATAAGTACAAATACCTTAGTACAATGAATATCTTGCAGGAACTATCAAATTTTATAGTTTCATGTATCAAATACTTTAATTAGTATTGCTGAAACAGGAAATATTTTTTAGAAACTGTATTAAAAGAACAGTTTGTATTTTGAATTAGGAAAATAACAATGTGCAGTTTTATATCATATTTAAAATACACTTATTCCTTTTTAGTTTTTCAGATCATAATAATTGTGTTGTCTCCCCGCTAGAACAATCAGAATCTTCTTTCATACAAAATCATTGAACTAAATCTTTTTGGAGATCCACACATTTTCACATCTACGATGTTCAATTTCTTTTTTCTGTAATTCTCTAGAAAATTCTAGAAATAAAAGCCCCAATTATCACTTGTACAAATATTTTCCATTACTACATAGGTATTCTTCATTTATTTCTCAAGAGTTTATAATAATAAGAAATTATCTTTTATCTTAATTAAAGATAATTTAAAATTTATTTTTGTTTCCCATATTTCTAAATTTTTCCTGGACGTCAGTTGTAGTTAACTGCATTCATTTCTGGGTCTCTTGATTGTAACCTGAAAAAGAAATCTTTTGTAAAGCTGTTTTATTGTGTAATCAACCAAACCTGTTTTAGCTAAATTTATTTTAATTTTTTTCAGCTCACTAATAAATAAAAACAGAATATTCAAATCCAAATAATACTTGTTCTAATCCATTTTCATTTGATCCATTACCATTTGTAGTGAATTGCCAACCGGCACTCAAATTTCTGAATACTGTAATACAATCAAAAAAGTTTAATCTTATTTTTAATTATTTTCAAGCAGGTGCAAATTTTTTATTTATTCTGATTATACAGATGACTAGGTAGAAAGAAAAAATAAGGGCATAATTTTTTAATTACTCATTTTTCTTCTAAGTGAATTTTATTCTACGCTTTAATATATTTTTTATGTAATTCTTAACTTTGTTAGGTTAGATACTTTAGCGGTTAAGGTACTGATGTCATATATCTCTTTTGTCACCACATTCATATAAAAAAGTTAGCGAATTATTCAAAATAATTTCTTCATTGAAATCATTTACAATTTTTTACTCTGCTTTTTCTTTCAGTTACAATTATTTTACTGAATTTATGTATAGCCATTTGTAAAACTTCATACAGGAAGAAAAATACAATCCCATTTTATATTCATACTTTTAAGAAAATAGTCAAATGATCATATACTGTAAAGGTTCCATTTATTTTCATAATAACAAGTAGTACACTGTAATTTTGTTCTTTATGTGAATTCTCTATTTTTTAATGTAATGCAAATAATACAATTTTTCAAAAATATTAATAAGCATTAGTTTCCTAACCTTTTAATTAAATATTTAAATTTAACCTCTTTGGAGAGAGATAAATGTTTTTACTATGTATATTTTGTATACAAATTATGTTTACACGGTTTTGTTGGCTCAAACAGTAATTTTAATAATATACATAAAATAATTAGGTAGCTTGTAATTGCATGTACTTGTTGTGTAGCTAGTAATTTCATGTAGCTTGTAATTGCATGTTCTTTTTATGTAGCTTAGAAATATAACTGTTTTATCATAAAAAAATTTTTTAACATTAACTAACTTACTAACATTAATTATACTAATTTAAGTTTAGTTGATGGGTATTTTATGTATATCATTCATTCAGCTGTATTTGAGTTGAATATCTAAATTTAAATGTAATATAAAACGATTTTCAAGTATTAAATTAGAACTGTGTCTTCAAAGAGGTTAAATTATAATTGTTTTTAAGGAAGAGTGTATATAAACCACTTAACAGGCTTTTTATACAATTTTTCCAGTATTCTTTAAATTAATTATTTTTACAGCAATTTTTTTTTATTTTATAATTATCACTTTTAATTATCACTTTTATTTTATAATTATCCTAAGTAATTTCTTAAATAAATAACCATATTTAACAAAAAAATTAATTTTAAAATGACCCTTTGATTATCTACATATAAACAAATTTAAGAATACAAATCAGATTTTTTGGCATTCGTTTAAAAAAAACTTTTCACCCTAACCATCTAATGTTAAATAAAACTATTTTTGACACCATCAAACAGTATTTGAAAGTATACTGGACTTCTACAGAGAACCATCAAGGAACTATTACAGTATATCCATCAGGAATCATTTTAGTTCTATTTAAAAGGCCTATCACTATTACCGTTGACATTTTTACAACCTAAAAATACACTACATTAAACCTTTTATATGAGCAAATTATATATATAAACCTCCTGGTTTTACTCTTCTAGAATATATGCCATATCTTGCCTGGTGGTTATCCACTGAAATTATTAGTTTATTTCTATAAATGTATATTTTTTATAAACAATTTTCCAAAATCATGTAAAACTGAAATCGAGCACATTCTCTTTCTTATACGGGATTAGAATTTGTAATTTAATTGGTACCAGTCACCTGCTACTAATCATTCTGCTCCTCCCACTGTTCACATGTAGAATTTCTTTGTAATTATATTTCATATTGTTGATGAAAAAAGACCTCCTTATTGATTACTGAATAATAAAATTTAATTTTTTTCTATAATCCTACAGATACAGGTAACTTCAATATTACATTTAGTATTTGCATTATTACCCCCTTTTCACTTGCATTGTCATTAATCGTAACTTGATTCCATTTGCTATTCATTAGCAACTTTACCTTTTTTTCAATAATATAAATTATAGATGTTTAATTCCAACCAGGATTGGCAATATTATGCTGTGAAAATGCATTCTTAGAGAATCTTAAATGGGATAATCAAGAGGTCTGGATAGTAATGCATACACCTGCACAGGTACAAAAGGGAAAAAAATAAATATGAAAAATACAAGTAAATTCATTATGATTAAAGACTCTCTGAGTAATTGATTTCTTCGAAAAATCTTCTATTTTTAATATTGAAAATAATAGAAAAATCCCTTAAGTTATATTTCTTCTAATCGATAACATTTTTCTGTTGAAATTATGAAACAAAAATCTTCTGGTTAATATTTCCCTAGTTCAGTCTTCTAATTCGGTTACATTTTTAGAAATACAGTTTCAAATTATTTAACTGTAACAACACACAGATTAGATTGTATATACAGACAGAAAATTTGATATGTCATATAGTTAAGGGTGTATTGTTTTAAATTTTTTATCAACTTAGCAAGTCTGATATGCTCTGAAACACTTCAGGGTGTATTGTTATAATTTTTTTATCAACTTAGCAAGTCTGATATGCTCTGAAACAGTTCAGGGTGTATTGTTTTAAATTTTTGATCAACTTAGCAAGTCTGATATGCTCTGAAACACTTCAGGGTGTATTGTTATAAATTTTTTATCAACTTAGCAAGTCTGATATGCTCTGAAACACTTCAGGGTGTATTGTTATAAATTGTTTATCAACTTAGCAAGTCTGATATGCCCTGAAACAGTTCGGGTGCATTGTTTTAAATTTTTGATCAACTTAGCAAGTCTGATATGCTTTGAAACACTTCAGGGTGTATTGTTATAAATTTTTTATCAATTTAGCAAGTCTGATATGCTCTGAAACACTTCAGGGTGTATTGTTATAAATTGTTTATCAACTTAGCAAGTCTGATATGCCCTGAAACAGTTCGGGTGCATTGTTATAAATTTTTGATCAACTTAGCAAGTCTGATATGCTCTGAAACACTTCAGGGTGTATTGTTATAAATTTTTGATCAACTTAGCAAGTCTGATATGCTCTGAAACAGTTCAGGGTGTATTGTTATAAATTTTTGATCAACTTAGCAAGTCTGATATGCTCTGAAACACTTCAGGGTGTATGGTTTTAAATTTTTGATCAACTTAGCAAGTCATATGCTCTGAAACAGTTCAGGGTGTATTGTTATAAATTTTTGATCAACTTAGCAAGTCTGATATGCTCTGAAACACTTCAGGGTGTATTGTTATAAATTGTTTATCAACTTAGCAAGTCTGATATGCCCTGAAACAGTTCGGGTGCATTGTTATAAATTTTTGATCAACTTAACAAGTCTGATATGCTCTGAAACACTTCAGGGTGTATTGTTATAAATTTTTGATCAACTTAGCAAGTCTGATATGCTCTGAAACAGTTCAGGGTGTATTGTTATAAATTTTTTATCAACTTAGCAAGTCTGATATGCTCTGAAACACTTCAGGGTGTATGGTTTTAAATTTTTGATCAACTTAGCAAGTCATATGCTCTGAAACAGTTCAGGGTGTATTGTTATAAATTTTTGATCAACTTAGCAAGTCTGATATGCTCTGAAACAGTTCAGGGTGTATTGTTATAAATTTTTGATCAACTTAGCAAGTCTGATATGCTCTGAAACACTTCAGGGTGTATTGTTATAAATTTTTTATCAACTTAGCAAGTCTGATATGCTCTGAAACACTTCAGGGTGTATTGTTATAAATTGTTTATCAACTTAGCAAGTCTGATATGCCCTGAAACAGTTCGGGTGCATTGTTATAAATTTTTGATCAACTTAGCAAGTCTGATATGCTCTGAAACAGTTCAGGGTGTATTGTTATAAATTTTTTATCAACTTAGCAAGTCTGATATGCTCTGAAACACTTCAGGGTGTATGGTTTTAAATTTTTGATCAACTTAGCAAGTCATATGCTCTGAAACAGTTCAGGGTGTATTGTTATAAATTTTTGATCAACTTAGCAAGTCTGATATGCTCTGAAACACTTCAGGGTGTATTGTTTTAAATTTTTGATCAACTTAGCAAGTCATATGCTCTGAAACAGTTCAGGGTGTATTGTTATAAATTTTTGATCAACTTAGCAAGTCTGATATGCTCTGAAACAGTTCAGGGTGTATTGTTTTAAATTTTTTATCAACTTAGCAAGTCTGATATGCTCTGAAACACTTCAGGGTATATGGTTTTAAATTTTTTATCAACTTAGCAAGTCTGATATGCTCTGAAACACTTCAGGGTGTATTGTTTTAAATTTTTGATCAACTTAGCAAGTCATATGCTCTGAAACAGTTCAGGGTGTATTGTCATAAATTTTTGATCAACTTAGCAAGTCTGATATGCTCTGAAACAGTTCAGGGTGTATTGTTTTAAATTTTTGATCAACTTAGCAAGTCTGATATGCTCTGAAACACTTTAGGGTGTATGGTTTTAAATTTTTAATCAACTTAGCAAGTCTTATATGCTCTGAAACAGTTCAGGGTGTATTGTTATAAATTGTTTATCAACTTAGCAAGTCTGATATGCCCTGAAACAGTTCGGGTGCATTGTTATAAATTTTTGATCAACTTAGCAAGTCTGATATGCTCTGAAACAGTTCAGGGTGTATTGTTATAAATTTTTTATCAACTTAGCAAGTCTGATATGCTCTGAAACACTTCAGGGTGTATGGTTTTAAATTTTTTATCAACTTAGCAAGTCATATGCTCTGAAACAGTTCAGGGTGTATGGTTTTAAATTTTTGATCAACTTAGCAAGTCATATGCTCTGAAACAGTTCAGGGTGTATTGTTATAAATTTTTGATCAACTTAGCAAGTCTGATATGCTCTGAAACACTTCAGGGTGTATTGTTATAATTTTTTTTATCAACTTAGCAAGTCTGATATGCTCTGAAACACTTCAGGGTGTATTGTTATAAATTGTTTATCAACTTAGCAAGTCTGATATGCTCTGAAACACTTCAGGGTGTATGGTTTTAAATTTTTTATCAACTTAGCAAGTCTGATATGCTCTGAAACACTTCAGGGTGTATTGTTTTAAATTTTTGATCAACTTAGCAAGTCATATGCTCTGAAACAGTTCAGGGTGTATTGTCATAAATGTTTGATCAACTTAGCAAGTCTGATATGCTCTGAAACAGTTCAGGGTGTATTGTTTTAAATTTTTGATCAACTTAGCAAGTCTGATATGCTCTGAAACACTTTAGGGTGTATGGTTTTAAATTTTGTATCAACTTAGCAAGTCTGATATGCTCTGAAACACTTCAGGGTGTATTGTTATAATTTTTTTATCAACTTAGCAAGTCTGATATGCTCTGAAACACTTCAGGGTGTATTGTTATAAATTGTTTATCAACTTAGCAAGTCTGATATGCTCTGAAACACTTCAGGGTGTATTGTTATAAATTTTTTATCAACTTAGCAAGTCTGATATGCTCTGAAACAGTTCAGGGTGTATTGTTTTAAATTTTTGATCAACTTAGCAAGTCTGATATGCTCTGAAACACTTCAGGGTGTATGGTTTTAATTTTTTGATCAACTTAGCAACTCTGATATGCTCTGAAACAGTTCAGGGTGTATTGTTTTAAATTTTTAATCAACTTAGCAAGTCTGATATGCTCTGAAACAGTTCAGGGTGTATTGTTATAAATTGTTTATCAACTTAGCAAGTCTGATATGCTCTGAAACAGTTCAGGGTGTATGGTTTTAAATTTTTTATCAACTTAGCAAGTCTGATATGCTCTGAAACACTTCAGGGTGTATTATTTTAGATTGTTGCTTCACACGAAGCAAATCTTATATGCTGTGACAGTTCAGGGTATATTATTTCAACGTTTTCCTTAACGGGTAGGAGATTCAATGTGCTCTTGCACAGTTCCGGGTGTATTATTGTCATCTTAGCTTATCAGTTACCTAATATGATACACAATTATTTTTAATTATAATTCTTGATTACATATTGACATTGTAAATATCTATGTTGTATGCAATGAATAGTTTTCGCAAGTGCCGGGTACATAAAGCATTCGTGCCGCGTCAACCGCGTCGCGACCGTACTTCATCATCCCGATATCGTTCATCGGGTTCGGTTGGGGGGTGCTGTGTATATAAATGTGTCTATATATTGGGGGGTGATATATAAATATGTTAATGTTAGAAATAGTTATTCATATAATTCATAATATTTAGTTATTCTATGTTTATTATGTTTCTTTGTCTTTTCAGCTCATCACTTCACTACCAGTGGCTGAAGTCCTCCTTAACTCAATTTAAATTCATAAAAAATTCAGTTTAATAATTTAAATTTTTATTTTAATTTTAAATTTAATCGCATAAAAATTCCTTTTTTTAGTTTAAATTGCTTTATAAAATTTTATTTGAAATATTAATGAGTGGGTTTTTAAAATTACCTTTTTTGTAAATTATTTAAATTTTGTTCATTTCATTGACAAAATTAATCATTTAAATAAGTTCAAGAAATTAAAAAAATAAGTAAATATATAGAGGCAATTTCTTAATTAAATGCAGCTTTTAAATCTGGTTCATGTAGGATATAATGTTTATTTTTAATTTTTTTTTTATTTGATATATATTATATTACATAAGCTTTTTCTTAAATTTTTTTGGTAGGTGTTAATCAAATTGAAGGTTAGAGCATATTTATATCTAATTACAGTTTTAAGAATTTTTTATTTGAAATATTTTAAATTTTGAATACCCTTTGCATTCCCCAATCTGCATTCAGCCAACCAGCTTCAGAGAAGATGCATGCTTGCATGTTAGTTTAATTTTTTCAAACCAGAGTCAGCTGATTTTAGAGGTGCCATAATAAATTATTTCACTTTATTTGCTTTTTTTTTATTAAAACAATTAACTTAGTTGCAAAATTTACCAATTTTTTGTGGTAAAAACCTAAGTAGAATGATTATTTGAAAAAAAAAATCCATCTATCATAACAGTAATCTAAATTACTTCAAAATTTAATAATTTTTTTATGTAATATATTTGCCTTGCATATTAAAAAGGCGTGTACTGATTCTGGTTTTTAGTGTGTAATTATTTTATTTTCACATATTTTGAAATTGTGGGGTAAATAAAGTGATTGGTGAAAATAAAGTGTGAAATTAAAGTGCGATCAATATCAAAGTGAGAAATTAACGTTATCTTCCTCACTACAAAAATTTACAAACTATAAATAAAAATGAGACTAGAAATAATACAGATTACCAGATTACATTCCACATCTCATCAACTCTTCACTTCATGCTGCATCCTATTTCTTCAGACTACCAGATCGACCGATTCTTTCAGCTGCTCAATGGATTTGATCTTTGGATTAGCCTTGGCGATAAATGTATAGCTGTGTTGCCAAATGGTAAAATATTAAGGTACTACTAATTCTTTACTACACCATATAATTTCATGATAATACTAGTATTTATTAAGACTCCATCCGTTTATGTAATGTTTAGCAACCAACTATTGGAGATACTCACTCTGTGAATTCAACCGGCCATTATCACTTGCCTTGTACCAGGGGCCAAGGTCAGGGCATTAGCCCACTGTGGCTAGTCTAGTGGTAACTCATCATTGCAAGTCAAATGATTTCAAAGTCGAGAGTTCTAAGGTTCAAATCCTAGTAAAGACTTTTAAATGGATTTGAATATTAGAGTGTGGATATTAGTGTTCTTTCACGGTAGGGTTTCAATTAACCAGACATTTCAGGAATAGTCGATGTGAGACTGAACAAAACTACACATAATTTGCAATCATACATATCATCTTCTTAAGTAATACCTTATGGTGGTTCCCGAGGCTAAACAGAAAAAGAGCGGGTCAGGCCATTAGTTTAGACTCCAGTTTATATCACTGATAGGTAACTTTCTCTTTTGATACTGCAGGTACTTTTATTTCTAAATTTTTAAAAAATTTTAGGTAGATCGGTCATTAAATGTCATGCGAAACACAGAAATTTTGTGTGGCAAATTACAACATAATGCAATAAAGGAAAAAACAGTATAATAAAGAAAAGAAACTTAATAGTGTTACATATCAAGAAATGCCAGTATCTGGTCAATGCCTAATTTGTCTCTGATAAATATTTTATTTGAAATATAAACCACCAAAACACAGTAATTAGATAAGTTACACTTGCCATATTAATTTCCACCGACTGTTTTTTTGCAGTACCCTGCATCTCCAGTATGTATTAAATTCTATTTTTATTACATTAAAACTTATTTGTTTTAATGATATCTATTTTTTATGATAAATTATAATGTTATCTTTTGTGAAATTTTAAATGATATTACAAACATAATTAGGGTATACAACATACCCTATTGTACAGGTACAACGTATACCAAAATGAAACGACTAGCACTAAATAGGGAATCTTAAAGAGTTGCATCAAAAACCAGTCAAATGACCTAAGACAAAAAAATGAACATAAATGTACTTGTGAAAATTTATATTTATAATTATTTAATTAAATAAAATATTTATAATTTACACAAAAATAATACAAATAAATTAAAAAGAATAAGGTAGAATATAATAGCAAGTGAAGGTGTAAGATACTGCACAAACCGGTTATTGGAACATAAGTATAAATAATCTAATTACTGTGTTTAGGTGATTTAAATTTCATATAATGTTAAATTTTTTATATATATATATATATATATATATATATATATATATGTACATACAAATTTTTATGAATTTTGTTACAGCAATGAAACTTAATAACTTATTATGTACATTTCTTGGCTTACAATATTTCAAGAATATTTTGAGTATTTATCAGTTAACAACTGTACATCATTTGATTTTTTTTCATCATTGTTAATAAAATTGAAATGCAACATGTACTTATAATTTAACTCAATTATTCTTTTTGTAGAAGACAATTATTCTTTTATAATGTAAAGAATAGCCATGAAAAGCAACTGATTTTGTTTGATTTCATGTGTAAAATAAATGAAATAAGAATCAAATTATTGTCGTGACAGTCATCTTTTCACTTAGATACCTCCTTAATTATAATAAAAATGAATTTTATATATGTTTACAGATAGAGAATGGGTTTTGATAGATGAAACAAAGCAATATCTTCATTTAACGTATTATTTTAATAGAAAATATACTGTGTAAAAATTTAGAAGTGATTTCACAAGTTTTTTTTGTTTTTGATAATGGAAATTCTGTTTAGTCCTTTATTGTTTTAATTGCTTTGACAATGAATCTCTTGCCTGACGGGGGCTTGAAAATTTAATGAAACCATGCTTGCACCTCTTTGTCAAAATTTGTTGAATATACTTATAAAGTAGATGGCACATAAATATTTCATGAATTTTAAATACCAGAGCAATCAAAGCAAGTGGAAACCTATATAAAATTGTAAAAAATAATAAGAAAATAAATGATGCATTTCATTCTATAAAAATATTAAATATGATTTTAAAAAATAATATAAAAATTAGTAAAAGGATCAGGTGGTATAGCGATATCCTGTATCGAGTTTTGTTACCATTCAACATTATTCTTAGCTGAAAATTTTAGCTCGGCCAAGTAGGTTCATATAACACACATTCCTGGATGCGATATAGATTTGTTACCATCTACATC
The DNA here is from genome assembly GCF_047948215.1 of Lycorma delicatula. Classification (NCBI taxonomy): domain Eukaryota; kingdom Metazoa; phylum Arthropoda; class Insecta; order Hemiptera; family Fulgoridae; genus Lycorma; species Lycorma delicatula. The sequence continues at coordinate 73,262,228 of NC_134463.1, forward strand.
AGTGAACCTGAATTCAGAATAATGTTTTTGCATTTATTCTTGGTAAAGCGCTCTGATCTTGTACGAGAGGAATCCTTGCTGCCTTAAAAGGGGCTTAGAATTTTTTTGAGCGAGTTGTCTTGTTTAGCAATCTTCCTTTCTCACCTTCTAACTTCAACTTTTTTCCTTTATTTTCTTCTACCATAGATCAAGGTAATAGTAAAGGGTGTTTTAATTTTAATAGTAAAAGGGTGTTTTTCAATGATTTCTCAATCGATATCTACCCGATGCGGGGCCCGTAAAAAATTCAGTGTTCTTTGTATCTATCTAGTCTGGAAGAAGGTATAGCTTTTCTTGTGTACCTACCTAACTAGTGATTCTATTTCTGTAAAAAATGTCTATATAAATACTTGTACCTCAGGTACAACTGTTATTTAAGAAGTAAAAATGGACCACCTAATCATTCCTAATAAATATTTTTGTTAGAAAAAGTTAAGTGCTATCATACATGAAATGAATTAAATAACTAAAACAAAACTATTTAATTTAACAACCACTAATTGAATTTGTCTTATTTTCTTTTGTTTCAGGTAACTCAACGGTTCATTTAATATTCTAAGGGAGAGCTGCCATGTAAGTGGCCCTCCTTACATTGTGGTACTCCCTTTTATTGTAGGATAATTTTCTACTAAAGGTACTTACTTTTGTTATTATTGTTTAATATTATACATTTTCATGTTAAAAATAAGTTGTGTAGTTTTTAAGTTGATAGTATAATATTCTTATAAAATCGCGGTAGGTGCCTAGTCCCAGTAGGGTCCCCTGATAGGAACTTTCCTTTAGGGAATTTTTTATGTCTATTTTTGTGCATGTTTCTATTTCAGGTTCAACATAAATTTTACATTAAAATTACTTAGATAAGCAGTGTAAATTAAGTTTTATGAAAATAGATATAAATTTTGTATATGCTGTGTATGTTTTTTCAGGTACAATGTAGATATTATTTTATTATTAGTTAAGTCGCGTCCGCGATCCCAATGCCTAGTCCCAGTAGGGTCCCCTGATAGGAACTTTCCTGTAGGAAATTTTTATGTCTATTTTTGTGTATGTTTCTGTTTCAGGTTCAACGTAAATTTTACATTAAAATTACTTAGATAAGCAGTGTAAATTAAGTTTTATGAAAATAGGGTTAAATTTTGTATATGCTGTGTATTTTTTTTCAGGTACAACGTAGATATTATTTTATTATTAGTTAGTTAAGTCGCGTCCACGATCCCAATCCCTAATAGGGTCCTCCTCCCTAAGGGGGAGGTTTTTAGTCGGTGAGAGCCCGACACTACCGTCTGTTGCGGGCGCAGACGGTGGCTGGTAGAGCTTTTCCTCCTCCTACGCAAAACAAAAAAAAAAAAAAAAAAAAAAATTAACAGTTCATATTAAGTGCATTACTAATCTTTTTGCCAAGTGATTTTGAGTTGTAGGTGCTGTACTGGGAGTACTTTTAAATTCATGGAAGCTGTGACAAAAAAAATGGTTACTGATTCTCAAATATAATATTGAAAGCGGAAAATGGTTATGGAAGATAAAAGAAAATTTTAGTTAAAGTGACTATCAACCGTAGTTTCAAATCTGGAGTGAATAAAAAGTAAGTACTGTAAATGTCTAATAGAATTATTAAAACGCAGCAAAATATAAAAATGTAGAATTGGGCATGGTATTTTAACAAATATTGGGTGCTGAATTCAAAACTTATAAAATTTTGTGTAATACATTGCATTTTTAGATACATACGATTTATTTACCAATAAATGCATAATCAGTGTCATACCAATATTTCAAAAAAGTTACTATTTTTATGTATTCATTTATAATTTGTTTAAATCAGCTAAGTTTTTGTTATTCAAATACAGATAAATTGAAATATATTCAATAGAGTTTTTAAACGATTAAATCATTGGAACTAAGTTTTTAAAATAAGTTTACAAATGTTTTCTCGCTTATACAATGTTTTATCAGTTTCTCTAAATAAAAACCAACAACAGTCATCAATCATTCTTGCGTCCCATCTTCCTTGGTAGTGATGCTGACGGAAATGGTCTCCTTGCTCATCACTGACAGAGCACAAATTTTCAGGAAAAAAGTCTAGGTGAGACTGTAGGAAATGCATTTTTAATGACATCCTACGTACTAAATATTTGTAGTTTTTTAACAGCTTATTAACCATAAACATAGTTTTCATCTTTTCTGTTGCCTAAAAAACACCAACAATGTCTCTGAAGGACTTCCATGCAGCTAATGCATGATAAATAACAGGGTTCGTCATTTCCTGTTGAACCGTTCAGTTACTGAGCATCATATAAAAATAACACGAGGCACCCAGATTTTATCTTGATCCCTGAGTGCGCAATCCAGAAATAAGTTTTTCTTTGAGATTTATGCGTACATTTACCTCTAATGTAACAATAATTGTCTGGATGATTTGAGCATCCATCAACTTTTTAGAGGCCATGTAGCAAATAAAAATGAGAAAAAAATCTCTTCAGTATTATAAAGAATTTATGAAAATATAGCAAAACACTAATAACTGTGTGAACACAACACACAGTATATACAATTGAAGTTTTGACTGAATATAATTTTAAGCTCTGTAGTAGGCAACAACAGATGTCTGTATTATTTGGCTGTCTCAGCGGACAGCCGAATCACCCAGCTTTTGACCCAGTTCTTAAGAATCCTAATATGAGGGAGTATGAGGACCGTCCACGTTGTATTGCGCCTGTGGGTGTCCGTACACGACGTCTGCTGCAGCATATGAGTGTTGACTCTCCCTCGTTCTTTCCATCATGTCCGTGCTCGAACCCCCTGTGGAGAATACACCACGTAAATTTTACGTTTGATCTTACAACATAATATAAGCGTTCCACGCCACCTATTGTTTTCTGGCAGATGTTTCAGTTTCTCCTCGCCAAGTTGAACCCAGGCGTGGTGATATATACTGATGGGTCGAAGCATGGCGGTAACGTTGGTTGTGCTTTTGTTATCAATGAACAGTCCTATATGTTTGGCCTACCAGGTGTTACGAGTGTGTTCACCGCAGAACTATTCGCTGTGGATAGGACTCTAAGTATCGTTGGCCCTAAATATAGGAGCATTATTTCAGTGACTTATTTCTTATTTTCAGTGACTCGTACAGTGCTCTCCAGACATTGGAAAACCTTTATTCCAAACATCCTGTCATTGACATTTATGATAAAATCGCTGAGTTAAATAAACGCAACAGGGAGGTAGGTTTTTGCTGGATCCCCAGCCACGTTGGAATTCTAGGTAACGAAAGAACAGATTCTGCTGCCAAGGAAGTGTGTATTCAGCCTCCTTTCACCACCCGTGTTAGTACCTTTGATTTTATCAATCATATAAAACAATCACTGCGAGCGAGGTGGCAAAGTGACTGGATGGCTACCATCGATAATAAACTCCAATGGATTAAGTGTTGCCATGGGGCTCGTCTTGCAGAAACTCTCGTCGTGAGGAAGTTGTCCTCTGCCGGTTACGGTTGTGACATACAAGGATCACACACGAATACCTAATGTCAGGAGAAATGTTTTAATTATTTAAAACAAATAATTTTTATTAACTATTTTACATCTACAATGATATTAGAATACAAGAATTAATTACATTTTTAGTAAGTAGAAGCAAAGTATATAATGTGCTAACACCAATCAGCTATGCGTAATCTAATTACATGTTCATTCATTTAATAGGTAATAGGTAAAAGAGTAGTCGATGAAACACATGATGTTACTGTTCCCAACTGTGAGGTACATTTCGTGAATAATTTTCTTTGACCTAGCAGAAGTCTTATCTTCAGTTATTGAATTACATAATCTGTCGCAATCACAATGTACTGATGCATATAAAGCACAAAAGAGGTAAGAGGTACAATTGCTTTCTATTTCATTAAGAATAATGATTTTCATACACGACCAGTCGCAGTGGTGAACGGAGTGAAGGTGTTGCTTGTAGAGCTGAAAGATTTTCTGCGTTTTAGTGGGCTTGGCCTACTCTGTGTAGAAGATGATGGGCAATTGTTTCAGTCCTCACTTTCCTTACTAAGCCCTGCATGAAATGCTTTTTTCTTGAGAATGCCAATGCTATTTTGTGGGACATGCATCTCGTATCTTGTCGCATTCAATCTTTTGTTTACGGCAAATGACATATATATATCTGATTATAATTATTTTATTGATTTATTTTTTCAAAGTACAATTTCTTCCTAAGTAACTAGAAATAAAAAAAAATTATCATAACAGTTCCGGTTCCTCTATCGTTTTTTTAAATAAATATTTAAATATCAATCAGGTTTAAGGTAATTCTTGATTACAAATCAATATTCAGCTGTTCTTCATGATTTTCTGGCACCATGACTATGTCACTCATAATATTAGTATAATCATGAGATTATAATCTACAGATTTTAGTTTAATTGTAAGTTTGCTCACAAAAAATGAATTACAAAACAAATTTCACAGTTGGAAACAGCAATATCATATCTTTCATCAATTGCTCCTTTACCAGCACTAAATAGATTGAAGGAGTGGTTGAACAAGTCATTACATTGTAAATTCCTGATCTGTGAATTCTGTGCTATACAAGTCATGCGAGATACAAGTGATACCATATAAAGTTGATTTCTTTAAATTTACTATGACACTATACAACCAGTCAATGTGATGAACAGAGTGAAAGGACCAATTTCAGGGCTGAATATCAGCTATAGTTTAGCCAGCTTCATGCTGGTATGCAATAATTTTTGTGGGAAAGGCATCAGGAAAACCATTAAAATATCCATTTTCCTCAGAAAGCCTAACTATTGATGTTCAATTTTTATTAAGATTGGCTCAACGTTTTTTTGGAAATAGATATGTGTCATGTCAGGTTATCTGTTGAGTTATGACTGCTTCAGAGACATAAAAATATTAATTATTGTGAACTAGATTCCTTGAGTCGATTGGAATCCCTTATTCGTCAAATAGATTCCATGAATATCGATTACATCTTTGAGTTTTGTCTTGGATAAAATTCTGGATTTATCTCTTAGGCTGAGGCAATAGCTACTTTCTTAATCGCCCCTTAACAGAGTGATATCTGTCTGCTTATGAGACTTATATCGCAGGCAAATTATTATATTAAAAGCACAACAGACTAAACTTAGATGTCTTGATGAATTAATTTACACTTCTTATAATTTAATTCACCAAATTTCTTCATAACAAAAAGCATAAAGTTAAATTTTATAATTTTAAGGTGAATTGAATTTTGTGTTAACTAAATATCATTAAACAAAAAATTATACCAATACAACTTATAGACTTTGTTACTTATTTGTAATTTAATAATAACTAAATTGGTAAGTTTTCTTTTTCAGCAATGTCAGATGGAGGACTTTTATCCCAGAATTTAGCATAAATAGAATTGTCATTTTCATCAAATTAGATTGGAGAGGAAACAGTAATCTGTGAGTTTTCAATTTATTTATTACAATATATAAAACGTGCAATGCAATCATCCCCAACAATTTGTTTTACATTTGTTTTAACAAATTGTTGGGGATGTAGGATGTAGAGGGTATACTGAAATGAAACGACTAGCACTAGATAGGGAATCTTGGAGAGCTGCATCAAACCAGTCAAATGACTGAAGACAAAAAAAAAAAAAAAGCAATGCAATAAGTAAAAACCATTAAAAATTTTATGTAGCAAGCGGTAACATCAATGTACATTTAAGAATCTCCAGCAGCTCTTACAAAGGGGAAGACATGTGTAAGGAAAGACTAGAAGGGCTCTAGCAAAAAGAAAAAGTTCCATAGGTTTTTTTAAGTTGAGAGAAAACATTAAAAAAATTAGGAAAACTTGGGATTAACTCATCGATTCTTGATTCGATATTATAATATTTAAAGGCTTAACTCTATGTAAAGGCTTATGAATGTAATTAAATTCCATTGTATGAATAACAATTTGTCTTTATAATCAATACAATATTAGTAATGAACCGATTAATTTGGATAACATCTAAAGTTCCAGGTTGTCTTTCAAATTACTTCATAAAAGAAATGAAGCATATTGTGGAGGTTTTAATGTATCTACCAAAGAGAGAAACGATCTGTTTAATTTTCATGAGAAAGTTTTTTTATGTTTTTTGGGGTAAGAGTCACATCTCCACTTTCACTGTTGGGAAATGATATTTATAACCACTGATATTCTTTTGCAGAATTTACAAAATCTGCTATATTATAATTTTCAAACCATACAAAGATCACTTATATTTTATTTTTTTTGAATAAGTGTTAAGAGAATAAAGCTCACAGAGACGAAAACCCTTTAAATCATTAATTCACTTTCAGGTGTGATTTTTAATTGCAACTTACCTGTAAATTATAGTAATAAATAATTTACTTTGTTATCCACTAAAACTTTGTGTACCTGCACTTACTCTGCCTTAACTTAAAATTATATTTTAATAAATGATGTCATTTTGTGATAATAAAATTCATAACAGTTAAATTAAAAAATATAATTTAATAGTACATATGAGATGAAGAGATACTCATTGAAAATTAATGTAATCATGGCAGTTTATTTATTGACTAGTAAAGAAAAATTGTATTTTAAATCAAACTTTTGTCATTTTGCAATGTTGTTCAGGAGAAGTACAGTTGGTGGAAAAGTTTCTGTTATCAAACCATAATTTCTAAAAAAAAAATGAACTCACCTTCCAGCTGCTTTCGATGTAGCCTACCATCGACATAATTTGTCTCTTCCAATCTATTCTCAGCAATATCATATAAAATACACTTTCATGATTTATTACACCTTCAAATCTAACATTTGTTTCAGAGATCATTCTGTTATTAAGTAGCATTACTTTGTTCTTAGTAGTATTTTAAATTGTTCACTTTATAAATTTATTATTTTTCATTTTACCTTCAAATAACTTTTGTGAACAAAAAGAAAACAAAAACAGAAAAAAAAACAAGGATGTGGTGGTTGTAACTTTTAAAATATTTTTACTATAAATTTATATGTAAATTACAATACAATACCTATTGCAAACAATAATTCCATTTTACAATTTAATTTAATTTCACTGTAGTTATTCTCTCTTTTTAGAGCTTAATTTATTGTTAAATTTATTACAAAATGAAGCTTTATGTCACACAATTACTAGTTTATCAGAAAATTTAATAAGTATATCAAATATTATCAAGATACCGCAAAACTTACTGAGAAATAGATTTAAAAAAAAAACAATAATGGAACAGATAATATAGATAGATGGAACTTTTGATGGCAATAAATGTACTTTTATTGTTTTTCATACACTGAATCGATTCTTAAAGTATGTTCTGCATTACCTACCCAAATGCTACTCAATCAGAGTAAGATGCGTATTATAACGTACATAAAATATCATACTCAAATTCATGATAACTAAAAGAAAGTGTATAGTTATATTGATATGTTTATTCTTATAGATATTGTGCAGTGTACTGACGAGACAGCTTAACAGCAAGTGCACTATAATGTTGATAAGGTAATCTAATTTTTATATTTCCATTACCAAACACGTCTACCAAGACGTAGCCATTAACCAGTTTTTGGAAAATATTTTAAATTCTTTAAGATAAAAAAATGTCAATTTTAATTTTATGAAATATTTGTAAAACATTTATTTATACCGATAAATCTTAGTAGCTGTGGTATCGGTATCTGAAAAGAAACTTTTCCAAGTCGTACCTTACAAATTCTGAACAAGTAGTAGAAATTTTATCATTTGACAAGAACACACCTGTAGATTTAGGTGTGCTTGCTTCAAGATGTTGCTTTCTTATGTTTATTAATGATCTGCCTCAAAATCTTGAGCCGTTCATTCCAACTCTTTTCACAGATGACACAACTGTATCTATTTCTAAGGATAATAAATAAAAATGGATTGAAACTTTCACAATTGTATTTAAAACAAATTTCACTGGATGGATTGTAACAATGTAACTTAAAATATGGATAAAACATTGTGCTTCTCAGGTAGACATAATATTGCAGATTGTGTGACCAAAAATCCCATTAATGATATTGATAGTATCTTTGTTGTCCACAAAGGATAACCTCTGGGATTTTTATTTGATAAATTCTTGTGGGATGATAAAACTGATATTTTGTTTACCAAAATGGAGTGAACAGTTTTACTCTAAGGCATCTTTATAAAACACTAAGCTTGTAATCGTTATCGATTACTTTTATGCCTAAATATTTTCTCGTATAATGTGTAAAGTCCAATTTAAGGCTTTTTAAAAACATAACCTTTTAGGATAAAAAAAAGTGCTTTCATATAAATACTGAGGCATACTTTATAAAAAGGGACACTGTATAATCAGTTACCCATCACCTTATTTTACAATTAAAAGATTTAATTTTACAGAAAATATATTGTTCTGTTGATGAATTAAAAAAAAAAGACAAACATATGATTTACCTGCAAGCACTTCAACATGTACAGATATAAGGTATATGTTGGAAATTATTTTCAGTAACGATTTCTCAACTGTTAATTATTTTGTACTATTTTATTACTAATGTATTTAGATTAATATCATTTCATGTGTCTGATTAAATAATTAATACGAACTTAAATACAAATATAATTTTTTTTCAAATTTTATAATTTGTTCCGATCAGAAAAAACATATATTTATAAAGTAGGGAGTTAGGTTAAATAATTTGTTATAATATTAAAAAAAATCAACCTTATCAACAATTTATATTATATCCCAAGGGATTTGGGTCATTTGACAATCCTCAGGAGAGAGAGTTTTTTGTAATTTAAATCATTAAAATAAAAAATTATTAACTATTAATAACCTAACAACAGTCTTCCGTGTTGGAAGTAAATAAGTTAGGCAACTTGATAATTATTAATTTAAATAGAAAGTTATCTTCAAATCTGATATGTTGCTTTATTAATTTTTTATTATTATTATTATTATTATATGTATAAATTTTTTGGATATTGCTTGTTTTATAATAATCGGTGGAAAAATCTAATATTTTAATAAAATTATTTGTATTATTTTTATAGTAATTATCTGTAATTATTTTCATTTTATAAAATGTGATTAGCATAATTGGATTTATCGAAACGGCTTTTCTTTATACTATTATTATGTTCTTTAGCTCTAAAAGAAAAAGAACGGTTGCTCCTACACATATATTCTGGCCGGCAGTTTTCACGTTTTAAACTATTTATTTATATGGGGTTTATTATTTTAGTAAAATCGCTGTTATTTATAAAATTTAAATATTTAACTTAAAAAGTAATAGACCTTTAAATACATAATTTTTATTTTTTTTTTAAATTGATACTACACCCCCTGGGTTGGTCTATTGGCGAACGCGCGTCTTCACAAATCAGCTGATTTTGAAGCCGCGAGTTTTCCTACATTCAAATACTAGTAAAGGCAGTTACTTTAACACAGATTTGAATATTAGAAGAACGGTATTCAAATCTGGGTACCGTTGATACGGTATCCAGATTTACTGTTATCTGGATACCGTTATCAACGCTAACCAGATAACGGTATCCGTTATCTGGTTAACGGTACCCTTATCGATACTGTTATCGGTAACGATACCGGTATCGGTGTCGATACCGTGGATAACGATGTTCTTTGGTGGTTGGGTTTCAATTACCCACACATCTCAGAAATGGTCTACCTAAAACTGTACTAGACTACACTTCATTTACACTCATACATATCATCCTCTGAAGTAATATCCGACTGTGATTCCCATTGGCAAAACTGTATAACAAGAAAAAGAAATTGAAATCAAGTTATAACAGAGTGTATAACAAAGTTCTCCCAGGATTTTTGTAACATATTCCACATGTGAAATTAATGGAAAAAATTCAAATAAACATACGCCCTTAAATGCTTAGTTTGTGAGTAATGGCTAATGACAGATTTCACTCGGATTTCAGCAACCTTGGTAAAAGAAGTCATTCTGAAATTTTTTGGGCATTAATTAGGGGGCAGAATTAGTAGTTGCTATGGATTTTTACCTTAAAAATTGAATACAATACCTACCAAAACTGTATCTGCAGTAGTTTTTAAGTAATCTGTGATGTAAATCAATGAATTAGGGTAAAAAACCCGTTTTTATGTTTGATGTACAATAACTTTGTTAAATGGGTAATAAACACATAAAACCTTTAAATAAAACTTGTAGAGAATTTAATTCTGAACAAAATTGTGCAAGATAAATAGAATAAAACAAAGAAAGTTCACAGAGGCAAAAAGATCTAAAAGGTTTTAGATCAGGTGATCTTGGTGTCCAGGAATATGAACCTCCACGACCACTCCATTTCTTATGGAAATGATGGATACATTATGCATTAGGTTTATTTATTTTTGTAACGCAGGTATTTAAATGCTCTTTATATATTTTTATAATCTTTTATTTATATATTTTTGCAGATTTCATCAAATGTAGGATCATCATGTCAGAGGGAGTTTAGGTGACATTAGGAAATTATTTAAACATAAAATTATTGGTAAATAATTATTAAAATTAATACAGAAAGTCAGTGTTTCTAGTAAAAAGAAAAAATATCATAATTTATGTTTTGTTTCATTATTAAATGTATTGTAATGTTATAAATCCTTATTTGGAAATATTGTGGAGAAATCTTTCATTAAGATTATAATACTTAGTTTTAATTATATCAAATTAATCTTTCTTTCTCCATTGAAAGTAATATTGTTAATTATTATTGCAGGAACAATACTTTTTTATATTTATTTGGTTAATTTCTTTCTGATTTTGTTGTGTGTTAAATTTATATTAAGAAATACTATATTACTGAAAAACTTTTATTAACTTATTTACTTTTATTAATTTTTATACTATTTATTTATGTAATTACATTAATTGTTATTTCTTTTACAAAAGAAACTAAAATATTTAAAGTGCTAATTATAAATATTATGAAGAAAAACTTTCATGTTGCCCAACAAATAATATGTTAAGGTAATGAAACTTAATTTCTTGTATATCAAAACAAGGGTTTGTTCTTATTTATATTTATAATCATGAATGTGTAAAGACAATTGTAAATGTTTGATGTTAACTAATGTAGAACTCCTTCCTGACAAGAATATGTTTAAAAAAAGACATTTTCTTTAACTGATGTCATTTCAGAATGCAATATAATTGGAAGAACTTATAATTATTTCTGATTGTAACGTTTATTTTTTTGTAAAGCTGAATGTTTTAAAATATTTTTGATGTTCTGACCAAGGTTTTACCATGGTTTCTCTTGGTTGTAAGGCAAATGCCAGAACAGTTCATTTTGCTTCCATTGTTTATGCTTAAATTTTTTTTGTGTTCATATTATAATTTAATCAGAATATCAAACAGTATTTGTTTCATTGCAACACAACTTTGTTTGAAAATATTTAATAATAATAATGAACATGTTATAAAAACGTACAGGTAATTATTTAAGTCTATTTATTTATCTTCACCTTGTACACCTTTATTTATTTTTATTTGCCATTTTTCTATTTGAGTAGGTACTCATATAAAATATAATATAGCGCAAATATTTAAAACTTACATTCATTGCATACTTCATCTAAAAGTAAATGGGGGGGGGGCAGAGCTTTACTCATTTCAACACTGTTGTGAGAACACCAAACAAACAAATTTGTTTGACATTGCCATTGCACTTACAGTACAGTACAACCGCATGAAAGATTAATGACCGAGTTGTTTTAATTAAATTTTTTTTTTGTCTTCAATCATTTGATTGGTTTGATGCAGTTCTCCAAGATTATCTATCTAGTGCCAGTCGTTTCACTTCAGTATACCCCCTACATCCTGCATCCCTAATAATTTGTTTTACATATTCCAAATATTGCCTGCCTGCACAATTTTTCCCTTCTACCTGTCCTTCCAATATTAAAGCGACTGTTCTAGAATGTTTAATATGTGGCCTAAAAATCTTGTCTCTTCTTTTAACTATATTTTCCAAATGCTTCTTTCTTCATCAATTTGCCACAACTTCTCTTCATTTGTCACTTTATCCACCCATCTGATTTTTAACATTCTCCTATAGCACCGCATTTCAAAATTTTCTAAACTTTTCTTTTTCTGATTGTCCAAGTTCACTTCCAAATAAGGCTACACTCCAAACATATTTTTTGAAAAATGTGTTCCTGATGTTTAAATTAAGTTTTGATGTAAACAGATTAATTTACTGGCTGAAAGCTCATTTTGCCAGTGCTATTTGACATTTTATATTACTCCTGCTTCGTCCTTATTTAGTAATTCTATTTCACAAATAACAAACTTCTTCTATCTCCATGATCTTTTCTCTTCCTATTCTTATATTCAGCGGTCCATCTACTTTAATTCTACTAAATTTCATTACTTTCGTTTTTTCTTGTTTATTTTCTTGCATACGACTTCATCCATGCCATTCTTTGTTTCTTCTAAATCTTTTTTTACTGTCTGCTAGAATTACTATATCATCAGTAAATCGTAGCATCTTTATCTTTTCACCTTGTACTGTTACTCCAGATCTAAATTGTTCTGTTAGTTTTATGTAAACAAAAAGTAACGTGGATTGGGAACATCCTTGTCAGACTCCCTTTTTTATTACGGCTTCTTTCTTATGTTCTTCAATTATTACTGTTGCTGTTTGGTTCCTGTACATGTTAGCAATTGTTCTTCTATCTCTGTATTTGAACCATAATTTGACATAATTTCCCCTTTTTCATAAATATTGCACACCAATTTGTATAACCTATCTACTTGCTTTCTCACCTGCACTGCGCAGTAATTCTGGAGGTATCCCATCTATCCATTCAAATCTTTTAATGCTCTATTAAATTCAGATCTCAGTACTGTTTCTCCTCTTTCATACTCAACTTCCTGTTCTTCCTCTATAACACCATTTTCTTATTCATTTCCTCCGTATAACTCTTCTATATATTCCACCCATCTATTGACCTTTCCTTTCGTATTATAAATCAGTACACCATCTTTGTTTAACACATCAGATTTTAATTTATATACCCCAAACTTTCCTTAACTTTCCTGTATGCTCAGTCTATTTTACTTTCTAAATCTGAACACTTTTTTTTAATCCACTCGACTAAATTTTTGGTTAGATGATTTTAGAATAATAATAATAATTAACTCAGCTTCAAATAAAGGGCAGGCAGCAGTAGGTTTTGTAATGAAGAATAAGATAGGAACACAGTAGAGTACTTCAAAATGTATTTTGAAATAATTAATTATTTCGTAATTGTCGATAGTTCATTTTACTTTCTTCATCACTAGCATTCTTATATTTTCTACGTTCATCCATCACCTGCAATATATCCTCAGACATCCAAGGTGTTCTACCAGCTCTTTTTGTTCCGCCTAAGTTTGCTTTTGCTGATTTAAGTATTTTCTTCTTAGCATTCTCCCATTCTTCTTCTACATTTTCTACCTTATCTTTTTTACTCAAACCTCTTGCGACGTCCTCCTCAAACATGTCCTTTACCTTCTCTTCCTCAAACTTCTTTAAATTCTACAGATTCATCTGACACCTTTTCTTCAGGTTTTTATATCACAATCTATATTTCATTATCACCAAATTATGGTCGCTATCAATGTTTGCTCCAGGGTAAGTTTTGCAGTCAACTAGTTGATTTCTAAATCTTTGCTTAACCATGATATAATCTATCTGATACCTTGCAGTATCGCCTGGCTTTTTCCAAGTGTATATTCTTCTATTATGATTTTAAAATTGGGTGTTGGCAATTACTAAATTATACTTCGTGCAAAACTCTAAGTCGGTCCCCTCTTTCATTCCTTTTGCCCAGCCCGTATTCACCCACTATGTTTCCTTCCTTGCCTTTTCCAATGCTTGCATTCCAATCTCCAACTATTATTAAATTTTCATCTCCTTTTACGTGTTTAATTTCTTCATCAATCACTTCGTATACACACTCTACCTCATCATCACCATGGGCGCTTGTAGGCATATAAACATTATCAATCCTTGTCGGTTTAGGTTTTGAAACTACACACAATACAAAAAAATAACCTAAACAAATGTTACTCAGATTGGAGAGGAAAACTCGTGGTAACCTTGACTGGATTTGACAAGGTTAACATGATTTTTTCAAATGGAATGATCTAATTTTATAATATATTATCACAAAAAAAAAGAAATTAACAAATAAATCTAATCTGATTCAAAAATATATTCTTCACAGAATATATTTTTATATACTAATAAGCAAACTTTGAAAAAATTTAAGCAGTTGGCACCCAGAAAGAAAATATTTCATCCATTAGGCTTTGCTAGTTTATTTATTCAGAACTGTGTATCACAATTATAAAATATTAAACGATTTTTTTCTTAGACGTTCAATAATTTCTAATCTGTAAATACATTTGGTAAAACTGAATTAGTAAGTTTATAAAAAATTACTGAAATGACTACAAGCGATAGGTGATAAGCTGAAAAACAATAATTATGTTGATAAGATCGAATAAATAAGATATTGCACAAAACATTACAAATGATTTGGAGCACATGAAATTATACTGATAAAAAGAAACACTAAATCTTGTAAATTCAATACATTTACAATTTTTTCCCCTTGTAAGATCCAAATACTTCATTAATTAGAAGTTCATTTGGATGTAACTCTGGAACCAATGAAAATAAGTACCACATATGATATATCGTTGAAAAACTCTCAATGAGGGCTTCTTACTGCAGTTAAGAAAAAGTCCAAAATTCAATTTTTTTTGATTTTGGGATTTTTCGGTCACTTTTGGTACCAGTCAATTGCAATAAAAAGGAAGTAAAATTATTATCTTCCAAGTATATCTCAATTTTTTACACGACTGCCCAAAAAGGAGTGAAATGTTTTTAGGGTGTGTATATGTATTTCATTTTTTATATTTGTAAGATCAAGTAACATTGTAAATAAACAGTGATCATAGAAGACGTTGAATAACAACTATCATCTAGCAATTAGAATCTTAAATTAATATTCACAAAAAAAGACATTACAATTAATTAAATATCAAACGAAACAATTTATTTCATCATCAAGAAATTATAATATAACAACTTAAATAGACATATTTCTTGATTTTAGTAAAAATATTTCACTTTCATTTAGATTATTGAAGTCCTTGAAATAATTGTTGAATTAAGTAAAAATCTGAGTTTGTCATGGTATAAAATTATAAAAATAACACTAGATCCAGTAGTAATATACATATCTTCATAGCTCACGATTACAATTTTGAAGTTTTCTAACAGTTCAAGATGTATATATTGAAGATAATACGATGAATTTTGTATTATAAGTCACATATGCCACTATTAATTTTAAATTAAATATAATTTTCGAAATGCGAAACTTTAGGAGATGTCCTTGTCCATTGATTCCAATGATAACTGATTCTGAGAAGCACATGATGCAGTAAACTTATAAATTTGTTGTTATTTTCAGAAGTTTTCATAATGCATTTATCTTCCTTTAATTCAACTGAATTATCTTCGAATACCTCTATGGTCACGTCGTTACTCAGGGCTGATGAAACAGGTCTATCAGAATACGATTCTTTGCTGTTATCTGTTGTTTTCGATGATGTCTGAACATGACAGACCATTTCCTGCTTAAAACTAGCCAGTTGTTTTTCATAATCTATCTTCGTTTTGTTATTTGCTCTAATAGAATCCAAATGTTGTATCTGTAGATCACGTTTCAGATTTTCATTTTCTCTTCTGAGAAATGCATTAGTGTATTCTTGTTTTTTGTATAATTCGTTGAAATGTTCTAGTTTAGCCTTCACTTCATCATAATCTTCACTTAATTCTTCCATTCTTTTTTTATTTGTTTTCATGACCTTTTCCTGTAGAATGTATTTTTCATTTGCTTCAAATAATTCAGCTTTTAGTATTTTTATGTCTTCTTGGAACCGACGATTTTTTTCATTTAAATCTTTTAAAATATTGGTTTTCGATTCTTGAATGCGATTTAATTCAAGTATTTCAGTATTCAACCTCTTTATAATGTTGTCTCTGATATATATCTCTTGAATTGTATTGTAAGTCTCGCCATTAATTTCTATGATTCCTTTAAATATTTGACTTGGTTCAGTTTGATTATTTTGCGACATTTTTCTTTAAACCGCTATAAAAATTCTTCTTATAGCTATGAGTAGAAAAAATATAATGAATTAGGTAAAGTAAACAATTCAAATATAAAATAATTCTGTTGCACGGCAATAGACTTTCAGATTAATAAAAAAAGTAGATAGAATAATTCATTGTTAACTTCCGTTGGATGCATTATATTAAGAATTCTTTTTTACCTTTAATTACATGATGTTTTTATTAGTATTGCATGGTTAGTTGATTGATGTGATGCCATCTACTGAGGCAATTAATGCTGACCTTCAGAAAGTGTGCTTCTGGAATCATAGTGAGTGGCTGACTTATTTGAAAATGCCCAGGGTTAAAGGGGACACGTCTGAAGAATCAGAAAGGTAAGTTAACGAACGGGAGTTTAAACAACTTTCTGTTCTACATAAAATTGTGAATGTCAGTGATGCCTTACTAATTGTTCTTAGCAAGAGATGCTTTACAGATTTTACTGAAACGAGGAGAGGAATATGAGAGGAATGAATTTCTAGGTAATATTGTCTTCAGCGAGGGTATCAAGTATCGTTTCAAGATGTGCTATTGATGATAAAAGTTGGTTTAATTCGTTTGAGGTTCGAACGAAATTCTTTGCGTTGTCATGAACATTTTCCTCTCCGTGAAATAAAGCGTTGTAACGCTGCCAAGAAGGATTTGGCGGTTAATTCTTGAACAAGCTCCAAGTGAATAGATTTCGTGGCCATGCAAACAAATAATGAAATGTATCCGTTGGATGTTTTACATTCTCGTGTGTATGATGTCAGAATTTCAAATGGTTTACAGTAGTCCACTACGATATTAAGAAACGGTCTAGACAGTTGGTGGGCATATCTCCCATTTGTTGTTGAATGAACCTTGGTTTTACTCTGAAGCGTATAACATTCATTAACTATTTGTTTTGCAAGTTTTCGTCCGTTAACAGGCCAAAACTGTTGCCGAAGTGGAAGCAACTAATGCTTGTGGTCTCAAATGTAACTGTTTAATGCGCTCATGTTTTGCAACCAGTTTTGTAAAGTGATGATTTTATGGAAGAACAGTAGGATGTTTTGTTAGTAGTTTGAATCTGAATTGTGTATTCGACCACCAACTCTGATAACATCTTTGTTAGTAAATGGGCACAGGGATAAGAGCTTGCTATGTGTGCTCAATTCCTTGCCGTTTTTTAGATGATTGTACTCATCAATGAATGTTCTTTTTTGAACTGTCTTGACAAGAGTGATCGTTGCTTGATCTAATTCATTCGTTTTAATAATCCATTTATTCTTAAACTGTAAACTTTCAGTTTTGCACTATTTATAAAACGAAGAATATATGCTGATATGCGCTTAACCCTAACAAAGGATGAATATTCATCATCTAAAGTGATCACATTAACTGGAGACGTCGACCTTCGTTCAGGTATGTCATCTTCATAGAACTCCAAATCCAATAGTTGCTGCCATGTGGAAGAATCTGACAACCACGTTGGCCCATGCCACCATAATGTTAACTTTAACAAGTGATCGCTGAAACTCCTCGTGAAGCCATATCAGCAGGATTGTCGTCTCCTCTCACACGATTTCAATCAGGGTCTGACATTTTTTTAATCTTTCCAACGCGGTTTGCTAAAAACACATTCCAACTGGTAAGAGGCAAGCTAAGTGGTTTATAAAAAAGAAAACCTTTTGTTTCTTTTACCTGTTTAGCCTCCGGTAATTACCTTTCAGATAATACGTCAGAAAATGAATGAGGATGATATGTATGAGTGTAAATGAAGTGTAGTCTTGTACAGTCTCAGTTCAACCGTTCCTGAGATGTGTGGTTAATTGAAATCCAACCGCCAAATAACACCGGTAGTATCCACGATTTAGTACTCAAATCTATGTGAAAATAACTGACTTTACTAGAACTTGAACGCTGGAACTCTCGACTTCAAAATCAGCTGATTTACGAAGACTAGTTCACCACTAGACCAACCCAGTGGGTTAATAAAACATAAACCATATAATATTATCGCGGTGGACTGCGGGTCCGCTTTTTTTCAAGTAAGAATAAATAACCAATGTCACAAAAGTATTGAAACTTTGTTATTAGCTTTTTTAATTAAAATTTTTATTTATATTGAGATCGACAAATAGTTTTTTGTATTTTTTTTTAATTTTAAAAATACTTTATTATAAAAATACTCTTTGTAATGATTTTTTATTAAATTTTTACTTCCTTGCACGAAGTAAAGGAAGTATTGTGATCACGAAATTTTCAAATTTCAACCAAAATATCAATTCTGATTATCCCTGAATCCATTTTGTCTAGTTTCGGCGTGACGTCTGTACGTACATACGTATGTATGTATCTCGCATAACTCAAAAATTATCAGCCGTAGAATGTTGAAATTTTAGATTTAGGATTACTGTAAAATCTAGCTGAGTACCGCCCCTTTTGAATGCAATCGACTGAATCAAGAGTGTCAAAAAATTTGGATTTTTGAATTTTTCTTAACTGCAGTAATAAGCCCTTATTAAGAGCTTTTCAACGATTTCATAATAGGTACTTATTTTCACCAACTTATAACCAAAAGAAATTTTAATCAATGAAATGTTTGGATTTTGTAAGGGGAAGGTACATCGGTTCGAATCAGACTTCATCTCTTTTTTTTAACTTTTTTTTAAAATTTAAATATAATTTGAGTTATTAATAACTATTAACCTCTGATTGTAAAAAAATTATTACGGTGAATACAATAAAAAACAAAAAATATCAGAATATCATTATGTGCTTAATTGCTTCATCAATTTCTTTGTATAAACTCTCTACGTCATCATCATCATGATGAGCACTTGTAGGTATATAGATGTTAACAATCATTGTCAGCCTAGGTTTTTTATTTTATCCTTATTACAATGATTCTGTCACTATGCATTTTGAAGTACTCTACTCTGTTCCTACCTTATTCTTCATTACGAAACCTACTGCTGCCTGCCCTTTATTTGAAGCTGAGTAAATTATTCTAAAATCATCTGACCAAAAGCAGTTTTCCTCTTCCCAACGAACCTCACTAATTCCTACTACATCTACATATAATCTATCCGTTTCCCTCTTTAAATTTTCTGACCTACCTACCCTTTTTTAGATTTCTAACATTCCATGCTCTGACTCGTAGAATGTTATTCTTTAATTTTCTTTTGACCCCTTCCTTAGTATTCCCCAACCAGAGATATGAACAGGAATAGTTTACCTCTGGAATATTTTACCAAGCAAGGCACTTCCATCTTTGTTATGAAAATGCAGAGACTTACATTTTTTTGGAAAAAGCAGCTGTAGTTTTCCATTGCTTTCAACTGCACAGTACTCTGAAGATTGAGTGATGACAATATGGCCGTTTATGTCCTCTTTACCTACACCCTTAACAACTACTGAAAGAGCTGCTGCCCTCTTTCAGGAATCATTCCTTAGTCTGGCTCTCAACAGATGCCTCTTCGATATGGTTGCACCTTCGGTCCAGCTATTCTGTATAGCTGAGCACTCAAGCCCCCTCACCACCAGCAAGGTCTCGTGATTTGTAGAGAGATATTAGTTAAAATAACTTTTACTAAAAGTGTTACCGATAATTACCAATTTTCTAATCATTTATCAATAATTACTCTAACAAATATAATGAGTAAACTAGGTTCATATAGATTATACCTGTAGTTCAACCTTTACAGGCCCAAATGTGTCTTATTCTGTAATATTAAAAAAAAAATTATTGGGGATAATAAATGTATTTAAACCAAACCCAAAAGACAGAAATATCTCTGCATTTTGTAAGCTATTTTAATTAAAATGAAAATATTTACAAAGATCAATTTAATGCAAGTGAATTTATAATGTACATGTTTGTCACCAAAAGCATTCTGTATAAATTACGTTTTAAAATATACACAACATTAATACTTATAAAAATCAATGTAATACTATATCATGATTTGTGAAGATTTATATGAATTTATATCGATTTGTGAAGGTCATTATACTAGTTTTATTAAAAGAGGAAAATATATATATTGTGAATGATATGATTCAACAAAAAAAGTTGGCCAAGAAATTTCTCAAATATCGTACTACAGGTATTCTAAATAAATAAACAATTAATGAAATCCATCTTACCAGCACGTTGAAATCAATGCAAGATCTTTTGGCTTACTTGAAAGCCACCATCAGGAGATAAAATTATTTCATTAAAATTAAAAATGTAAAAGCTCACATGTAAAAGTAATGTCTGTATGTATGGACCTACCAGTATAGCGAAGGAATACTGATGTAGAGAACATGGAATACAGGAATAATCCACCAGAGTACATGTATCTTTCTTCAGTATAGTGGTAGGACCACACAGTTATGACTGTTTTAAATTTTAACTGTGATCTTTGAAATATTTTTAACTTTAATGAAATAATATTATCTCCTGATGATGGTTTTCAAGTAAGCTGAAAGATCTAGTTCATATCAACAAAATTTCTGTAATGTAGATAAAATTGTTTTTAACAAAATGATACTGATATCAAAAAAGGTTAAGAGACTAAATTTCTTTTATAGCATTAATAATACATAACTCGTTGATATGAATCGAATCGATTCGTAATTGAGAAAGATTTGGTTTCCCGTCGCCTATCCATTTCATTGTTAAAAATCGTAGAAAGAATCTGTTTCTCCTGCAAACCGATTCTCAATTCTTTCGTTCAGTATAAAGAATCGTATCGAAGGAACGACTCGTTCACGATTCTTCCCATTACTAGATAGCAGTCAAACGTCAATTCAGATGATCGAAAATTTCAGGTTAACTTTCTAGTATTGTAAATAATGAGAGGGAGAGCCATTTCCCTAGCTGAATAAAATAATTAGTGTAAATAACTTTGTTTCAGCGTTATGTGTATGATTTTTGTCTTTAAATATCTTTTTTGCAATGTATATAGGTTATAAAATGATTTATAAATAACATGTGATTTTTCAAGTATCCTAATTTATGTTGACCGGTAATTCTTACTTAACGGTTACTAATAATGTCACGAGCAATTTTTAGACTTAGTTTGAAAATTACTGGGTTTTTAAACGTTTGTGATGGATTACATAGAAAAGTAATTTTTAATAATGGGACGTGCTTTCATACGTTCAATAAGAATTTCTCTTCTAAAAGAGATGATGAAAAACTACCGGCTCCTAACCGTTTTGAAAGAACTGAAGACAAATCAAAAGAAACTTATTTAGAATTATTGAATCATTACAGGGTTAGGGAGACCCATAAAAGAGGACATGTGGAATTTATATATGCTGCCATGAAATATATGAAAGAATTCGGTGTTGAGAAAGATTTAGAGGTGTATAAAGCTTTGATAGATGTTATGCCTAAAGGAAAATTTGTTGCCCAAAATATTCTTCAAGCTGAATTCATGCATTATCCTAAGCAGCAACAGTGTGTATTAGATCTTTTAGAGCAGATGGAATACAATAGTAAGTAATTGCTTATTATAATAATGTGTTTTATATTCTTTATAATGTTCATTTATTATTTGTTCTCGGTGGAATTTGTACAATTCTACAAATCCTAATGTTTCAAAAATAAAATTATTAATAAGTTTTAAATTACGAATGGGTTTAGCAATGTTTTCTGTATTTCAGTTTAAACCTGCCCTGACAGTCTTATTATTGGAAAATATTTTATTGATCAATATTTAATACCTTGCCTATCTGTCATTGCTAAGATTCATGCAGGTATCTTAGGCAAAATTTATGGCTAATGCAATGCTTTTGTCACTTCATCAAATTCAATAATTTGAAAGTGTGTTTTATTCCTCAAATAGATTGTTAACTAATTATCAGTCATTTTTGTAGTGTACATTATTCATTTTTTCGTTTTTTTTAAATCACACTTTTTGTGATTGTTTCCATTTTGAATTTTATTTAATAAAAAAATGTTAATTGAATTATAGTGGATTCAGTTCATTCTGAGCAAGACTCCAAAAATAGAATATAGATTTTTGTGTTATGCAGCAGTTTTATTTTGACTTTAATAAGGGAATATTTAATTTAACAAAATAAAAAAAGATCATTTGAAGTTAAAGGAATATAATGAAAGGTAAGTTTGACAGATGGTACAGAAAAAGTTATATGTATGTTATCAAGGTAATTGTTGTAAATTTTATATCCTGTCTGTGAATGTAGTGATTTAAAACTTATAACCTCTATGTCTACAGCCTCTCAATGTATTATGACATGTGCTTTTAATTTAGTAAAAACTGGGTAAAATTTGCATATTGATGAAAGAGTCCTTCTAAATTACTAATGACTGATGATGCTTAGCACAATAATTTATACCATCAAAATCCTTATCAAGAAAGTATGTAGTTTATTACAATTCACAGGAAGTGTATTGCAGACTTGAAAAAGCTGGATTCTAATCATATTAGACTTTTTCTGTTTCCGTTTAGCCTCCAAAACCACCATAAGGTATTATTTCAGATGATGGATGATTGAGAGTGACATGTATGAATGTAAATGAAGTGTAGTCTTGTACAGTCTCAGGTAGACCATTCCCGAAATATGTGGTTAATTGAAACCCAACCACCAAAGAACACTGGTATCCACAATTTAGTATTCAAATCCATGTAAAAGTAACTGCCTTTACTAGGATTTGAACTTAGAACTCCCAACTTTGAAATCAGCTGATTTATGATAAGTTCACATTAGAACAACCCAGTGGGTTAATCATATTAAACTTAGATAAAATAATTCTGTTGATCCAGCCAGAGTGTGATGCTCATACACAAAACATGGAAAAAGTTGTGGGCAGTTTAAAGTGCTATAATATACTGCACAGCAGTACAGTTAGGCACCATTTCGATTTTCATTTAGCAGAGTTCGTTTGTTACAGCATATATCACAGATTATGCTTTTTAATAGAGATCTCTCTGGCTGTCATCAGTCGACTAATAACGTACTTAAATATCACAAATCAAGTTTGTTAATTATATAACTAATATGAGTATAATTGTCCAATATAATTAGGGGGAAATTGTACACTCCTTTGTTATGCATAAGTACAAAAAAAAGGTTTTTCAGTAATTATTTAAATACAATGAGTTTTTTTATCTACTTGGCAAAATCATTCTTTTAGAAAAATTGTCTGTGTTGTCAAGTATGATGTGAATGACTGAATCTTGTTGAAATGACTGTTACAGCTTACCAATATGTGATACATTTAACATTATATGTGATAGTGATGCATTATTGCAAAACTGGGAATGCTACTTAAAGTGTTGCTAAATAAGTGCTTCTTATTTTTAAATTAATAATTTACTCATTTTATTAATGCTGTATCCAATAAATTACAAAGTTGCAGATATTCATATAAAAAGTAATATTTGAAATATTACTGCCATGTTTATAATATTTTTATATGGAGTTTATTAATAATTTTTTTCTAAATTTCACATTTGGTTTCAATTTTACACTTTTATTATCTTAATTAATGCTGTAAAGAAATTTAATATTGAATCTTAATTAGGGCAGGAAACTACATAATATACGATTGGCTAAATACAAAAAATATATAAAAAATGTAAAGTGCAAAGAAGACAATAAATTCCCTTGGAGCACTTATTTAGTGAGTCAAAATGGTATCGCTTTTAACAGGCTTTTCATGATTTTTGAGAGGTTATTACATTTTTATTAGTACAATACACAAGAAACCTTTTACTTGCCATAAATACCTACAAAAACACTGTAGGTTGTGCAAATTTGAGATTTTTATCACCAGCCCAATCAGAGTCATTGGAAGCCAAAATTAGAATTTAAAAAAAATTTAGTTTACAAAAATTCATAACAGTAGGGATAAGTATATCATCATTAAAATTATTTATGTTAGAACTACTAACACATACCTACATATAAAAAAATCATTCAAACTGTGCATGCCATCCCTGCCTATTGAAAAGAATTACCAAAAGTGAAATTTCACAGTTTTTCATGTTCAACTTTATTAGTAATTTTCTCATAGAAAAAAGAAGAGAGATAGGTAAATAAACCATGGACCAATCTTTTACGTTGAGAAAATATGAATAAATTGCTTTTTGTTTCATCCTTCCAGGAACAATAGTTTTTTTAGTTATGATTTTTTCCATAAACCCTTACAATCAGAGAAATAGGTGTGCATTTAACAAAAATGGCCGCCACAGATAAACTGCTTAAAAAAATAGTTTTAATGTCCTGAGATATGTAGGAAACAACTGGGTAAGTTTCAATTTTGTTTGAATTTGTCAAGCAACCACCCTTGGGTCACTTGGGCAACTGGGTCAATAGATTGACCCAGTTGCATTATCCATTCACTGTTCAGAGCAATAGAACAAAACTTTAAAATTCACCTGATAGAAACAGAATAGTTATATAAAGATCTAATTAAAACGTGCAAATTTTACTCTTAGTGGATAAAAGCCATGGCCACACTTGTACAATCTGAAATTCATATTAAATTTGAAAAAAATAACAATGAATTAAATGAACTAATACATCATAGATCAAGTATAATATTGTTGTCTGTTTCAAGATGGACATCATTATTCACATGCCACTTAATAACAGCATAATGGTGCTGAGAGAACCTTCTAGTAGTAGTATAATTCTGTATATTAAGAAAGTAAGTTGTTTCTTAAATTTTTTCAAAGAATTTGTAGGGTTATTTTCAGAGATATAGGCTATATTTAATTTATAAACTCAAGAACTTAATTAGCCAATCTCCATGACTGAAGTGATAGGATCTTCGCTTTTCATCCTGAGATCCGGGATTCAAATCCTGTCAGGCATGATATTTTTCATACGATACAAAATTCCATTTCCATATTCCATGTAAAAACTTCTAAGTTTCTTTGTTATTTCATCAAACAATAATAATAACCACTATTGGTGGAGAAATTATATTTACTGGAATTTGATCTTAATAAAATAAGAACTATTCAGCTTTGTATCAAAACAAGTCTCATCACTGTTTAAATAATTTTGTTCTTTGTTTAATGGTGTCAAATAGTAACTTTTACTATTTAAAGTACGTTAATGTGGTGAAAATGAAAGTACTCTATTTTCTGAGTGGCTGTCTCTTGACTTGACTTTGATTGCTTGCCATTAAAAACATACTGCACCTATAACCATGACATTTTTAATAAATACTTTCTGAATAAAGTAAAAATAAATTTTTAGTTTATCATATGTTAAAGATATCAGATCTACATCTTAAACTGTTTTAGAGTTGTTATTCAATTTGTAAAATCTGTTCAACACTGGAACTATTCCTTTTCAACACTGGAATAGGTTCATTGTCTTCATTATTATTTTAAATTCATTTACATGATATTTTATAAAAGTTATCACTAACTTGAATTTTTTTAGAGATTTCTATGTATTGAGAAATAAATGTATTAATGAATTACTAAAAATTGTGCTGAGAAGTCAGTTCTTTCCCACAGTTGTCTTCTTTCCAAACTTATTCTGTTATAAGTTTCAGATAATAGTAGTTGTCGACTAGGTTTTCTTATTGTATTTCCGTTTCTTTTTTAGTGATTCATTTATTTATATATTCTACTTTTCCTGGTTTTGAGAATTTGATTGGAAATTCTTCAAAAAAAAAGAAAAAAGTAGCACTTAAATTAATTATCATCTGGGCATAGTATGCATTCCTTTAGGTAATATACATTCATCCCACATATAATCCCTTAGGAAATCAGAATATTCTGAATGGGATCAGCCTGTAACAGATCAGTTATTTTGGCATTGACGTACGCAAATATGTGCTGTAAGAAATTGCTTTTCCTTGATTTATTAAAGAACTACTTGAGAAAAGGTGCTCCTTAAAAGAAGTTATTCCTTGCCCATTTTTTAATTTATATGATTTGTGAAATGATTGTTTAACTAAATTATCAAGATAACTAGATGCCAGGATATTGTTATACAAATTATTTTCTTCAAGTCTGTGACATTACAATAACCTATTGTTATTGTAACAATCTATAACAATAGCTCAGGCTATTCCTAAGGTTATTTCATTAATTGAATTTCAGCGACCAAATTGTAACAGTAATATGGGCTTTGTGTCGATCGATAGCGAGTGAGGCCCATATTAACGGTAGTGTATTAACACTGAAAGAGAATACGTGCAGTATATGGGAGTTGTTAGAGTTTGAGTTATTAAAACTACTTTTAGAAGTAAACTGCTGGTCATCAATATGTGTATTTATTAAAGTACTTTGCAACAGGTTATAGGCCCAGATATGTAACTGTGAACAAAGGTACAGAGGTCATGAAAATTTTGTTTAGTTGTGACCATGTGGGTAAATATGGAATCACAGCAGTTTATGAAGTTAAATGAAAATAACTGGAATATTTGGAAATTCCGGATGAGAGTAGTATTGATAGCTAAAGATCTCTTCGATATTACCAATGGAGATATACAGAAACCAGATGTTTTGAAAGCTGCAGAATTGAAAAAGTATGAAATTTATAATGTATGTGCACAGGAAGTGTTATTAATGTGCGTGAAATCCAGGCCTTTGTTGCACATTTTAATGTGCAAGACTGCAAATGAAATTTGGACTAAACAGAAAACAATATATGAGCCTCAATTAAGTATGAATATTCATTTATTACAGCTACAATTTTTTAATTTGAAGTCTGAAAATGGTGTTATGGACTTTATATCAAAAATTCAAAATTTAACTGCTGCTCTTAAGCAATGGAAGGAAGAAATACCCGAAATCTGATCTTTTTGTAATCTGATTATTACAAAAATAATTTTATCTTTGTTTGATCATTTTTTTTGCTTGGAAATCAGTGGGTGAAAATCAGCAAACTCTAAATAATTTAACAACTAGATTATTGATTGAAGAAGAGCATTTGAAATTAGTGAAGATACTGTGGTGTTAACTGCTAAACATGTAAATACATTTAGTCTCAAAAGTTTTTCTTGTAGAAAGGTTGGACATAAAAAGAATCAGTGTAAAAATTATTCAGGTTTTATGAAAACTAAATATATTGTGTAAAAGATTGTTGGTTTCGTCAAAAGAAATTGTCAGAGGCAAATAAACAAAATTTAAATGATTAAAATGAAAGATTCGCCTTAATTGAAGTTTCTGAGGTGAATTTGGATACAGAATAGTATATTGATAGTAGTGCATGATCTAAAGATGTTTAGAAAGTACAAATATGTAAATTAATGAACTGAAACAAGTAAGAATAGGTGATGGTTCAGTAATCACTGCAGTTGGTTGTGGTTCTGTTTTTATTAAATGATACAATAGACAAGTGATAATGAATATGAAAATGAGAATTGTACCTGATTTAAGGATGAAACTTTTCTCTTAGGGCAAGGCTCTGGATGATGGTTTTTATTTGAAGCCATACACCTGTGAAGCACACTTAATTTACAAGAAAACAAATTAAGTTCGTGCGTTGGCTAGACGCTCAAATAAACCTTTTTGCATGATGTTTTGCAGGACAACCAGAATTTTGTAGACCAAGGTGATTGTTGTATGGTCAATGATGGCATAGTGAACTCAAATAAAAAATCTTTAATCTGGTGGCATGAAAGTTTGGCACATCAAAATTTTAATCATGTGAAAAGTCTTTTTAAGAGTGCTATTATGTGTGAAGATAAAAATGAAACCTTCTTCCGTGAAGTCTGTGTGCAGGCAAAACAACACCTTAACTCATTCAAAGGAAGTAATTCACAATCAACTGAAGTTGGAAACATAATCCATGCCGATGTCTGTCTGTGGTCCTGTGGAGGTTGACTCAAGGTGGTTCTTGTTATATATTTTTATTGAAAAATGACTATTTGTATTATAGACAGGTGTATTTTAAAAACACAAGCATGAAGTTTGTGGTAAGCTTGAACTTTTTGTGAAACTATGTGAAAAACAAATGGTTCAAAAAATTAAAGTCTTAAGAACAGATAATGGAAAAGCGTTTGGTAATCACAATGTGAAAAAACTTCTGAATTGGCAAGGAAGAGAACATCAAATTACTCTTTCTTATAATCCCAAGCAGAATGGTCGTGCTGAACAAGAAATGCATACAATCATTGAGGCAGCTACAGTTAACGGTAAAACACCTTATGAATTATGAAATAATAAGCAAAGTTTTGATTTTAAAATAATAAACCACTGTTTGATACAGAAGTGTGTGGGTGTGTATACCAAAGAGAAGAAAAAGAAGCTTGATCTTGAAAGTAAAAAGGAAATGCTTGTAGGTCAGGGTGAAAGAACAAAGGACTGAGAGTTTATTTCCCAGTTATGAAAGCAGTAATATTAAAAAGTAGTGTTGTTTTTGTTCTCTGTAAACCGAATAAGTTCTTGATGTTTTTTGATTGTAATGTCAACATGAAGAAAGAAGAATCTACATCTGAAGTTGAATACATTGTAAACATTATTAAGGATGTGACTGCAGATGAAAGTTTAAAAAGAAGTTCCCTGAACATGAACATACATAACCCTACTGATAGAAAACAGCTTCATCCTAGGGATCAGCTGCAGCTTCCAGTTAAATATAATGATGATTATGAGACTGTCTTTGTTAGTGTGATGAATATTGAAGAACCAACATCATATGAAGAAGCTAAAAAATCAGTTGTTTTTGCTAAGCAGTGGCAGGACGCTATGGAAGTTTAGTTGAAATCATTAGCTGAAAATGATTCATGGGATGTTATTGATAAGCCAGAAATACAGTTAGATTAATGTTAGCTGTTAGTGTAAATTTTGAATGGCCTGTTATGGAACTGAATGTCTGTAGTGATTTTTTACATGGCGAACTGAAAGAAAATGTATTTATGTGTTTACTTGAGATTTGCAGTTTACCAAATGAAAAAGTGTGTGAACTTAAGAAAGCAATTTATGTTTAAAAACTTCTTCCAAATGCTGGTATGATAAATTTCATGATCTCAAAATTTTGTAAGTTAAATATTGATTATTGTTTGTATTTCAGGTTAATAATATTTGAGAAATTAATGTACTAATTTATGACTTAACTATCATGGGCTGAAACAAGCAAGAAATTAATTTTTTTTAAAAATGAACTGATGAGTAAGTTAACTAGAGTAAATTTAAAATGAAAGATATGGGTCAAATTTCTTATTATTTATGTATTGCTATAGAACAAAATTTAAAAAATTGGGTGTGATAACTTTGAATCAAAATAATTATCTAGGAAGTGTACTAAAACCTTCCAGTATGTTTGATTGTAAAACTGTTTCTACTGCATTGGATAATAATTTTGATTATAATTATTTGATGAGAGAAAAACTGTAAAATACAAAAATAAAAAATAAGTGTCGAAAATTAATAGGTTATATTATGAATGCTATGTTTGGTAGCAGACCATATCTGTGTGCAAGTATTAGTATTCGAAGCGGATACCAATGTTGTGCTAGTAATAATTAATTAATATGTGTTATGATGTTGCATTAAAGAAACTCTTCATTTGAAATTAGTTTATAGTAAATGTTCTACTATTTTTTTTTTTTCCCTACTCTCCCCCACCGGATATCCAAGGATATCCAATTAAGTATACTCAGTCGGGGAGAGTGTCCTTTTACTCTCAAAGGAGGCGTCCCCCACCCGCTGGCTATACGTCCGGCACGGCAGGTTGGGCTCCCCGGTCTCGTATCTTTTGTTTTACATTGCCTGCCTCTAATCCCCCGCTTTAGAGCCAAGGTCCGGCTATGCCATCCCCCAGCGCCTCAGCAGGGAACCGGGACTCGGTCTTTACGCCTTTGGCCTCTAATCAACAGCGCCGACCCCACAAAGAGCCTAGGCTCCCGCAGGGACGACCCCGCCGACCGGGACTTGGTCTTTTATTTTAACCCAAACTCAAACTCCCCTGGAGTTCACCCCCTTCTCAGGTACCCGCACACCAAGGCGTACGGGCCCTCCATGGAGTGACTGTTCACCCTACCCTACTGTTTATACTCCCATTCTTCTGTCTTCATCCTCTTTGGCCCGCAGGACCTCCCCGGCGAACCTGCGGAACCATTCCCAGTTCTCATTGTTGTACCCCAACCAGTTTATGAGATTTTCTGGTGTAAGACCATTAATTACTATTTGACCTCTGTTAACGGCCCATCTTGGACATATGAACAACGTATGTTCGGCACCGTCGTTCTCTAAATAATAGATGCACTGCGGGGTGGCTCTCTTCCCGATCGTATACAGATACTGACCGAAAGAGCCGTGCCCCGACAGTAACTGTGTCATGTAAAAATTGACATCTCCGAGTCTATTGTTATTCCAGGTTTTAGTATTAGGGATTAGGCGTCTGGTCCATTCTCCCACTCTGGACCCTGCCCACTCTTCTTGCCATTCTTGTTCTATAATCCCTTCCATCTCTTCTTTCGACATACCGCTGTGTCTGAGGGTTCTGGCTTTTATCTGAAGGTCTATGGGTAGGACCCCGGTCAGTACGCACAGCGCGTAATACGATACCATACAGTAACTAGCAGCTACACGCAGCAATGCCAGTCTATGTACACTTCTCAACTTCTTTTTATTTCGCTGTATGTTCATTGCCGCCCCCCATATGGGAGCCGCATACAGTACCGCCGAAGTGATAGCCGCGGTTATCAATCTTCGAATAACCATTTTAGGTGTGCCGTGGTTTTAAAATAATCCTCTTAATCCCTTTACAGCAGGAGTAACTCTCCCACAAATCATATCAATATGCTTGCTGAACCTTAAACTTTTGTCCAGAAGTACCCCCAAGTATTTTGTTTCTTTTACTTCATCAATTCTCTGTCCTCTGATATTTAGATTCACACTTCTTAATGGTCTTCTACCCGAGAGGACCAGGCAACAGGATTTGTTGCCTGATATTATGTACTACTGATATGTTGCCTGATATGTTCTACTACTGATATTATCAAAGGTTCTGTAGATGCTGACTGGGGTGGTTACACCATTGACAGAAAATCCACCAGTGGACATTGTTTTAAACTGTCTTAGTGTTCAAAAAACCAGTAAGTTTTATGTTATTCTGTCTTTCATTGAGAGTATCTAGCCCTCAATCAATGTGTCAGCGAGTTTCAATGTGTTTGTTGGTTTCGAAATATTTTAGTAGAATTAGATGTAGATGTACTTTTATTTGATAAGTTTGTCAGCTTTATTAATTAGTAAATATCGTAAGCAGCCTAAACGATTAAAGCACATTGACATTAAGAATCATTTTATTTAAGAGAAAATTAAACAGTGTATAATAAAAGTATGTTTGTACCATCGGATATTGCTGAAGTTACCATGAAGTGGCTGATGTACTCACCAAGGCTCTTGGTAAAGAATCATTTGTAAGATTAAGAAAGCTAATGTTAAATGGAAAGTAATAACTATGTTTATTTTTATTTTTTTATCGACATTCTTAAAGTTTTCTATGTTTTGGTCTTTATTATGTATTATAATTACTTTTAAGAATTAAACTGCTGGTTGTCGGTGTGTGTATTTATTTAAAGCACTCTGCAACAGTCACAATCAGAATAGTACATCAGTACTGTTGATGTAGACTAGTACAGTACATTGTTGTATATAATGTTTTGATTTATGGCATAACCTTGTTTATCCAAATCCTGTTAATCCATACATTTGAATTTCCTGGATCAATTCAGTGTTGAGATATTTGAAATATGTACATTTATATATTTATAAATAACTTCAGAACTCTTAGACTTCTTTTGTAATTTAGGTCTGATTTTTTTTTAAAATTATTTTAGTATTATGCAGTACACTTTGGTAGAAGAACTTAATTTACTAATTTTATTTAAATGGGAAATATTTAGATTATTTATATTTACTTACTAGTAATTTAATAAAGCCTATATGTGATGGCCATTAGTTAAATGTATTTGTTTATGTGGAATGCAAGCTTTTGTAATTGGCTGCAGCTTATTGATCTCATTCATCTCTTGATTGAAAAAAAAAGAAAAAAAGTATAAATGATGTAATGTAATGACTGATCATGATACCAAAGAAAGCACGGGCAGATAAATGTGAAGAATACAGAACAATTAGTTTAACTAGTCATGCATCAAAAATCTTAACTAGAATTCTATACAGAAGAATTGAGAGGAGAGTGGAAGAAGTGTTAGGAAAAGACCAATTTGGTTTCAGGAAAAGTATAGGGACAAGGGAAGCAATTTTAGGCCTCAGATTAATAGTAGAAGGAAGATTAAAGAAAAACAAACCAACATACTTGGCGTTTATAGACCTAGAAAAGGCATTCGATAACGTAGACTGGAATAAAATGTTCAGCATTTTAAAAAAGTTAGGGTTCAAATACAGAGATAGAAGAACAATTGCTAACATGTACAGGAACCAAACAGCAACAGTAATAATTGAAGAACATAAGAAAGAAGCTGTAATAAGAAAGGAAGTCCGACAAGGATGTTCCCTATCTCCGTTACTTTTTAATCTTTACATGGATCTAACAGTTAATGATGTTAAAGAACAATTTAGATTCGGAGTAACAGTACAAGGTGAAAAGATATAGATGCTACAATTTGCTGATGATATAGTAATTCTAGCCGAGAATAAAAAGGATTTAGAAGAAACAATGAACGGCATAGATGAAGTCCTACGCAAGAACTATCGCATGAAAATAAACAAGAAGAAAACAAAAGTAATGAAATGTAGTAGAAATAACAAAGATGGACCACTGAATGTGAACATAGGAGGAGAAAAGATTATGGAGGTAGAAGAATTTTGTTATTTGGGAAGTAGAATTACTAAAGATGGACGAAGCAGGAGCGATATAAAATGCCGAATAGCACAAGCGAAACGAGCCTTCAGTAAGAAATATAATTTGTTTACATCAAAAATTAATTTAAATGTCAGGAAAAGATTTTTGAAAGTATATGTTTGGAGTGTCGCTTTATATGGAAGTGAAACTTGGACTATCGGAGTATCTGAGAAGAAAAGATTAGAAGCTTTTGAAATGTGGTGCTATAGGAGAATGTTAAAAATCAGATGGGTGGATAAAGTGACAAATGAAGAGGTACTGTGACAAATAGATGAAGAAAGAAGCATTTGGAAAAATATAGTTAAAAGAAGAGACAGACTTATAGGCCACATACTAAGGCATCCTGAAATAGTCACTTTAATATTGGAAGGACAGGTAGAAGGAAAAAATTGTGTAGGCAGGCCACGTTTGGAATATGTAAAACAAATTGTTAGGGATGTAGGATGTAGAGGGTATACTGAAATGAAACGACTAGCACTAGATAGGGAATCTTGGAGAGATGCATCAAACCAGTCAAATGACTGAAGACAAAAAAAAAATGACTGTTATAAGCCTGTTCTCTATTTTGTAAGTATATTTTTCAAAATTGAACTTATTTTAAGTAAAGTTTGCATTTACTATTAATACCTACATAAAAAAGACTGATC
Source organism: Lycorma delicatula (assembly GCF_047948215.1). Classification (NCBI taxonomy): domain Eukaryota; kingdom Metazoa; phylum Arthropoda; class Insecta; order Hemiptera; family Fulgoridae; genus Lycorma; species Lycorma delicatula. The sequence continues at coordinate 73,295,902 of NC_134463.1, forward strand.
CCAATATGCTGTATGATATTTCTGAATCATCTGGACTTTTATTTGTCTAGTCCTTTTTGATCCATATAACAGTGTCATAAAACTTATTTATTATAACAAAACAATTTTTTATTTATCATCAAGTAACACTATATATAAGCAGTTTATTTAAATTAGAGTATAGATGCTCTGGACCTATCAAATAAAAGCATGAGATTGTTCTACTTAGAGGTTAATTGAATAGCAATCATTCTGCTTAGTTACTTTAAACCTTGTGTTTACGTTTTTTTATATTCAAAGTGTGCATATCTTTATCTTAGTAGTCCACTATTTTTGTTTTTCATGTTGCATTATGATGAACAGTCTTTAATCATTCTTTTTTACTGTACTTTTCTGATTTCAGGTGTTATACCCGATCCGGAAACTGGAGAAATATTGATAAATATATTTGGTGAAAGAGGCTATCCTGTTAGAAAATTTATGAGAATGTTATACTGGATGCCAAAATTTAAAAATATTTCACCGTGGCCTTTACCACAAGAAGTTCCTAAGGAACCATTTGACTTAGCTATGTTAGCAATTAAAAGGATTACCAGTGTGGATCCTGCTAGTAAAATATCTGTTCATTCAGTAGGTACTTTGCTTCTGCAAATTCAGCTTGTTTATGTAGTATATTGTGTGCCATTTTATCAAATATCATTACTTCTCATCTGTTCTGTTAGTTTTTTAATCATTTGAAATGAACATTTCTTTATTGAGAATACTAGTTTGGCAGTTATAATCATTATGTGGGAATGAATATATATTTGGATGGATTACTAGACTTGAATCCCTCAAGCAGGAAAAGTCAGGAAATATAAACTTAGGAAAGTCGGAGAAATTGCAAAAAATTTCAGAGAATTGCATTTTTGTTACTGAATTAAAATTAATGTTATTAATAAAATATTTTTTAAGTAATGCCAAAATCTATATACTTTCCTGGCATCAGGAAGTCCAGCACATTGCAACTACATCCATCAAGCGGCCATTAAAATGTCCTGTTCTTATGTACATTCCTTAATTATTCTTTTATATTAAAGGAGGAATATTCCAAATTGCAGTTAATTTTTTCACGGGTGAAATTTTAACAAAAAGTTACCATTGAAAAATTAAAGTTTGTTAACCGTTTTCTCGGAATTTCTCTCAAACTACCATGAATTTTTTTTATATTTTAGGTAATTAATTGCTTTTAAATGCATCTATAAAGACTTTATTAATGACCAGTTGTTAGATATAAACTTACACTGCTTTTTCTGATATTGTATAAAACATTTTGGACTAGGCAATGTGGACCAAAAGGCAGTGACTGTGACTTTGCACACTAAAGGAAAGCAGAGTAATGAAACAAGATAAGGAATTCTGAGCCTTCACTGAAATTTTTTTTCATTTACCAGTGGTGGTTCAACTCGGCGGACTAAAACTTTGATCAACAGTTATGAGAACAGTGGTTGTGATGCATCTATATGTTCTTTGCGGATCTTCTGATCAGAATAACAGCATTTCAGCAGCAAATTATATATTTGAATCCTCAATTTCATATATACAAAATGGCAACACAATTATTTATTTTTGTTTTAAAGACAATGTTTCTAAGGCAGAGATTATGTGGGTTCTCTCAATGTTGTACAAAATAAGTTATCCTTAAGTTCATGTGAAGATGTTGGTTCAATTTTTAAAATTGTGTTTCCTGATAATTGTATAGAATCAAAATTCCAGCTTGGAGCTACTAAATGCTCTTATGGCCTTGAACCATATTTTGATGGCATTCTGCAAATATGCTAGAATAATAATGACAAAATATTTTTCAAGTAAATGTTAATAATGTTTGTTTTCTATACAAAATAAGGTGTCCTGTTCTAGTTTTCTGTACAAAATAAGGTGTTCTGTTCTAGTTTTCTTATCTGTATTACTTTCAGTCACAGTGATTTTAGTTTTTCTTTGAGTTGTGATCATACATAATATTCAATTTTTGTTAAATGAAAATCTGTGTTTTGTTAAAAATTTTATGTAAACCAAGTTATTTAATATTGTTTTTTGTTTATTTTGCAAAATAATGTGAGCTATTTTTTGTGAAAAGTTTTTAGCTGTCTTAGATCCAAGCAATTAAAGCAGTTTTAAATCCAAGCAGTCTTAGTTTTAAAGCAATTAAAAATTGCTTTAGGTGATTTTATTTCTTATCTGTATACTTTTATTTACCATGATTTTTATTTTTATGCAAGAAACTTATTAAATTTTTTTTTTTTTTGTAATGTACTGAAACAATTTATCACAAAAAGTAGGCTAATTTTAAATGTTTATTGTAAAAGATCATTAAAAAATAAACTTTAAAAATGAGTGTAATAATAAATGAATAAAAAAAGGCGTGAGTTGGGCAGTTATGGGGATGATGGTGGAGGTTCCAAAAAAATAGAAATCTATATATTTTGCGGAATAATGGCAATATATAACATTATGAGAGTCAGGAAATTTTTATTAAATTAGTCAGGAAAAGTCAGTATAAACGAATCTTTAAATTCAATGGGAATCCTGCTAGAGTTCAAGATTTATTAAATTATTTTATTGGATTGTTTTAGAATTTTATTGCTACCTCAGTTTTTGTTAATTTTAACACTTTACTGACCTTTAAATTATGTATGATGGGTGTGAAACGTAATTACAGTTGCTCATAACTCACAAATGAAAATAATAGTCAAATAAAACAAATATGGCAACAAATTACATTTCATTTATTACTACACTTTTATGTCGATGGTGAACCAGTTTTCTCATTTTGTCACTGAGAAATGCTGGGGGTCTTTCCTTGATCCATGACTTATTGTATCCTTCAGATCATAATATGGGGTGAAATGAGTACCCTTAATATCGCTCTTTAATTGCAGAAAGAAGTGAAAATCCTAGGGCATCAAATCTGGTGAGTATGGAACATGTGTAATAAGTTCAAATTTTAACTTCACAAGAGGTTTGGTGGTTGAAACCCAATGTGTTCGGTCACACAATATTGTGTTGCAGAATTATCAGCTTCATGGATTATTGAACCTGACACATGTCTCCTAACATGTCTGTCTATTGCACAGAATTTACAATCGACCTAGCATCCAGGTAATCATTACTTGTGTTCGGTAGCTATTCAACATCCCTTTCAGTGTTTTGTTCTTTTCTATGAGTTCATTCTTTCGATCTACCTATCTGGGTGGCGATGCATTGTTGTGTGATGCGTTGGCATTTTAAATCAGTTAATTTTGAATAATTTCATAGTATGTCAACATGCAAACCTGAAATGTGAATGAAATTCAGCCTAATGTGATATTCAAATGATTTCTTCATTTCATTCATCACTAGGTTTGGGTTGATAATGAACTTCATTATTCTAATAGAACATAACTGTAATTAATGTCACTAGTATCGCAGATGCTTTATATTCATCACAGTCATAAAAATGATTGAGCAGATAATGTAAAGCAACAAATTAATGCATTCTTTTTTTTTTTGGAAAACAATGCCTTATTCTCACACTATCTCCTCCCAAAAGATAATTTTAAAATAAATTTTTATGGCATATGATAAGTTTTAATGTAAGTATGGGTGTTGTGATGTTGTTGCAGTTACATTTAATAAGTCAAATTATAAATTAAATTTTCAAAAAGTAGTAAGCTAACTTTTTATGTTGGTTCTTTTTTGTAATTTTTAGACAAGGACCGTTGAAGATGCAGTAGATGATACATGGATAATTAGTGCTCAGAGTGAAGAACAACAAGAATTATTAGCAAAGCATTCACCTGATAAACCTGTTTACATTGAAGGTGGTTTTCGTATTTGGTTAAGAAATGCTTCTGTATTTTATTTTGTGCTACGAAGTGAGCCTGTTGATAAAGAACAGAAGGAAGAAGTTGACTTAGATGGTGGGTACCTACTGTTATTTTCTTCCTGTTAAAAAATGTTTATTATTGTTATAAAAATATTTTGTAATATTTTTTTTAATAATGTTATGTTTTTAACAGTCCCTAATCCATTTACAAAAATTAAAGAAAAAAAATTTAATTGATATGAGATGAAAAGAAAGGTACTGACTGATATTTTGATGTTGCTCTTTAACTAAAAGCGTAAACATGTTGAATGTTGTGAAATCTTAAAGTAAAATCTTAAAGGAGTAGCATTCTGGAAACTTAATTATGTAAATGGCATTAACTAAAAGTGTTATTCTTTAATTTCATGTAATACTATCAGCATGTATTATTAGTATTTAAATCATAGTAATTATGGAATTTCAAAATAAATAATAATAAATAATAATTTCAAAATAAATCATTGAGATTGTCAATGAGAAAAATGTAAATTTTAGACTCAGAATTGAACCTGAACAGCACTGTGTCTGAGACAGTACATCTACCAGTTAAAACTACAAACAGTATCATTAACAAATTTTAATACTTGTATCTTTACTATAGAAGTCAAAGGGATGATCAGATTTTAAGCAGAGTTTTTGAAATCCCTATTTTAATTATTAATTGGTTTTAAAATGTCAATAGATTACTGTACAGAAAAAAATATACATAGCAAATATAAATTATGTAATGTAAACATGAAACTTTAATATTTCTAAGAAAACATTGTTTCATTCCCAAGTAGCATGATACATTTTAAATTAAATGATAAGATTTAAAATGCTCACTTTATTTAAGAGTCACTGCTGTGATCAGTTACCATATCACAGATGTAATGTTTCTGTGATGTGGCATATATACCTGAAAGTTAACTGACTACCAATCAGCAGTCAGTTAACTGAAAAGAACCTGCACATATTATTGTTAGTCTGTAGGAATTTTTTTTTAAAGAAAAGGACAGCTTTGGCTATTCATTCTTCCAAATATTTAATCTTTTCTTTCATCTTTAATTTACCATTTATTAAACTAATAATAAGTAGATGTTAAAGCGTATCTGAACCAATAGAGTGTTAGACAGTTAGTGAGTGGATGCAACTGACCATCTATGCAGGATTTCCATTTTTTATTATGGATTTCCATTTCTATTTTCGGTTAGTTAATATTGCTGCCAGTATCAGAAGTTAAATTTGTTAATTATTGAGTCATACAATTATGAAAAATCATACTATTCACTCACTATGAAAAAGTTCACTGTTAATGATTAAATCTTGTGCTGAATTCTTGGACATTTTTAATGAGATCATTTTTTTTGCACTATTTCCTATTGTGTCACCTTTACATACATTCAGCATTCTGTGTGGTTCACCACATCATCTGTACCTTTTCACAGGTTTAATAAACATTGCACCAATGGGGAAAATGCACGGGTGTAATCTTTCCTTAAATTTTAAATAATTTTTTATGTATTCACTGACTTCCTAAAAACAATAAAAGGAGTAAATCACCATTTTTTACTTTAGTAAGAATTTGCAAAATGCTTCATTTAATGATTGAATAAAATTGTATGAAATAAAATAGCAAAATAACTCTTGCGCAGTTCTGCACTTGAAGTTTTATTTCCAATGCCCTCACCATTTTGCAGTCAGAAACACTGATTTTCGGATTATAAGGTATTATATACATTTAATTAATGATTAGACCTTACACAAAAGCATCAATTTTAAACTCGCTTACCATTGTGACTTGCTACATAAGCGCGTATGAAAAATATATCAATACAAAGTCAACATAACCTCAAATTTGAGGTGTTGTCTTAACCTCAAATTGAGGTTATGTTGTCAACCTTAAATTGAGCATAACTGAAGAACGACTCAACCAACCTTCATCAAATGTTCACATTCACATCAGATACATTGATACAGCATATCAAATTTTAATAAAATTAATGGTGTAGTTTTGTAGATTTTCAGGCCTCAAACTTTTATACATGAATGTTACATTTGAGATTTTCAAGACATAAAATTTTATATGTGTGGTACTTTCATAAGCCTCATACCTCAGAGAATTCATTTTTGCATCCTAATCCCACCATATGACAAAATAAAATTACCTCAAATTATGGTTTGTTGTCAATCTTAAATTAAACATAAGTCAGGAATGACTCAACCAATCTTCATCAAATGTTCACATACACAACTTCAGATACTAGAGCACACATAAATTTCAGTGAAACTGATCTAGTAATTTTGGAAATTTTCAAACCATAAATTTTATATTTAGGCCTACATGTATATATATATATATATATATATATATATATATATATGAGGGTAAGTCAATTATTATCCGCAATGTAGTTATAAATTTTATTGCAATACAAATAGGAAACTTAATGTAAATCATTTTTCAGCATAGTCCCCTTGCATTTCAACGCACTTAGTCCATCGTTGCACAAGCTTCCTGATGCCCTCATAAAAGAAGATTTTCGGTTGAGCTGTGAGCCAGGATTGCACCACTTCTTTCACTGTTTCGTCTGAGGTATATCGACGGCCCCTTAATGCCTCTTTGAGTGGACCAAACAAGTGGTAGTCAGAAGGGGCAAGATCAGAACTATATGGAAGATGAGCCAGTACTTCAAAGTTGAGTATCTGGAGCGTTTCAGCAGTGTGGGCAGCAGTATGTGGACAGGCATTGTCGTGTAACAACACAAACACCTTTCAACAGCAGTCCTTGGTGTTTGCTTCAAATTGCAGGCTTCAGCTTGGCAGTAAGCATCTCACTGTAACGCACACTGTTTATTGCCGTGCCCCTTTCCTCATAATGTTCCAGTACTGAACCTTGTGAGTCCCAAAAAACCGTAAGAATCAGTTTTCTTGTTGATTGGGTCTGTTTGATGTTTGGGTCTTGAACTTCTTTTTGTAGCGCAAATTTGGATGTTTCCATTTTATACTCTGCCGTTTGCTCTCCTGCTCGTAATGATGGATCCATGTTACGTCACCACTGATGATTCTGTCTAAGAAGATTAACCGTTCATTACTGCAGTGATCCAAATGTTTTTGGCAGATGTCCAAGCACGTTTGTTTATGCAACTGTGTGAGTTGCTTTGGAACTCATCTTGCACAGACTTTATGATACCCAAGTCTGTTATGGATAATTTTGCAAGCAGAACCATGACTAATTTGTAGACGATGTGCCACTTCATTAATAATTACTCGTCTGTCTAAGAAAACCATGTCATGTGCACACTCATTGTTTTCCTCATTTGTGGGTAAATGGTCGTCCGGCTCCTTTTTCGTGCGTAACACTTGTCCGACCATTTTTTAATTTTTCAATCCATTTGTAGAATAAAAGTCTTTGCTGAATTTCGGCCCCTAATATACCTTCCGATCACAAAAAACGGATCACTGAAGAACGTTGCTCTTCTTTGGTGCAAACAGAAAGCGGAGCAGCCATGGTTAACAGCAGGGCAGCGATAATGGAACTAACCTAGCAGCATCAAACCTGCACAGACATAACAACAATTAAACCACACATGCGTCATCTACACAACACGACAGTACTACCAACATAAGCAAAAATATAACTAAATTATGGATAATAATTGACTTATAAGAACTTAGTAAACTGTGAATTTCAGCTGTTATATACAAACACATATATATATTTATTAATTTGAGTAAAATAAAATCAGTGAAGTGACTAGCACATGATTTTGGTTTGCTTAAGTTTTTGTTTTTATTTTAAAAGTTTTAACTTTTAATTATTTAATTTTTATCTTTGTTTTAATTACATTTTAATTTTGACTTGTTTAATTTTAATTAATTGATCTTTATAATTTTAATGCAATTTTTTGAAGGTTTTATTATATATATATATATATATATATATATATATATATATTGTATACAACAGTTAGGTAGTAAAATATGCAATTTACAGTTTATGAAGTTCTTAAACTATGTATTTATATATATATATATATATATATATATAATACTTGAAAAAACAATAATAATTAAATACAATTTCATCCTCAATCACACGATGCGACTAAAAGTAATAATACAATATTTTCAGTAAGTACTAATTTGCAGAAAGTAATACAAAATCAGTAAAATATGGTCAAGAACTACTTACATGCTTTCAGAAACTAATGCTGCATGTGCATTTTCATTAAATAATCATTAGCTGCTGTTTTTAACTAGCAATTAAAATGCTCAGTTATATATTTTATTTTTTGTAAATGGTTTTTAAATAGGCCTAAAATACTCTTTGCAGTTATTTTATAACAATAGTCATCTACTTGTTATAAAAACTAAATCTAGCTGATTTAGTTTAATTTAACTTTATAAGTACTAAGTTAATTTTAAAATCCTCCCAAATGAGGAAATCCTTCAAGAAAAGAGAATTTATTAAAAAGGTAAGTATTTAATAATGAATAAAATGTTATCAGTTATTTTTTATAATATATTTTTAAAGAACTTAGTAAACTGTGAATTGCATGTTTTATTAACTAATTGTTCTGCTATGAAGTTCAGTAATGGTACATAACATACTGCAAGATCACTAATACTGTTAAAAGATTATAAAAATTTTACTATTTTTCTTCAATAAAATTAAAAAACATTGGTTGCAGTTTATTTTTTTATTGGCTAACTACATGCTGCATGTACATTTTTCATTTTCATTCTAGTTTTGCTTCATTTAAATTGTTTTAAACTTTTTTTTTCAGATGTTTCCAAGTTAAATGTTCCTCAGTTTTCTTTTTTTAATCCTCCTGTATCAGAAGTTGCAAAAGTTCCATCAGTCCATGAACAAGAAGACGGCATATATTATGCAGTTTGTGCGACTGGTACATCAAGTAAAGATTCTCTTTTATCATGGGTTAGATTGTTACAAAGAGAAAATCCTTGTTTATCTGTAGTTCCAGTACTATTTACATTAAGATCACCAACATCAGATTTAGCAAAAGTCAATGATAATAAAAATAAAAGTAGTGAAGAATCAAAAGACAATCTTAATAAAAGTTGATATTAATCAGTACAGTTTGTTGGATTTGTTTTAGTTTTAGTACTTGTTTTATTAATTGAATCTGATTTAATTAAATCACATTTAATCATTAATTTTCTGAAGTTAATTTTATTAATTTTAAACTTGTTCTCACTTAAGGTCCATATCCTCAAACACAGCATCTCAATTAAATATCAAAGATGTAAGTATCACTCTCAGAGTAAGTTTGACTTTATATATATATATATATATATATTATTTACATCAGTTAATGGAATTGTTGGCAATAAAGCATATATTGAGCTTATATTGTATTCTGGTAGGGATCAGAAGACTGGAATTAAGCAAATGCTATTTAATGTAAATGCTGTATATGATTAATAGTCCGTAGATCAGTTTACAGTCAGGTCCTTATTATATCAATCTAATGATACACTAGTTTGACAGATCCCAACTCCCTCAGCATGTCAGGACTGATATAAGGGTTGGATTTAAAACCTAAAAAGATGGAAATGGGTAAGAAGAGATCAAAGATGGGGAAACAGTATGAATGAAAGAAAGGATGATCTTTCCATTAAAGATATGTAGTACAAGGTGTCTTAGAAGTTTTAGTAGGAATTCCCTGTAAATGAAGTTATAAGCTTTCATTAAATCTACAAATGTTATCGCTGTGTCTGTTTCTTTTCATGTTGTAATCCATTAATAGCTTGAAACTCGTGATCTGGTCTGGACAACTGCTCCAGGGTATGAAACCTCCCTGGTATTCTCCTAATTCTTTTTCGAGTTGTAACCTGATCCTGTTGAGGATGATTCTAGAAAGAATTTGGTATGTTTTGTCTGGGAGTAAGATTCCCCTGTAATTGTTAGGGTACGTTTGTCCCCTTTTTTGTGTAGCGGATGGATGAGGGCCATCATCCAGTATTCTGTTGGTTCTTTTTTGATCCAGATGCTGACAAGCTGGTGATGAAGGGTAAATTTTGTTGATCTTCCTGCATGTTTTCAGATCTCTACAAAAGTCTGATCTTCCCCTACTGCTTTGTAATTCTTCACCCAGTGCTTAGTAGACTTCTTTTATTGTGGGAGGGTTGATGTTTTCTGGTGGTGTTGTTATTGGGGTGTTGGTGTTGTAGTTTAGAAGTTCTGTCAGTTCTTTGCAATTTAGGAGTTTGTTGAAATATTTAGCTAGGATTTCCACATTATTTTTATTGTTATTTTCCAGTTAACCGTTTTCATTCTTTATTACTAAGATAGGGGGTTCATAGTTTTGGAGCTGATTTTTTAAGGTTTTGTAGTAATCTTTTGACTGTGTTTTATTGAATTCTTCTATTAACTTCAGTGTGTCTTTATGGTGTTGTCCTTTTATTCTCCTTAGGGTTCAGATGGTTCCTTTACTTTGTTTTACTAGATTTTGGAAGGATGCTTCTGATTTTTGGGATTGGTGAAATAGCCATGCTTGATGTCTTTTCTCCACTATTTTATCATATTTGCTGTTCCACTATTGATGTTTTTATGGAATTTTATTGGAGCTAATTTTAATGCGATTTGTTTAAGGTTGTTGACTAGGTCTTCAAGTTTATCCATGATTGTTATTTTTTCAGTCGCTTTTCGGTAATTTTCATTCTTGATTAGATGGGTAGGGTCCATTTTTCTTTTAGGGGCTTGGTTTTGTTGTTTTCTTTGGGGAAGTAAATTTAATTTTAATTTTGACTACATAGTGATCTGAGCCTGTGTCTACTCCTCGGAGGACTTTTATGTTTTAGATATCCTTGTGGTGGTGTTTGTCCATGAAGACATGATCTAGTTGTCCATCTCCTTTAGTGTAGTCGGGGTGTTTCCAGGTTTTGATTTTTTGAGGTTTCCTCTTGAAATATGTGAATTTCAAGATTAGGTTGTGGTTTCTACAGAAATCGACACATCTTTGTCCGTTTTTGTTTGTTTCCTTTTGGGTGGGCCATTTTCTGATGATGTCGTGATATCTTCTTTCTCTAACTTGTTAAGCATTGAAGTCTCTGGTTAATTGTTTAGCATGGTTTTTGGGAGTGTTATTTATAGTCAGGTCGAGTAGATCCCAGAACTTTTCTGTTTGTTTACAGTCTTTCTGAAAGTTACTTTTATTATTAGTAGTTGCATGGGCATTTATTATAGTGTAGATTTTATTAGATACTTTTAGGGTGAGTGTTGAGATTCTTAGGGATTGTGACTTTAATTTTTATATGGAGTTTATTATTTTGAGGCTGACTAAAAAGCCTGTACCAAACTGTGGGATATTTTTCATCACTCTCTTTCCAGGTATACCTTTGTAGAGTCTATATCCTTGAGATTCTATGGTGTCTCGGTCAGTGATTCTTATTTTTAAAAGTATGTATTTTTTTTTACTTTAAATAGTATATAAGTTTCATGATTTTTTCATGCTCTTCTTGGTTGTTCTAATAAAAACTTTTCAGTTCCTCTCTTTGATATAGTTAATGCTGTTGTCTTTAAAATATTTTAACATCTCATTTTACATATAATAGAATTTTATTTTTCATCTAATTACTTTTTTTTATTACTTTCTATTAAATATTTTATTAAAAATAACATACTAACAAAAACCTTGAAATTATTGAAACTTTAATAAACATTAATATCAGAATTAAGATCATAGTAAACTCTATAAAAGAAAAGTTTTAATACAAATTATTTAAAATGGCAATGATTTTTATTTAGGATTCTTTCAAAGTAAAACTAAGTACAACTTAACCAGTCATGATTTAATAAAAAAAATGGTTATCTGTTTATGTAGGTATTTGTTTCATAAAAATTATGTTGAATACATAACTAAAAGTATTACGGATTTTTATGTAAGGGAGAAAAAGTGGTTTTTTGTTAACTAAATTCACTATCATTAAAAAGTAAATTTTCAGGGGCGAAATGATTAATTTTTATATAAATACTCACGCACGCGCATGTGAGAGAATGGTTCATAAAAGAGAAAGAGAGGGAAGAAAAACAATGTAAATTCTTGCTAAAAAGATCTAATTATATTACAACGTACTGAATAATTAATAGGAATTGTAATTAAAATTCTGAATTTTTATATATATATATATATATATATATATTACATGTCTTTGATAAGTATAGTAGGGTTGTAAGGATTTATAGCAAATAGAATACAAGACCTAAGTGAATATAATAACTTCAAAGATATTTGGTGTCCCTTCTCAATCCATTTGGCAATCAGTAGACTAACCCAGTAGAAACAAATTGAATAACCCTTGTTTTCATATTAAGGCGTGTTATTTGTTTAATAAGAGAATGGTATCTAAAAAATATTTAAAGGTTTGGGATTAGGTTTAAGTGTAACTTTTGAGTCACTCTATGTTTGGTATTAATCACCAGTTATGGTATTAAAAAATAAATAGGATTTTTTTAAAACTAAAACAAATTTAGAACAATACATTATTTGAGAGTGTTTTATTAACAGCCGATGATATCCATTTAAATACGAGGTGCAACAATAAACTGATTTTTCTTTGCAAGATGTGGCAACCCTGCAGCTAGTCCAAGCGGCACATTGATGCAACTGCTCAGTCGTGAGTTGTGCTGTAATAAGTGAACACGTGTTTGTGTCCCTCGTCACAGCTTTTTAGACATCTTGTGTTGTTTGAAAATGGTGTCCCTTGACCGCCAATTTGACTCTTGGAAATAGAAAAAAGTTGCACGGAGCAATATCTGGTGAATAAAAGGTGGCTATATCTGGTGAAATTTGTTTTGAGGTTAAAAATTGCTGTACTGACAGAGCAGTATGGGATGGCGCATTATCGTGATGCAGAATCCAATTATCAGCAATGTTGGCACGGACAGGAAGAACTCGTTTACGAAGTTTTTCTGAAATTTCTTTGTAGAAATATTGGTTAACTGTTTGTCCAGGAGGCACCCACTCTTTATGAGCAATTCCCTTGGAATCGAAGAAGCACATAAGCATGCATTTCACTTTTGACTTTGACATGTGAGCTTTTTTTGGTCTGGGTGATCCCTTTGAGCACCATTGTGAACTTTGGCGTTTTGTCTCTGTATCTTTTTTTATTGAAAAAACCAACCTTCATCGCCAGTGATAACATGGCTCAACAAATCTGGATTGATTTCCGTTTGCTCTTACAGATCGGCTGCCACATTTTTCTGTGTTTCTCGCTGTTGTTGTGTGAGATTTTTGGGGACCATTTTTGCACAAATCTTTCTCATACTAAGATCTTCAGTTAATAGACGAACCGTTTCTCGATTGATGTTGAGTTCTTCTGCAATCATTTTCACTGATAATCTTCGATCAAATCGTACGATTTCACGCGCCCTGGTCAAGTCTTCATCTGTCCGTGAGGTTGATGGTCGTCCACTGCGATCTTCATCTTAAACATTCGTTCTGCCTTCACTAAAAATTTTATGCCACCGAAAAACTGGAGCTCTTGACATAACCTCCTCTCCAAAAGTCTTGTGAAGCTTACCATAAGTTGTCGTGTTTTCACCCGATTTAACGCAAAAAGAAATGGCATATACCGTTGCACAATATTTTTCGGTTTCATTTCTGTGACGAGAGACACAACACGTGTTCACTTATTACAGCACAACTCACGACTGAGCAGTTGCATCAATTTGCCGCTTGGACTAGAAGTAGCTTATAGACCAAGGTCAAAGATGGTGTGCCTACGCAAGCTGCAAGGTTGCCACATCTTGCAAAGAAAATCAGTCTCATTACTTTATTGTCGCACCTCGTATAGTATATATACTGTTACTAAAATTATTAATCTACATTTAGCATTAATTACTTGCTTACTCTGGTACTGCTCATAACTGAAGAATAATAGTATAACCTCAATAATGTAACATCGTGTTTGTACAAGGTGTACAGAAGAAGCTAAGACATGTTAAGAAGAGGAAGTTTTAATACGAAGAGGAGAGACCTCGAGTTAATACATGGTAACCAAACTTTTTTTTTCTTTAAAATAATTTTATAGATCATTAGTCCTTATCCCCTTCAAAGTTTTCTCCTCCATATTCATACACTTTTTCCAGCGGTGTTTCCACTTCGCGAGGCAGTACTGAATAGCTTCATTTGAAATGGCCTTTAAGGTCTGTGACGAATTTGCTTTAATGTCATCAATAATCTCAAAACGGCGTCCTTTCATCACAGATTTTAATTTCGGAAATAAGAAAATATCGCAAGGAGCCAGGTCTAACGTGCAGGGATGCTGAAGGAAGACAGTCATCTGATTTTTGGCACAAAACTTGACGATTCAACAAAGCCGAATGTGCGGGCGCATCATCGTTGTGAAGAACCGTGGTTGTCTCGCCACAACTCTGTCTCTTTTTGCGGACTTTTTCACGTAACTGTTGATACTATCACGTAAAATGCCTTGATACTACACACGGTTCACTGTTTCACCATCTTGAGGCAAGAATTCAAAATGCACGTTTTCATTAAAATCTAAAAACAGAGCATCACTTTGACATTGGATCAAGACTGACGTGCTTTCTTGGGGCGCAGACATCCTTTGCCAGTCCATTGGAATGATTGAACTTTTGTTTCGGCTTCGTCTGCCGTAATGATTCTTTGCATGAATCGCCTTGTTCAAGAACTTACCGACAAACGTCCACTCGATTTTCTTTCTGCTGTTTGGTCATCAAACAAGGAACAAATTTTGCTAACTCTATGCATGTTCAATTTTTCAGTCAAAATGTCATGGATACCGTAATAAGGTATATATGTGAATACCAGGGAGGTTTCATACCCTGGAGCAGCTGTCCAGACCAGATCATGAGTTTCAAGCTATTAATGGATTACAACATGAAAACAAAACAGACACATAGTGATAACATTTGTAAATTTAATGAAAGCTTATAACTTCATTTACAGAGAATCCCATTCCCTACTAAAACTTTTAAGACACCTCATACTTCACAACAAATTAATAAACATGATAAAGCTGACCCTCACAAATACTAAGTTGAAGATAATATTCAGAGGCGAGTTCTCGAAACCATTTGAGATCAAAACGCACCAAGGTGGGCTCTCACTGCCATTATTCAACTGCACTCTAGTAATGGTAATGAGGGAATGCCTCAAAAATGCCCCCCCAAAGTAAAAATAAGCCGAAAATTCAATTCTTGGTTTCGCTGACAACTTGGCACTGCAGCAAACAACATCGATGAAGCTAAATTCCAGATATTAGCACTTCAAAACATTGTAAATAAAACTTGCCCCAATTATCATTTGAAAATTATGCCCCAAAAACCAACGCAATTAAAAGAAGTGAACATAAACGGTAATAAAGTCAAAATAATAACCCAATTTAAATATGTCAGTAAAATAACAAACAATCTAAATGAAAAAACCTCAACCCAAATAAAAAGAAACAAACATTAAAGCTCAAAAATTAACCTAATACACTTACAATAAAAAATTCCTATCAGTCAACATACAAGGTCTGTAAATAAAGTAATGAGACTAAATTTTTTTGGCAGCCACATTGTAAAGGTACTAGTAAACATATGGTTATATGAACAGTTGATTTATATTAGGTATTAATATTTTTAGTCTATAATTGCCTTGTGAGACGTTAACAAACTTTTCATGAAACGAGTTTATGTTGTGCGTTATAAAAATGAGTGATACTAATTATGAGCATCGTTGTGCAATCAAGTTTTGTGTTTAACTCAATGAGAATGTTACTGAAGCTTTTTCAAAATTGAAAAGGCGTATGGAGATGATGCTGTGTCACGAGCCCAAGTTTTTACTTGGTTTAAAGCATTTTCAGATGGCTGGGAATCAGTTGCGGACGATCCACATTCTGGAAGACCGTTAACGTCAAAAAGTGATGATTATGTTGAGCGAAACAGAGACTTGATACGGTACAATCAGCGATTAACTTTCAGAATGATTGCAGAACAATTGAATTTGAACCATACCACAGTTCATCAAATTTTGACAACGAAATGGACATGAAAAAGGTTTGTGCAAAATTGGTCCCAAAAGTCCTCTCTTGAACAGAAAAAGAGCAGGGTGAAGTGAAGTGTGCTGCAATCTTCTAGGGGAATTGAAATTGATCCTGATTTTCTAAAAAAAATGTTGCTGGTGATGAATCTTTGATATTTGAGTACAACCCATAAACAAAATGCTAGAGCAAGGAGTGGCACACTTCAAACTCACCACATCCCAAAAAAAAGCAAATCAGAAATCAAAACCATGCTGATTTATTTCTTCGATAGTAGTGACATTGTCCATAGTAGTTTTGCATACAGGACAGACTTTGTAAATCAATATGTTTACCAAGAAATTCTTGAAAGACTGCAGAAAAGAGTTGGTTGCGTGAGACCAGCCATCAAAGACAATTGGATGCTGTATCATGACAATGAACCTTGTCATCACACTACACTCTCAATTAATTAAGTTTTCGCAAAGAAAAATGTAACTGTAGTTCCTCAATGAGCTTATTCACATGAGTTGATTCCCTGCGACTTTTTCCTGTTCCCAACTTTAAAATAACATTTCAAAGGACACCATTTTGGAACAGTAGAAAACATTAAAATAAAATGTAACCGACCATCTGAAGGACATTCCGGTTTCTGAGTTCCAACACTGCTATGAAGAGTGGGAAAACCGTTTGAAGTGTTGCGTAGCTTCCCAAGGAAACTATTTATGAAGGTGTAGAGGGTCTGTATATAATTGGATTGTAAATAAAAAGTTTTTCTGAACCAGTCTCATTACTTTATTTACAGACCTCATAAAATAATACATTACAACACAGTTATAAAACCTAAAGCCACTTATACAAAATTAAACAAAAGAACTTGCAACATGAACATTTTCAACTCTAGAAAGGGCACAAAGATTGGAGTGTATGAAAAAGTACTGGAAGGACCGCAAGGCCCAAACAGTTTCATTGAAGAGGCTTGGATAATGAACTGACTAAAGTGATCCTATGCATTCATAAAAGATAATAATAATAAAAATAATATTATTAAAAGAATACATTCCAGATTTCAAAGCACTTAATCTAAGTTTTTAATCCTTCCAAAAAATTTCTGATTTCTGGTCATTGATTAACAAGGGAAATCGGTCAGTAAATGCAGACTGGTCTTTGATGCTGCATTATTGCTGTCACATTATAATCATTACAAAATGTTATATTTTTTCAAGTTTTAGAAATAGTAAGCTCAGATTAAAAAAAATTGGTAGATAAACTATACATCAAATATTCACACATATTTCAGCCTTTTGTGCAAATGTTTCTTTGATACTGGTAAAAGAAAATATCTTTGTGTTGCTTCTTGCTTTTTTTAATCAAGAAAACCAGTAAGATTAATATTCCAAATTAAACTATTTGCCCCTGCCAAAGATAGCTAGTTGTCAAAATAGTTGTTTTCTTATAAAGAAACTGGCCATGACCTTCATCCTCTCTTTTTGTGGCTTTAATGTCTGGCCATAGAGAATTCTCTAATATTGCCATTGCAAGAGCATTGTTTGGTTTTCTGCATCAAAATGGCATAATCAAATTTTACCACTATTTATTTTAAAAAGATTCAGTATAGACTGCACAAAAATTAATTTTTAGTAGTGCAATCAAAAGTGTTGGCACATACTAATACTGATCAATTTTTTGTATTCCTTACTCTTCAGGTATTATATAAACTTAATAAATTAATTTTCTGGATTCTTCTAGCTTCTCACCAATTGTTCTGGCTGAGCTTTTTCGTTTGTTAAAATAATGTAAGATCTAAAATTTCAGGAATTCATAATGTTGAAGAACTCTCAGAATTGGCATGTTACTTCTTTCACTCAGTGAAAAAAGTTTTCCTTTTAGAATATATTCTGCATGATTAGCAACTTTGCTAGCCATCAATTCAACATGAAAATTTGATACTTTTTGATGTAATTCTGTCAAAGAACTTGAACAAAATGTGGTACATTTTTGTGGAAAAAATACTTAGATTTAGGTGAGCACATCAATCCAAAAATGTTTTCACCACCCTCTTGTATTATAAAGTACTGCAATGAGCAAGTTTTATTTATTTAAAAGGTTCAGGAAATAAAATTAAAAAAAAAATACTGAAAGAAATTTACAATCCTTTATTTTTGTACACTGTTTATAGTTTTTTTTTTTTTTTTAATTTTTGTAATTCACTCGTGAAAAATTTATACATAGTGTAAAAAAAAAATTTATTCATATCATTTTTATGTTTACATTTTAAATTCATGTAATTATGTATCTTATAACAGTTTTATTTTCTTCATCAGTTTAACACACATGTTGATGACTATGCTATAATATTAAAGTTCAAAAAATCTAACAAAATTACTGTGGATAAAATTTAAGAATTATATATACAGTTTGGTTAAAACAATGAATGATTACAAAGTTTTTATTAATGTGACTGAGTCTCTTTTTACTTGATTTAAAGAATAAAAAGATGGAATTTTTATTTTGAAAGGTGTCATTTTTCTTTTTTAAGATATATATTCAAAGTCATCTTGTTGTGCAAACTTTCTTACATGGCTTTTATGTAAGAATTTACCAGAATCTTGTACTTTAAACCATAATTTTGATTTATTCATTTTTATATCATTTAGCATAAGTGATTGAAAAACATTTCTTGCTCTTTCATGATTCCATTTTATTTTTTCAAGAAAATGTTTATCATAAAATTCATCAATATTATCTATGCTAAGATGTATATTACATTCTTGTAGCGTTAGAAATATACAATTCCAAGGTGACCAATCAATATTTTTTCTAAATCTGACTGAACACAGGTTATAAATATTTGTTTTACCACTAATTGCTGATTGATCATTCCAAATATGATGTGCCAAATAATACATGCCTACCCCCTAAACAAACAAAATAAATATTACTTTAAAGATAAGGCTATCTATTACAATAAGAATAATTGATTACAGTGTAAGCAGATATAATAAATAAACACATGATTCTGGCTCTTTATAAATTAAGAAAAAAAATTAATTAAATGTATGCTAAATATAGAAGAAGACATATAGATTTGTTTTTATTTAAAGGATTTTACATGTGTATGTATTAGAGGAATTAGGAAACCCAGTATTATTTGATCAGCATCTATGTCCCAGACTGGGCGTTTTTGTACAATCAAGAGATAGAAACAGCCCCTATATGCAAAACTACTTCCTCACTATCAGTACGGAAATATTGAGTATCCAGTAACTATAGTATTCAATAAAATAAGTGACTTTATTTATATTTGCGAGGAACATACTCATTTGTATTCCAAAGCACAGATTACATTCAAACAATTCATTAAATAAGAATTTTACTAACAAAAGAAAAATATTTTTTTTATCCACTATATCTTGACTTTACTACCTTGTGAAATCATAAAAAATATCCGTTATTACTCATGCATTTCCACAAAAGCAAATAAAGTGCTATACACGTGCACGCGCGCATGCGCACACATACACACAAACCAATAATGCCTTCACTAATTTTTAATGTCATTTTTCCATTGTTTTCCAAGTTAATTAAATTATATATTTTATGTTAAAAGTTGTTTCCAACCTATGGATAAAATTAGTTTTTTCACGTTGTTGAAATTTTTTTTACAATTCAGTCTGTTTTGTTTTTAATAAAGTTAAATTTCAATATCCTGTATTCAATTTTTTTTAAAAGTAATTTATATGAACATTTTCATTATTAAATTTTCTACATTACTAATCGAAAAAAATAAAAAATAGAACTTAACTAACCATTTAACTAAGTTTTCTTACGTTAAACCCAAAAACATGTTATTTTTTACTCCCAATTTTTGTGATTTACTTCAGATATCTTTAAAACGATTGGTACAGTTCTGAGACCGATTATATAAATATTTTCAGGTCAAAACCCATAAGAAATACTTAAATTTTTCCCTTAATTTAACTTCTCAGAATTTCAGGAAGTTTTAATTTCACTGGGAGAACTGAAATCTGGGCGAAATATTTCACTAGCCGTAACTCGCTAACATAGCGTTTTCGAGCCTATGTTTATATAAACTTTTTCTGTTTTTCGCTGTAAAAATAGATTGCCGTATAATTTTGTATCATCAGTATATATATTAAATTAAAAATAGCTACATTGTATTTAATTATGAAATAATTACCTGGAAAACAAAGGCAATAGATGAGTTGCAACAGTTTTTCATTTCTGTTATGCGGACCTGACGTAATAATCTGAAATAAGGAGTGAGATCGATTCTTTCATGACCAATATTTTTTATCCATTCACATGAATGACAAATGATAAATGCTGTCATTCTGATGTGCACATTAAAATCACATGCCGGCTTAAGCTTTTTACATCGTGTACACTGATAAAGTGTAGAATCTGTTTTCGGAAATTGTGGTTTCTTATAATTTTTACTGCTCGGATTAATCTGGTATTTATGAGCATAATAAAATAATAACTGTTCAACACGTTCTCGTAAACCTACCAGTTGTTTAGCTTTCATTCCCACAGACAACAAATCACATTCTCTGTTCAGTAAACTTATTATTTCATCACTGTATTCATAAAACTTATAATTATTAATTAAATTTTTCAAATTATTTAACATATCTAATCTTTGTTCAATTGTTACATTAGTGTTTAAATATGAAGATAATATTTCTTGCAATTCCCTGGCTTGTTGAGTTTCTAAAGTATCAATGGATGATAGTGTACCTTTATTATTACAAAATATTTTAGGACGTGCTGTGTATGATATAAAATCCATTTCATGTTTACGTAAAATTTCTTTTTTTACCTGACTACGTTGTTTATCTATAACAGATAAAAATGTAATTTCTTTTTTTAATAAATCTAAATAAGCAGCTTTTCTTGATTCATTATGCTTCATTTTTTTTATTTTTTCAATCTCATTTCTCCACCATTTACCAACCATTAGATATAACAAATAAAAATCACCACGATTAATTGGAAAAGTTGTACCAAATATCAGCCTTTTGTCACCTTCTTGTGCTGTCCTGTTTATTATTTCTTGAGCCTTTCTTTCATTTTCCTGTTTTTCTTTTCTAAGTTCTTCAGCAAGTCTTTCTTTCTTTTTAGCCAGAATTCCTTTACAAAACCTTTGTAATCTTCTGACCATTATTGTGACAAAATCCATCTGTTCATACAAATTATTACCTTTAAACCGATTTGGATCAGTTGTAATAATTTTATCAGTTTCACTAGAAATATAATGATCTCTCCTCCACATTTGTGTCATTTTTGATTGCGTCGTGGTAATAGTTGCATCTTTTAAAGGAAAAACAGGTGTTTGTGTAATTCTTGAAAATAATGGTGGGAGTTCTGGATTTCGCTGTTTTGGCTTAGTTTGAGTCATTGCATGATAGTATTCGATTTTAGTTATACGATGCCGATATCCACCCAACCACTTCTTAACAAAATTTTGGTCTTCTATTTCTACAATTATATCCTTGAATCCTCCTTCATCCTTAGGGATTCTAACTGTTATTACATCAACTACTGGTATATAATGACGAAACTGACCTGGAGCAAGAATTTTGGTCGGGTCAGTCGACTGGATACCTAATTCTATAGTACCAAGAGGTTCAACACCTAATCCTGATAAAGGTAACAAATCATCACATTCGTTGTTTTCATAATTTAGTCTTATGTCACCAACATTAAGTTTAAAAATTGAAGCAAGTCTTTCTTTAATTTCAAATACTTTTGTATTAATTTTAAATGCACTTGTCATAGTTTCATTACTATCAGTTTTAAATTTAACTGTAACAATACCAACTTCAGTTTTATCAGAGCATTTACTTAATATATCTTCACTTTCTTCATCGGTCATAGATTCTGGGGTGGGCATAGCCTGTTTACATGGTACAGTTAAGCAACACGTTGTTTCACCTTCAGGTAGTTCATCTTCATAGCCTTCATTTTCTACACTTTCACTACTTTCTTCTTTATTTACTAATTCATTAAGCGCTTCTTCAGTTACTAATTCATCATGTATATCTTCTTCTTCTTCTTCTTCTTCTTCACCTACTTTGTACGATGTGTTGAATAATATTGTTTTTACCACTCTTTCAGAAGGAATTTCCTCCAGTAAGTCATGAATAGTTGCAGATTCTTCAATATTATTATCTTCAGTAATTAAGTTACCTTCTATTTTATCATCTTCGTTATATAGATTATAATCCTCCTCATATCTGAAAATCTCTTCTGATTTTTCTTCTTCACTCATTTCTATATCTTGACCATTTTCCATATTACATTAACATTTATTGATGTATATTTAATTGATTAAATTTTCCTGAAAAAAATCCATAAATTTAAAAACATTAAAAAAATCATAAAAAAATACATCACATGGTTGTAGAAATAAGTTTAAAAAAAAAATTCTCAATAACTTTTGAAAAATGTTTTACTTAAAATCTAAAACTTATGACCATTTTGACTATAAAATCAAGTTGATAAGTGAGAAAATAATAAGAATTATAAAGTAAACGAATAATAAGAAAAGATTGTAATAAAAAATAATGACAAATATTAATTAACAAAAAGTCAGTTAAGTAGTAGTAATCAATTAAGAAGCATTGTTTATTTATCAATTAGTATTTATTATTATCTCTACTGTTATTTTTTTCAATTCATTAATTTTACATTTTTGTATTATTTAAAGAATTTTTTTATTTATGCTGTATTCTATTTCCCCAGTTATCTAGTTATCTACTGATGATGAAAATTAAAAAAACCAAATGACTATCCTACTTTGAAATATTGAGTAAAAATCATTTCTTTTGAGTGTTCTGTAATTTTTCAATTTATATTTATTATAATTAAATATTTTTTCTCCCAAGTAAGTCTATTAAACTAAATAGATTTATTTAGCAGATAAATCTTATTGTTAAAAGTGTGTGAATTTTTCTTATATCTCACAGAATTAAAAAATAATTTTCCTACTGATAATTAGTACCAAATAAATAAATTTGTCATTTCAGTCATTTCATAGTAATGACAATACAAGCTGGTGTCTATGCACTCAAATGTAAGAATTAATTATTAACTCTGTTAATTTCTCATCTTCTCACTTTTTTTCACAACTGTATATATTTATACCCCGACTATTATTTTACACACACTATATATAAATTACACTTCACAATGTAGCAAGCCCTGTCAACCCTTTCACCCTTCCTCACTCTCTCACTCTCGCAATAATGGCACACTCCCTTGTTTTCAGCCACACTAACATCCCTGCCTTCACCTACATATGACACATTTTTCCAGTCAGACAGACCAGACACAAGCACGCACACGCACATGGACATACACACAGAGAGAGAGAGAGACACACACACACACACACACACACACACACACACACACACACACACACACACACACACACACACACACACACACAGACACACACACCCACACACAATTACTTATAATTTTTGATTTTTATTAAACTTCAATACTTCCACAAAACCCAATTAGTCTTTCTAACTTTCAACATAAAGAATACTGCTGATTTGTAACAACTATTTTGTAACTTTTACTCATTCATCACTGGATAGCCAGTGTGAAAGTGTATATTCTCATGTTCCCTATTAATACAAAATGAGGATTTCATTGTTCCCCTTGTATGCTTTATTTATATATAAATTTTTTTTAAATTTGATCATATTTAAACATCTATTTGTAAACCAAAAAGCAGAGAAAGTTTTATTATAACTTCTTCATTTAATATATAAAAAATTCTTATAGTAGACTGCATATAAAAATCACATATTATAATATACATAAAAAAATTTATGTCATAAAAAATCTGATATGGACATCACATGACTTCCTTGAACACCTGTTAAATTACATATACACATTCTTTATAAATTATATACATCATAATATAAATAAATTATCAACATATTATACATAAATTAATACATCAGTATTAATAATAAAAATGATGCGGGCACCAAAAGACTTTCGTGTACGGCTATGAAATTTACTTATACACATTTTTTTTTAAAATGAAAAGTACATAAAATTTTATTTCATTAATAACTTCTATTTTTTTTATTGTTATTATTGAAATATTATTTATCATACTATTTTACAATGAGATGTTAATAATTATTAATAAATCAATATATTTAAATTTAAAAAAAAAGTTAAAAGAGAGATGAAGTCTGATTCGAACCGCTGTTCCTTCCCCCTAAGATCCAAATTTTCATTAATTAAAATTTTATTTGGCTATAACTCTGGAACCAATGAAAATATGTACCACTTATGATATATTGTTGAAAAGCTCTCAATGAGGCTTAATACTGCAGTTAAAGAAAAGTCCAAAATCTAAAGTTTTTTTGGATTTTGGACATTTTTAGTTCAGTCGATTGCAATCAAAAAGGGAGGCGCACAACTAGATGTTACAGCAGTCCTAAATCCAAAATTTCAACATCCTAATCGATTTTGAGTTAGGCGAGATACATATGAACATGCATACATACATACGTACGTACAGACGTCACACCCAAAACTAGTAAAAATGGATTCAGAAAGGTCAAAATGGATATTTCCGTTGAAATCTAAAAACCGAAATTTTTTGAAGTAAAGGAAGTATCTTTACTTCATACGTGGAAGTAAAAATATAAAATTATCAAGACCTGTTCCTGGTAACACTATCCAGAACAGAGAAGATTATTTCATATATTTTCTTCACACAGTATGACATTATCAATGTTACAACTTAAATTGATCATCATTATAAGTTCTGACAATATTTACATTCTATTATTTAGAGTGATTCACACAGTATTACGGGCGCTTTCTTAGCTTATTCTACTAATGAAAATAATGAAAAAAAATTCATATAAATATGGGTCCGGAAACACTCTGTTAACGAGTTATGTCTAACGAAAGTTTTTGAGTTAAATTTCTTTTCCCAGTAATCAGGGCGATAGATTTGCCCTAATTACTGGGCAAAGAACGAAATAGAATCTAGTGAAATTCTAGAAACCCAAATTAAAGTTTAAACTTGATAAATTCTTACGGTGTTTGACCTGACAAATTGAATAAAACAAGCTCCAGAACCATATCTCAAGTTGTTTTTATATTATTCGATGTAAAAGAGAAACACTTGTCTAAGAACACCTTTTTTTTACGTTTGTATAACAAAAACTTTGTTAAATGACTAATAAGTGCGTAAAATGTATTATGAAAACTTGTCGAGAATTTAATTCTGAAAAAATTAATGTAAAATAGCCCAATGAAAAACAAACACTAGTTCGTAAAATTTTATTATTAATTTACTAACTCTTACCGTAGAAAATGTTTAAATATTACCAAATACAGAAAATGAAGGTAACATTTGATTTGCTTGACATTTCTCCCCCCACCACCCCATTCGGTCACTCTAATGCATAAGACCGAATGAATGTCTTTGCCACAAATGGCAACTGAGCCTCGAAACAGTTTAGCGACCAGTGTCCTAAATAGCTCCTAGATCTTACCTAACAGCGTGAACGGACTAAGCGCGGCGCCATACACCACCGGCTTACATGTCCCAACCGCTCACTTGTCATATATTTACTAAACTGCACCCTTGAGAAGCATAAACTTCGTCTTGGGCACAGAAATCTTTAAATATTGAATATCCAGCCCTCCACGGTCGACAAAGCCGCTTGCGCTCGATGTTCCAGCTGCGGTCGTGAATTACCACGAACTAAAAGGAGACAGTCATCGGCGAAAGCCCGGGCCATGACCCCTTCTGGGAATGTCAAGCCCAGAGATCCGTCAAATACCAGGTTCCACAGCACCGGACCGAGAACGGAACTATGCGGGCTTCCCCTGGTGACGGATTTTTCCACAGCTAGGTGCGCATTTTTAAACAGAGTCATACGATTAGACAAATAGTCACGTACTACGGCCTGCAAGGCTAGGAAACATTGCGGTATTCCAACTCATAGAGGACAGAACTCAACACTAGAAAGGAAATGCTGCCTCTATGTCTATTAAAATTGCCAAAACGTATTTACTGACGGCGCTTTCCAACTCGGCAAGAGCATTTAAGATGCAATCCTCTGTGCCAATCCCTTTCGTGAAATCATACTGGCCTCGATTTAGAGAACAGTTCACCTCAATGCTTTCCCAGAGTGGTTCCACAACCAGCCTTTCAAGCAACTTGCCGATTTCCGGCAAGAGGCTGATGGTCCGATAACTGCCGACCTCACTAGGATCCTTTCCTGGTTTTAAGAGCACCCTCACCAAAGCCTCTCTGCAACAAGTCGGGAAGCAGCCCCAGCTAAGGCACCCCGTGAACAGCCTGCCAAGCGGCTCTCTTATCAGGCAGCAGATGGTGGAATATATCCGGGTCATGTTGGTCAATCCCCGGTCCCTTTTTCAGCCCCATTCGGTTTATATCTACGGGATCCACAGCCCGTACGCCAGGGAAGGGCGTAGCCCCCGCCCTAATGCCGACCTCTGCTTCACCCTCCGGAGCATCTGAAAACAGAGTATCCAGGAACGCCTGGTAAGTCGCCACAATGTTAAAATGTGGTCACGACCACCAAACCCGCATCGAACACTTGACAACCAGTGCGATGGCTTTGGCCGGTAACATGATTTTACGAGCTGCCAGGGGCTGCGCTGCAACTCACGCATGGAGTCTTGCCATAACTTGAGTCTGGCTAACTTGATGGCATGAACATACTCATTACAGGCGCGCCGATAGATCCGCAGACGCTCAGCGCGCACTCATCAACGAAAATCCCTGTCAGGGAGCAACGCTGGTATCTTCTCCTAGCAAACCTAACTCTTGCGCGCAGCACGCTAAGGTCAGAGGACCACCACTTTTTCCCGGGTTTCTGCCTGCGTTTAACAGACGGATCCCCGGAAACAGCGGTTATGAAGGTAACATAATTGATACAATCTTAAAAAAAATAAAAATGTAATAAAGATACTTTAATAATGTTTACAGTTATGAATTACTAACGTTTCTCTCCGCAATTCTGTACGACTTCCTTAATCTATGCGGCGGCATCTGTAATAGTAGCAACAACTCATGCTTATGAATTTTTCTTTTGTACACAATACTTTTCATTCAACCAACACGCAAAAATCTGACGGTGTTAGATCAGGTGATCTTGGCGACCAGTGGCCAGGAGTGTGACCCGCCGCGGCCAGTCCATTACTTTGGAAATTGTTTAATTAAGTATATCGATACGGCATGTGAGAAGTGTGCACCATCCTGCTGAAAGTACATGCAGTATCTTGATGTTAGTAGAACATCTAATAGCCACGGAAATTGTTCCTTAAGTAATACCAAGTAAATACCAGAATTTACACGCCCTGGAAGAATGAGTAGTCCAATTAGCTGATCATAAACTAGACCACACCATACACTAACGCTAAATCGGTGTTGGAGGTTATGTTCTACTGTAGTGTGGATTGACTTCTTCCCAAGTGTGTATGTTGCGAGGGTTATTGATGCCATCCTAAGTAAACTGAGCCTCGTCAGTAAATAAAATGAACTTTTTGCAATCTGCGGTTCTCATTCAACCAGTTGCAATATTGCAAACAAAGAGTTTTTTGTAATGATGTAGGCCATTCAAGATGTCCGGATGAGGCCTGCAGCAAAGGCAAAAGCTGAGTTTATAAAACACTGATGTAGATATCTACCGGGGCATTTGCATCAGTGGCATCCCAACGAGGCCTGGCTTATTACTATGAGATGTAAAAAGTTAGAGGGCGAAAGATGACTCCCAGTAAAGACAATCAGGGCTCTGAACAGGAGGGTGGGGTGGTGTGATGCCCAGAAGTGTCACAAGGCGGATCTTCCCTACGAGGTTGGGATGCCAGAATAACATAAGTACTGGTTTTTTATTTTAATAGTTTTATTTTTATCTAATACAATACTACTTTTTATATCATTGCACTTTGTAGGAAAGTAAACATGTTTTGGATGTGTAATCCCTTTGTTTTCATACAGTAAGTGTTAATAATAAAATCAAATTTCTTAAATTTGTTTTTATTGGGCTATTCTACATAATTTTTTAATATTTAATTCTCGACAAGTTTTCAAAATAAATTTTATGCATTTAAAAGTCATTGAACAAAGTTTTTGTATTGCAAACATAATTTTATAAAGAGCAAATTATTCTGTTTTACATCATACAATATTGTAACTACTCAAGATATTGTTCTGGAACCTGTTTTATTCAATTTGTCAAGTCAAAAACCATAAATCCATAAGAAAAACCATAAGAAATTTTATTTCATTCTTTACCCAGGAATGAGAGTGAATTCTTTCACTAGCCGTAACTCGCTAACTGTGTGTTTCCAGACTCATGTTTATATTGACTTTTTTCATTATTTTCACTTACAGAATGAGCTCCGAAAGCACCAGTAAACTACGTCAATTACACTGTATAATAGAATATGTTTACTATTATTTATTTTTAGTGTAATTAAAGATTATTTTCTACTCTTTTTTATTGTACCTTCATATATAATAAGTTAATAAATAACATTTTAAAAATTCCTGAATTCTGTACATTCTTAAATTTCTAAAAAACTCTTCTTTATTAGTTTAACAAATCTATATTTACTTACAATTAAAATATCAATGCTGCATTATACTTAAAATTAATTATTAGTGTAATTTTATTATGATTAAATACTTTGTTATTTAATTTATTTGGTTTAAAGTTTGTATTTTTATTATAGTTTTCACTATAATAGACAATAACTATTTTATTTATATTCTTATTAATATAATTATATAATATACTTCCTAGGTTTATGTTTCTTGTTTTCTTCAAATGGAAGAAAACAAGAAAATCAGAATTTTCTGGTGGTGAACAACATAATTACAATTTTAATGTTCACAAACATGCTCAAATACAACAATTTCTTGCACAATATGACCAACTTTTCATTATCTATTTTGTATAATTATCTAGTATAATCTTATTTCCCATGAAATATGTAAGACGCAAATTAAATGAGGAAAAAAGGTACAATTTATTTTTAGAATTAATATATAGTTTCTGTTTATAAGAAAATTAAATTATTATAATCAAAATTTGATGAAATAATTAATGAGTAGACCCTACACACAAACATAAAGTCTCAACTCACTAACCATTGAGGCTATACATAAGTGTGTATGAAAAATACACCAACAAAATTAATATAACCTCAAATCAAGCTTATGCTGTCTGTTGTAGGCCTTAAATTGAGAACAACTCAACCATACCTCAAAAGATTTCACATGCACAACTTCAGATACACTACTACAGCATATCTAAATTTCAATGTAATTGATCTCATAGTTTTGGAGATTGTAGTCACAAATTTCATACATTGATCTATATATAAATAAGGAAATTACATTTTAAGTAAATGTTATTTTTTTACTCCTAATACCTCAAAATGTAAATAAAATTCAATTTCACCACCTCCCCCATAATCCCACCGTGTGACAAAATACCATACCATAATCATCTTTGAAAAGTCTGTAAAATGCATAAAACAAAATGTATGTTTAGTGTTAAATATAATTTAAAATTATATCTTTTACCTGTGGAATTCAATGATATAATAATGGTTAAAAATCATATGCTTTTTTCTTACTCTTCTTTTTATAACAAAAATAATTTATTTACTGGTAACACAGATGTGTTTCTGCATATAATTTTATAAAACTAACTGTTATATAAAGGTTTTCTGTAATTGAGATTTTAACTCAACTTTTTATTGGTTGTTTTCTTATATCAAAATAATTGAATCTGAAATATGTGAATAATTTTCTCAACATTTCCAATTAAAAAAAACTGAACCAAGGCTTCTTATTGCTTCTTTTATATAAAATCTAATAATTAAATCTAAAACAATCTATTTCTTGAAATTAATTATTATAAACAATAAAATAAGCAAACTACCTACAAAACTTGTTTCATAAATATATTTTTTAGTCAAGAATTAGTGTTTCAGTATAAAAATATCATTTTTTATATTTTTAATATAAAAAATAAACAATATTTATAAAATCAGCTGTCTAGTATTATCAGTAATTATAAATTAATTATAATCAATAATTATAATAATATTTAAATTAGTAAGGAGGTGACTTAAAATTAAATAATTAATTAGTAAATTAAACAAAGCAATTAGATGAGTTTAAAGAATTGTTGGAAACTTGAAAGAAAATAATGAATGAGAATACAGATGAATGCTGAACTTGGAAGCCTTAATTAATATGAGAGACTTAATGAAAAATTTATTGAATTTCAAAGCATAAATGGATGGGGCATGTATATAGACAAAATAAGAAATACTAAAGATAATTTAGAAACACTTGGAAAAAAGAAAAGTCATATCATGAGTATAATAATAAATCTGATGTTGATAGGGTTACAAAGGAACATAGATTTTGTTGATAAAGAAGCATGAAGACTGTTGTGGAGTAGGCCATATCTTAATGGACTATGGTGGCAACAAAAATAAAAGAAGTATCATTGAGAAGAATACATATATATAAATTTATTTGGATTACATTTTTTCTTTCTTTTCCTCTGTATGTTAAATAACCATATATAATATATTTTTTTCAGCCTCCACAAAGTACAGAATTAGAGAACACTCTTACCTTTACTTTATTATGTTCAAAATGTTTTCGGGCCTAAGCCCATCTTCAGTGATGTTTTTTAATAATTCTTATTTTTTTACATTTACACATTAAATTATAGCTTTTTACTTTTTTGTAAAAATTGTTTATTAATAAAAAAATGTTAAAACGTTTTATAAAGTTCTGAACAAATATTTAATCAGTCAAGATTATTGAATTAACTGTTTTTTTCTGAATTTTTAAAATGTTTTAACATTTTTTTATTAATAAGCAATTTTTACAAAGTAAGTAAAAAGCTGTAATTTAATGTGTAAATATAAAAAATTAAGAATTATTAAAAAAAATCACTGCAGATGGGCTTAAAACACTTTGACATAAAAAAGTAAAGGCAAGAGTGTTCTCTAATTCTGTACTTTGTGGAAGCTGAAAATATTATAATTTATTATATTATATATATATATACATATTGTATTTCTTTTTTTATAATCAAAAACCACCTTGAACAACCCAAGTATAGAAAATGAAATGACACTTAGCTTATTTTTTTATTTTTTATTTATTACAATAGCACTTTTGCAGGATACCACATTATCAGTTGTAGATTATAAATTGAAAGATTTAAACATTAATTTAAAAGATATTCTTTTAATTTTTATTCTAAAAAAAATTTATGTAATTTTATATAATTTATATACAACTGATGAATCCCGTGAAAGTTCTACTGGAATAAAGAAAAAAATAATATGGTAAGTGTCATTATATTTAATTTGTAATTCTGTACTTGAGTAGTTCAAGTTTGTGTTTGATTATAAAAATAAAATACAATATATTGGTTCAGAGGAATACTATGAGTCTTATAGTATTGAGTTTAGGAAAAAAATAAATTAAAAAAATATATATATACATATATTATTTTATTGAAATGTTTATGATTCATAATATTCCTCTGTACTGTTGAATTACATTTTAAATTCAATTAATATAAACAACCTAGTATAGAATATTGCGATAAGACACATCTTAACTTAATTTTATCATGAAAGTACTTTCACAGGATCCTACATCCTCAGTCATGAATGAATGCATTTAATTAAACCACATATCAAATAGACATTAAAAATACTAATATGAGCCACGCTTATAGTGTATTGTTTGTTACAATGTGCATGGTTTCTTTTAGTATTTTTAATTTTTAATATCATTTAATTAAATGAATTCAATCACAACTGAGGATGCAGGATGTCATGAAAGAACTTTCATGATAAAATTAAGGTAAGATATGTCTTATCTCAATATTCTGTTCAAGATTGTTTATAATAATCAAATTTAAAATATATATATGTATAGATGTGTATAGGAATTATATGGGATAATAGATATTATGCTTTGAAGATGAAACATTTTAGGGAAGGTCCAAAAAGTTATATTCCAGTAATTTTGTATGAATGTGAGACACTGAAAATCTTACAGTATCAGCATTTACAAAAGAACAGAATATGAGAGTAAATTGCCACGAAAGATTCTAGACTTATAAAAGGATAAGTATATATGAAGTAATGCTGACTTGCTGCTCATTTCATGGAACAACAGCTGAAAAGTAGCAATGATTTAATGTTCCTTTTGTAAAAACAGCAACTGTTACAATATAGATTTGAATGTTTTTCTGGCCTGTACTGCCAGTCCTGTAGCTGATGGTGAAAAAAAAAGAAAGTGGAATAAGTATTTATTTTATAAAGGTGATATCACTGGTGTTCTAATTAGCCTAAATTCTTAAGTATAATTTTACAGCATAAAATTAAGTAGTAGTGGTGCCTGATATTAATTTGTAAGGTGTAAAAAAGTGGTGTAGTGTGTGTTACAATTTGGAACAGATAATATTTAGTAACGGATAATATTTATTTAGTAAAATATTACTGGAACTAAGCTGATTGTGCAGCTTATTGCTTTAGATATTGTGTGTTATGTTACAGGAATTGATAAAACTATAGCATTTTTGAGAAGCAGAGATTGATGTACTACAACAATATAGTCAGCTTTGTATGTGCTCTTTTTCTCAGAGCAGTGACAGAATAGTAGCAGTGTTGTTATTTTTATACCATTGCTTATATGCAAGAACAGAAATGTTAAAGGATCACTGAACAGGGAGAAGTAATGGAACTCAAACTACTATACTAAATAAAAGAAAGATGAAGTGACAATGGCATCTGGGAAGAGAAAAGTTTAGAAATTAAGATTTCTCTATCAATAGATATGACTAGAAAGGAAAAACAATAGACAAAGTAGTAGATAAATTAGTGGAATGAGAGGATTTTAATAAGAGTAAAATTTAACTTGAGATGCGACTTATCATAACAACTGAGAAAAGAAAGAATTTTTACATTGGTCACAGGCCTATACGATCTATGTATACAGGATATGAAATAATAAATGAAAAGGTTGATAAAGGGATAGGTTTTAATGAAAGTAGGAAAACATCTGTTGGAGAAAATCAAAATAAATTTCATCTTAGATGATTGGAATCTGAAACCTCTGTTCATGAAATATAAATAATTTAAAAAAAATATGTAGTTCCTTAATAGAACATGAGAAATGAATAAACAATCTTTTTTTATGTTATTTCTTTATAAAGTAAAAAGTGCATTAAAAAGTAAAAATATATTTTAAAAATTATTTTGACTTCTTAAAAGTTTGTGCTAATTTATAAATCAACATTGTAAAAGATTTATTGACATTTTAAAAAGATTTGATAGGCTCAAAAAATAAGATTTTAAAAAAAAATGGGGAAGTGTTATTTTTTACTTTGCAGTGTATTTTTTAAAACATATAATTACTGCATAAAAGCTCTCAAAGAAAATGAAAAGCTTACTTTCTTTTATTGGGTTCTAATTAACAACACATCCTGATCTGGTGATTAATGGTGGTTTAATGTTGAAGCAGATTCAAACACACAAATGGGACACAGCTGCCTGATTGACATTGAGTCAAAAATGTACACTTTTGTTGATAGGGACTAAACTTATAACTTTTTTAAAGTATAAAAATATTTACAGTATTTTGGGATTAAATTACTTTGTCAATTGGCCTGTATTTTCAATACAACCAATGATAAATTTATGTTCTCTTAAATAAACAAGCCCTGACATATCACTACTATTATAAATTTTACCATATTGCATACTTGTGCCTGCCCAATAAAACATTTAAGAAAAGTGCAACATTCATTTATTTTTCATCAATTTACTGCTACAATTACTAATTTCAGGAAATAACTGAAGTTTATATACTTGAAAATATGCCCCAGACCCTTGCTGGGAATTAAACACAAGACCAGTTGAATAAGAAGTTAGCACTATATCAATTGGCTGGTCATTTACAACCCAGTAAAGCAGAAATTCAGCAGAAGAAAATATAACTATAAAAGGATTTAACTATAATTAAAAATAAAACCAAACTTACTTTATCTTTAATACAATATTTTTATACAATGTATACCAATAATAATTGGTTTTACAACAATCTTGCATACAAAAGAAAACAAATCAGTCAGACTTCAATATTGTACCAGTTTATACTGACTTAAGTCTGAATGTTACTTGTTTATTGAGATGGTTTTGTTGCTATGAGACATCAGCTGCTGATTATATTACTACAGCAATTATAAAAGTAACCACGCATACAATCCTAACATACGATGGCAGTACTTGGTACTATTATTATTGTGTTGACAGTACTGGTTGTTATTTGTACCATATCAATCAATAATCCAGGTAGCTTGTAAGTTCCTTTGAAATGATTTATAATATGTAGGATGGTTTAATTAACTCTACAAAAAAAGTCCACATTTAATTCTCATATTGAACAGCATTTTTCATTCATGACTTTCCTTAATTTATTTCAGCTTTAAGATATTTAAAAAATAAATTTTGAGTAAAGCAAATTTAAAAACCTAAATACAAAGAAGAAAAAAAATCTGTTATTTTGCACAACAGCTTAGGCCTTATTAATTTATTTAAAATTTAGTTCTTTTTTTGTCATCAATCTCGTAATTTATAAATACAGTAACAATTGGAATATTATTTTAATTAAAACCAATGACTAGAAAATTTGTTTTTTGTCATGAATTACACTAGTTTTGAGATCATTTATTTAAAAAATTTTAACATTAACAAAAGTAATAAATTTTTTCTTATTTTACTGTTTGTAGACAGTAATACAGTATTGTATATTTCCTATCTGTGGAAAGGATTTAATTCTTTTTTAGTAGATTTAGAAAATTGAGCTTTAGTAAAGTACTTCAGTTATTTAAAATTCTGCAGTTTTAAGTCACCTAGATTTAAATGTGAGAGGATATCAAATATCATTTCCAAACAGTTTTTCATCCATATCATTGAAACCAATTGACCAAAAAAAGTTGAAATTTTGCACAAATATTTGGCTATTTGAATGAATCCCTGCATTGGCCTGATTTTTGATCCCATCAGAAATAAGGTATCATGGTAACCATATCGTCCCCCACCCATGAGTAATAGCTAAACAGGGTGTCCCAGGAGGTGTTGGCCAATTTTAAGGACTGATTCAGGACTTCAAAATAAGCAAAAAATTTCACGTGAACAAATCCAAAATTAATCTTGCTGTTTCTGTCTGTCCACCATTTTGTGTTTTTTTTAATAAAAATTTATCTATGAACAGATTGTGACGTATTTCAATGAAATCTGCTGTTTATATACTAACTACTTCCACAAAATAAATGATTTGAAAATTTTACCTTTTTAAATTAAATAAGGTGACCTTTAAAATTTGTTAATCATCAATAATTCTGTAAATATTAGTTTTTATAAAATTATCTTTTATTACACGAAATGTTAAGCCTTTTATTGTGAACAAAATGACACCTCAAAATGTCATCAAGGGGGTCCATAACCCAAAATATTTTACTATGAATTTTGATTTTTTTCTTATACTTTTAATAATGCTTAATTTTTAAAGGTAAAATAACAATTTGATCGTGGTCAATTCAGACTCAAATTATTTTAATAAACATTTTGATTTTTTCACAACTGTACTCTAAATATTGCATAATTAAATTATTAATATTTAAATACTGTATTTGAAAAAAAAACTGTCAAAAGTAAAGCCAAGAAAGTTATGCAACTCTTTGCCAGATTTTTTTAAAAAGCTGTGCAAAGTTCTCTGTAACAAGATGACACACCTAATTATATAAGGAATGCCTGGTCTAACATAGAAGGTATTGTACAATTACCAGCTGGAATGGCAGAAGGTTGTCGGGTATACTACAGATTAGTGGTGATAGTTCAGTTGTCATTATTGATACATTAAAAAGTATTACTTAATATCAACATTCTGTACCACTTCACTTTGAATTGATAAACATATATTTTCAGGTTTAATATTAAAATGTTTAAAATTCTACAAGACAGTGTCATAACATCTTTGTCAATCAACATGTTCTGAATTAAATGTAGGAAAAATGTTCAATAATTAATTATTTAAATTGCTATAGAGAAAAAACAATTTATTCAATGAAAATGAAACTTACACTACTTTTCAACATAGTTTCTCCAGCAACATTTAGACACTTGTCTCACCATTCTGAGAGCTTTCTGATTCATGTTTCACTGAGAAATGTGGGGTCATATGTTGTCATGCAAGAGAATCACACCTTTTGAAAGAGCGTCCTGATGTTTTCACCTAATTGTGGGTCTCACTTTCTGTTGGAGCATGTTTATGTAGTACACACTGTTCACAGTATATTTTTCTTCTAAATAGTCACTAAAAATTGGGCCTTGCAATTCCCAGAAGATTGTCATCATCATTTTACCAGCTGATGCATGAATTTTAAATTTCTTTTTGGTGGGTGAATCTGAATATTTCCACTTAAGACTTTGCCATTTGGATTCGGGCTTGAAATGTTGTATCCATGTTTCTTATGTAAAAAGTCATTACCTTCCGCTTGAAACCGTTCTTTGATCTCAAAACAAATGCAAATTTGGGTGTCTTCATGGGCTTGAGTCATTTGTCTTGGAACTCATCTTGAACATATTTTGCAATAATTCGGCATGTCATGAATGATTGAATGCGCAGTTCCAACACTAATATCACAAAAACTAGCAATCTGGGAAGTTTTGACTCGCCTGTCTTTGTGAATAAGATCACTAATGCGATTTTGCAATGTAGTAGTTGAAACTTCAACTGGTCTTCCAGAGTGATGGAAATCAATCACACTTGCTTTGCCCGAATTAAACTGTTCCACCCACTTACAGACATTACTGCAGTTTAAACACTTTTCACCATACTGTTTCTTAAGTAAATTTCTGCTGATCTCAAACCTTCTGATAGCAAAAATCTTATCACTGAATATTGCTTTTCTGGCATACACATTTCAAGTGGAGCTGAGATTCTGAAATCAACAAAAGAGGTTATGTTTAGATTAATTATGTTCAAACAGCTATTTAAATGTGTTCCCAAGGTTGCCAACTTGACCCTCAAAGAGTTTTATTGTCTTTCAAAATCATTTTTACTTTACATCAATTTGTCTTGTTAATTACTGAACAAAACTTGTAGATGTCTTGATATATTTTCATATGTAATAAATTTCTATACTACGTTCCTACAGCAGTATTAGAATTGAGATTCTATGGTAAATATTATATATAATCCCATTCACCTAACAATCTCTAAAAAAATACTATGATTAAAGATTAACACAAAAAAGTTTAAAATTAAAATTATTTTAAATAAAACGCAGACTAATCATAATTTTATGCTGAAAATATTACAGTACTGTCCCAGCTCTGCTCTTTAAAAAGTCACCAGTATTATGTTGAGTCGCACCAGCAGGATGATGCAGATTTCTTGGGCAAAATTTATTATCTAGATGGTAATAGTATTCTTAGGAAGTTAATCCACTGGCCCATAACTATTCAAAAGTTACGCCACAAGAATCCAGGGGATATGCATTACAGTCCAATAATGTTTTTAAGACTGATATTTACCTTATAGGTTTTGATAAGCTGTTAGTATCATCTGTGATTACAATGTATTTGAACAATTTTACTAAATTGTTGGATTTATAGAACATTTCATTACGAACAACATAACTGAATTTTTAGGCTAACTTTTTTGTAAACATTTTATTTGATAATGAACAAATTCAAATTTTTCATTTGTTTAAATAAATAATACAAAAATGATATCAAAATTATTCTGATAGTATCATTTTTCTGAAATCTTAATCTTTTCTAATGTTGACAATTTATTCAGTAAAAAAATCGATAAAATGAATATATTTATATAAATAGTAGAGCGCTTTCAAAGAGCTCCTGTTTAATATTTTTTAAATTGTACAGTTTTTATGAAATATTTTTTTATCCTTCATTTGTTACAAATAATCATTATTAATGAAAAACATTTTTTAATGCTTTATGTAACATTGACATAAAAAAAGGACTGGAAAAGTTTAGTATAATTTTTTTCATTATTTAAGTATAATAATCTTCAATATGATTGAAAAAATAAAATTTTATGGATGCACTCTAACCTAAGATTATGTCTGCTAGCACACTACTACTCAATTAAAAAGTTTTGTTGCATTCGAGGATTTTTAAATATTTTATAATGCAGGATCAAAATGTTTTCATAATAATTTGAATAAAAATTGAGAACAAGTTGAAAGCCAAGCTGAGTGTTGAAATCATGGTGGATTTCCACACAAAAGTATAATTCATACTTCAGTATTACGGCTTGTTTGAAAAGTTTTTAATATTTTATTTGCATACGATTTGATATTTTGTTTTGTCAATGACACAATATAATTAATAAAAATATTTTTTATTTTTGTTTTTGCTTTTATTGTAAAACATTATTAAAGGTATAAATTTGTAAGTAACATTATACTTTTTATAGAATTTATGATAAAATTTAAATAATTTACTGTCTGAAGTAGAGATTTTCATGTAATTGATATATTTATTTATTTTATTTTATGCATTTTATATTTGGATGACATACATACATTGTTTATTTTTTATTTATGTTCATAAACCAAAGAACAGCCAGAGAATTTCAGTTCAGAACATCTGCTTCAGAAAATTAAAAGCATAAAAATGGGTTTTCATGGCAAAAAATAAATATTCAAGGAATTTCTTCCTAAAATCTCCTTTCTTTCTTTTTCCTGTTTAGCCTTCGGTAATTACTTTTCAGATAATATTTTAGAGGATGAATGGAGGATGATATGTATGAATGTAAATGAAGTGTAGTCTTGTACAATCTCAGTTCGACCACTCCTCAGATGTGGGATTAATTGAAACCCAACCACCAAAGAACATAGATATCCATGATCTAGTATTCAAATCTGTGTAAAAATAACTGACTTTACTAGGACTTGAGTGCTGGAACTCTTGACTACCAAATCAGCTGATTTGGGAAGACATGTTTTTCACCACTACACCAGGCTGGTGGATTTCCTAAAATCTCCTGCTCATGCCATTCATTACACACTTTGGCAGTACAAACTAAAATCTCCAGCAATCATTCCATGCCTAACACCAACATTTTGCTCTTTTACATTTTTAAACAACCTTCCTTCTCATCAGCTTAATCTAATGTAGTTCTTATGCATATTGAGAACTTAAAAACAATTTCTCTTTTGTGTTACTAATGTAATATAAACATTTAAAGTATTTATAACGAAAATTCACTCACTGGGTTAAAACATTTATTAGAAAACAAAGTTAGTTACACAATTTATAAAATTAATAAAACAAAATTTAAAAGTGAAATGAAATAGTTTATTTAACTTCATTGAACTCTAAGTTAAGTGGTCCATAACAGATGGCATATTTTTGAAAGTAGAAACTAAACTCAGCAGAACTGGCCTAAAATAAAAAATAAAATAACAATAATTTAATAGTTATTATAAATATACATACATAATTATAATGTTTGTTAAAAAAAGAGACTGAATGAAAAAACATATACCTGTTCTTCTGTGCAACTGTACTGGATCCACACTTTTGGCTTTATAGCCAAAGTTTTGTTGCATTTGATGATTTTTAAATATTTTATAATGCAGGATCAAAGGAGTTTTCATAATATTTTAAATAAAAATTGAGAACAAGTTGGAAGCCACGCTAATCAATGAGTGTTGAAACAATGGAAGAAAGTAAGGAAAAATCATGGCTGACCATCATCATCATCATCATAAATCATCAATCAACAATAATGATTAGTCAGTAATCAGTTACGGAATCTATTGAAGAAATTGATACTTTTATTTTGAAATTAAAATTTCTCTGAAATTTCATTAAAAGAAAAAACTGCTTAGGAAATGATAAATGAAAGTTACTAATGATCTAAAATTGTTTCCAAGTATCTATAATTTGCAATAAATTGTGGGTGTACAGTTACAAAGTCAAATTTTAGGGCAAATTATCTTAATGGAAGCTCCCGGAAAGACCAGTGATTGAAAATATAATATGATGTTTGATGAAATGTTAAAATTTCTTCTGACTTTTTTCTGCTATTACCAGAAACCAAAATCCTACCTGAGAATATCATGAATGTACCTGAAATGTTATGATTAATAAACAATAATATTGTGCATTTTACATATTTAGGTGGAGCTATTTATAAAAAACAAAATGGTCAGATTTAGGAAAGGAAAATTCTTGGAAATTATACTATAACATATCAGTTCACATATCATTGCTTATTCACAAATTTTTAGCCAAAAATTCCAAAATGATACCTTTTTTTGTCTTCAGTCATTTGACTGGTTTGTGCAGCTTTCCAAGATTCCCTATCTAGTGCTAGTCGTTTCATTTCGGAAAAAAAAATGATACCATAGTCACTTTATTCATATTATATGGCATTAATGTGACTTTTTTCTCTTGAGACAGCAAAAAGTAAAAAAAATTCTCTTGAAAGACTGACCTAAATGCTATAATGAAAAGTGAATTTCAGAAAGTTTTCAAAACTTAAAAAGAAAAAAATAATTGGCTAAGCCCACTTTATTTGATGAGGGATTGCTTTAAGGAGTATATAATCATAGATAAATAAATGAAATGTGCTTTCAAATGAAAATTACACAAATATTTTTTGATTTAAATTACATGTAAAAGATATCTAAATTATTTTTTTTAATAGTCTAAAGAAAATTTTTTATATAATAAATAAAATTTCTGCCATATTTTATAAGTGTATTCTCACAACAAAATAAAGGAAAAAGTTCATTTAAACATGGGTCTGGAAACAGTTTGTTCACGAATAAAGGTTTTGCCCAGATTTCTACTTTAAAGACAAAATAATATAACTCTCCATACACAAATTATTTTGAGCAAAACTGAAAAATAGTTTCAGTAGTTTTAAAGAAAATTGTTTTATAATCCCTGAAAAAGCATTGCTTTTTAGGCCTACAGGTCATTGATATATGTAGATTAGTGTTCCTAACATGAAAATGAGAGACTGAAAGACAAATATGAAATACATTATAGTAGAAAGAATTTTTGACTAGTTTGTATTTTGTTTGATCTTAAGTAAAAATTAAATTTTTAATATTTCTGTTCAGTTTTACTGACTTAATTACATCAGTTTTCTCAGAATTAAATTATCTAGAAATTTTATGTTGAATTTTATTTGGTTATTGACAATTTAACAAAGTAAATTTTCACCAAATCTAAAGAAGCATGCTTTCCAGCTTCCATCTTTTAATCAGTGATCGAACAATTTTCTTGAAAATTACAAAGGTGGAGACCCACCTTTGCTAAATTTTTCATGTAAAACTATATAAAAAAACTACTAATTTTGTTCAACAATTTGTGTCTTATTTAAAAATAGCATTACAATATTATATAGCAGAGCAGGAATGTGGGTTAAATCTATCACTTATTAGTAACTTGAAAACAGAACATTTCCATACCTACATTTATATGAACTTTTATCATTATTTTGATGGAATATGCCTATAAAGTATGACCTCCTAAAATAAATAATAGATTTATAATCATTTAGAGTTATGTTATTCCGAAACATATTTCTATTAAATTTAAGAGAAGATTTTTTTATCACTTTTAATTGTAGAATCTTGATTTTTTTAAGCACACACTATAGGTCTTACATTACAGAACTTATGTTCCTTATTGAATTTTTCTTTTTTTTTTAATTATGAGTATACTTAAAAAATGCCTAATGATTATATTAATTGTTTGATGAAATAAAAGTAACTGATAGTGTATGAGTAACTTTGTTAACTAGTGAATGTGCTTTGAAACAGGTATAAATACAGAATATAAATCTCCAACAATAAACATACTTCTAAACATGAAAATATATTAAATATATCTTAACTGTTTATATAATCTCCACAAACACTGAAACAAGACTTTTTACAATTTAAAATATTAAAACAAATATAAATTATTCTCTTTTCTTAAATTGATTGCAACAGAAAAAGAGTTTATATACATAATTTCAGTATTTTATGAGTTAAGGTTAATAGTCATTCATCTGTGATATTGCAGGAGATACTGTTTGCCAATAGCATCACCTGAATTTCCAATGATGTAGGAGCAAAATAGCCCCTAAAAGAAGACCTAAAACACACCTCTATAGCTTGATTTTAATATTTTTTTTTAAAAAAAGAAGAAAAAGGTTTATCCAAACTTCATCATGCTGATTATAGAATAAAAATAAAAATTCCACAATTAGTGACTATCCATGACAGTCAATTGTAATAATAATTCAAAAATATCTGTTTTTAATGATAAAATGAGTAGTTTGATTTTTTTATTAAAAGTATTAATTTAATATACATGGTGTAATTATTTAATGAACGGTATACTGGTACTTAGTTAGTCAACTAGTTCATCATGTGTAATTTTATAAAACAAAGAGTGTCTTAAAATGACCAATAATAAAATTCAATTTATCTAGATGTATTGAATTAAAAACAATAAATTTGCTATTTAAATACATTACATTAAAAGATTTTTTTTTTTTTTTTTTTTTTTTTTTTTAGAAATAATACAGCTTAGGTGAACAATGGTTTTGAAAAATCATAAAGTATGTTGTTTCCCTCCATAAAATGTAATAAATAAACCAAACTCATTGTTTTATTGTCTAAATCACTTATAAATTCTGTTACATCAATTTGTTTGGTAGAGCATTCATAATATTAATGATCTTTTTTGGTTATATTACAAATTATCATTACTTAAATAAAATACTTTTTACATTGGGAAGGAGGCAGGTATGTTCTAGAATCTTCATTATAATTATTCTTCATTATAATTAATAAGTCTTTGTAAATTATATTTAAATAATCAAATTATTACTTTTTGTAAAATTCATGGTAGTTTTTTCAAACTGCATTATTCTGTACATTCACTAAGCATATATTCTATAAGCAGTTTATACAAATCATAAATATAGCATTCTTTATAACAAATACAATACAGAAAAAACAAAACAAATATTTAATTTTAAAAAAATACACATGAAAAGAAAATATTAAAAAAACTCATAAAAAATTTTCAAACCACAAGGATACAATAACAAAAAGAAAAACTAATAGTAAGTAGTTGTTAATAAGACCCCTCTTTTCATCTGTTTAGCCTCCAATCCACTGTAAGGGATTACTTCAGAGGATGAATGAGGATGATATGTATGAATGTAAATGAAGTGTAGTCTTGTACAGTCTCAGGTCGACCATTCCTGAGATGTGTGGTTAATTGAAACCCAACCACCAAAGAACAACGGTATCCACAAGCTAGAATTCAAATCCGTATAAAAGTAACTGCCTTTACTAGAATTTGAACCTTAGAACTCTTGACTTTGAAATCAGCTGATTTGTGATGAGTTCACCACAAGACCAACTCACCAAA
The DNA here is from genome assembly GCF_047948215.1 of Lycorma delicatula. Classification (NCBI taxonomy): domain Eukaryota; kingdom Metazoa; phylum Arthropoda; class Insecta; order Hemiptera; family Fulgoridae; genus Lycorma; species Lycorma delicatula. The sequence goes on from NC_134463.1 coordinate 73,339,343, forward strand.
ACATAAAAGAATCATCAAAATGGGTGTAAAAGTTTAATTAACTAAATTTTTAAGAGAAAATGTAAAATTAAAAGCAAAATCATATTTAAAATAAACAAGCAATAAAATATAAAGAGCTTTCAAAAAATTTAGCTTTTAATTTTGGTAACAACATCTCTCAAAATATTCCTGCAAATGCTAATGACAGAAGTGAGGACAACTTTTTCTTGGAGACTGTACTCTAGCTGGTTACTATCACATCAATATAATATATTTGGTGAATACGGCTTACTGCCACCAGGAAATCACTTTATCGGGCTACCTTCAACTGATGTTTCACAAAAGGTGTGAAATCAGAACTGATCACATGCTTTACAAAGTACAAGTTTTTATTAATGGCTACGAGGGTTATTTTTTTTTCAAGTTCCGATCGGTCATGAAATTAAAACCACAGTGAAAATAAAAATTTTTTTATTTGTAACAAGTACTTACATAGTTACGCTATTTCTCTACATAGTAGCCACTCCGATTTAGACATTTGTCATAGTGTGGTAACAACTTTCCAATACACTCGTCATAGAACGGAGCTGTCTGTGTTTTCAGCCATGTTTCTACTCTGGTCTGCAGCTCGATGTCTGTACCAAAATTTTGTCCTCCTAGCCAGCGTTTCATGTGAGCAAAGAGGTGAAAATCAGATGGAGACAAGTCCAGGCTGTATGGTGGGTGATCAAACACAACGAAAACGCTGCAGGAGCTTCTTTGTTACAGCTGCAGTGTGCGGCTGAGCATTGTCATGTAGAAAGACAATGCCTGATGACAACATTCCTCTCCGCTTATTCTGGATTGCTCTTCGTAGACGTTGAAGAGTCACGCAGTGATGGTCATGCCACGTTCCATGAATTCCACTAAGAGAACTCCATTCCGGTCCCAGAACACAGTAGCCATACACTTTCTGTTGGAAAAGGTTCGCTTGAACTCTTTGGTTTACTGGAAGAATGAGAATGCATCCACTGTTTGGATTGTTATTTTGTTTCTTCAGTTTTGAAATGGACCCATGTCTCGTCCCCTGTGACAATTTTGTTCAAAAAATCTTCTCCTTCATTGTGATAGCGCTGGAAAAACGTTACGGAGGCATCCATTCTCATTGTTTTGTGATGGTTGGACAGCATCTTGTGAACCCATCTTGCACACAGTTTGCGGTACTGAAGTCTCTCACTCACAATGGTGTAGAGAGCTGACCTTGAAATTTCAGGAAATGAATCACTCAATACAGAAATTGTGAACCAACGATTTTCTCGAATTGCTTCATCCACTCGCTCAACGAGATCATCGGTTGACACTCGCTTCCTTCCTTGACCGCCTGCATCATGAACATCTGTACGTCCTGCTTTAAAGTTCCTGCACTATTGCGCACTTTGCTGTCACTCATTCAAGTTTCACCGTACACATTACTTATTCGTCGATGCATTTTAGCTGCATTACATCCCTCAGCCTGAAGAAATCGAATTACCGCATGTACTTCACACTTGGCAGGAAATGCTATTGTTGTAGACATGTTTATGTGCTAGCTGCGTGTTCAGAACTAAACGAAGTGACGCGGCGTGATTGAAGGCCATACTAGAGTCGCTGCGCAACACATATGCGCAAAGGTTCATCTGATTTTTCTACGGGTTTTTATTTTGCGACCGATCAGACCTTGAAAAAAAAATAACCCTTGTATATCTTTATTTTTTTACTTGAAATTTCTATATGCTAAGAACCCAGTAGATACAAAGTCATGTATTGCAGCTACTGAAAATTAACATAGACCATGTATGTCTGAAATTACCAGAAGTACTTCACTATAAAACCTGTAATGTAAATGTAATTTAAAACTTACAAATCAGAAGAATTTCCTTTATCTTGAACATTTAATTCCCTCAGTAAAACAGACCTTGGTACAGGGGCATCAGACATACCTGATTCTGAGACATAAAGAAACACTTTAAATTAATTCTGTAGTAGTAATATTATGCTGACCCCCAAATTACATTTGGAAAAAACTGGATAGATTGAAATTGGCAGAAAGTACAGATATAACTACAGCAGACAGTAAAAATACCAGGTCAATGGATTCCCTCTGATAAGAGGAAACCGTAATCCCTATTCCCACTTGAGGCCAATGAGCAGATTATCTGCTACCCAACGAGAATGACAAACAGAAATCATTTAACAACCAGTTACATCATTGTTCGAATTGACTTGCTAACAGTGATTCTGAAGTGAACAAATCTAGATTGATCATTAGTTTTAGCTTATACTGCTACTCTGACTGTTATCAGGGTAGAGATATCAGGGAGAAGCAATATCATTTAGAGTATGTTTACTCTAAATGATAAATCATTAAAAATGATTAAGCAAGTAAATAAAAATTGCTGAAATAAAACACTAATTTAATAAATCAATTGAAATGAACTTTAGCTCTCAAATAATTAAATGTAACATAACTATAACAGTAGAAAACTGTTATTTAGTCAGAAGAAAAAAATTACTACTTAAAAAAGTATATTTTCAACTACTATTTATTTCTCTTCAAAAATAATTAAGTTGGAGCTCTTATAAGTTTAATAAATACAATTTATATGTTTAGAAATTTGTTTTAAATGATACCAGATTGCCATGCATAATGTTGCATTAATGCTGTGATTGTGTTATGAAAATAAATGTTTTTCTTTTTCACAATTTGAAGCTCTTTTTATTTCAGAACCTAGATATCATACATCATGACAAAACAGCCATTTTTAAATACAAATTTATAAAATATAAAATAATTTTTTATATATCACTCTCGCAAAGAGAACATAATACATTGTAGCGTGTTCACAGCTCGATCAGGATATTGTGAGATTGACAATTGAAAATGTTATATAATTAGAATTTATTAGTTTAAAAACATAAGTAAAAAATCTGATGTGGACACCACATGACTTCCTTGTATACCTATTAATTACATATATGCATTTTTAAAAAAAAAAATTTTTACTATCAGAGGTTAATAATTATTAATAAATCAATACATTTAAATTAAAAAAAAAGGAGATGAAGTTAGATTTGAACCGATGTGCCTACCCCTTGAAAGACCAAATATTTCATTAATTAAAATTTTATTTGGCTATAATTCTGGAACCAATGAAAATAAGTAAATTTCACATAAATATGTAAAAATTAGCTGTATACATTACCAAATTTCAAAAATTCTTTTCATCTACCACGATTAAATCAACAAATAATAAATTAATATTATAAACAATTAGAGTATATTTTACAAAATAAATTTTATTATTGAACAGATAAGAAGTATAAAGAGAAATTATAATTATTTTATTAGATTAGATTTTTGTATTTGGAATGTCTATAATTTTCTATTTACCAGCAATAGGAACGTAATTGTAATTAATAAACTTGCAATGATACATTAAGGTTAACTTTACTGATGAAGTAGGTTTTGTTTTGATGAGTACTCATAAAAATAATCAACAATTTTTCACAATTTTGAATCTTTTTGCTTATATGTTACATAAATAACAAAATTAAAATTTGGTCAAAGTTATACAGCAGTGAATACACTGCTATATAATCCACAGCAAATTCTGCTATGTTTTTCTATGCAGAACAAAATTTTCTTAAAATTCTTACTTCAGACGTTTTCGGTTCTTTGCAATCATTTATAGTGACTCATGCTGCTATTTTCATACAGGTGTCTTTTTGAATTGGACAAACATGTACAACTTGTATAATGTCTTCAATTAGCATATAAAAAAGACTAAATGAACAGACATAATTCAAAACACACATTCCACCTTTTTAGCCATATTCTTTTTAATACATGTTTTTATAATAAAAAAAAACACAATTGTAATAGCAGCAAAAAATATAGAAACTCTGTTCCTGTTATTATAATTTGAATAATTTTGAAAATTTAAACTAAAAGCAGTTATTTCCCTAATATAATCAAGTTCAATATTTACTCCTTCATCAAGTGTCTTTTTATTGCTGTTTTTTTTTAAGTTTTTAGAGTGTAAGGGATTTTATTTATTGTTTCATTTTTAATATTAGCTGTACTTGAAAATGTATTTTTTTTGTCTCTAACCCCTTGTGGGGTTGATAGTCCCCATCAGGTGCCTTCCTAGATAGCAGATAGGTGAATGTTCATCAAATATGGTGGGTACAGAGGAAATAAAATACAGACAAAAAACTAGCACTGCTGCCTCACAGTTTAGGAGTTGGCTTTTCAAAGACTAGGGGAAGAAAACCCATATATAAAATAATCCAGTCCTGCAGGTTGGGGTTTAGGCAATGTGCCAACAATTCATCCCTGGAAAAATAGGAATTATGAAAGTGACTTTTAAGCCATGGATAGAACAGGGACTTTCAGCAAGTAAAAATGAAAAATTCAGGAATATTATGAAAATTGGCATGTGGAACACTAAATCAATGTACAGAGAAGGAATTTATGATAATCTGCTTATGGAAATGGAAAGTACGACTTGGATATATGTTGGAATGCAGCAAACACCTACACAGGCAATGCTATCCTGTGCACTGCATACAATGTCTTTTCCATTGTGCTAACAAACAAACTCAAGCCTTATGCTCTGTCGTTGGTAGGAGAGTACCAAGCTTGGTTTAAAAGAAATAAATCAGCTATCTATCAGTTGTTCATCATCGAGCAGCTATTTGAGAATAGGATTGAATATGGAAAGATCTCATTTATTTTTTCATAGATTTTAGGAAGGAATATGACAGCTTGTGAAGAAATAAGATTATTAAGCTACGCATTCCTGGTAAGTTGGTCAGGATGATTGGTGTGTGCCTTGATGATACTGAAAACAGGGTGAAGATTGGAGGTGAGCTAATGGAATATTTTAAGACCTGTACAAATGTGAGACAGGGAGATACAGTGTCACCCTTGATTTTTAATCTGGTCTTGGAATGGATTTACAAGAAGGTGCGTTGAAGAGAAACTAATTATCTGGAAGATTGTATTTTTTTTTTGTATTAATTCCACATATAAGCTTGAAGCTTGTACATGGGAATATGAAATGGAGATTTTATAGTGTATGAAAAGTGCCATGCCTGACTGGGATTCAAACCTTGGATCTTCAGATGAAAGGCTGAAACGCTACCATTCCACCATATGCTGATGATGTGGTGAAAAATTGAGTTGGAGTAGATATTGATACCTTTTGAGAAAAATCAAAAGTAGTGGGTCTGGAGATAAGTAAAGACAAGATATACATGATGATTATAAATAGTGGAGGGATTGGAGATGGGATGGCTGTGTTTGGTCAAAAGTTATACAGAAGGGTAAATGAAGTTTCATCTGGGAGAGGTGATCAATGATATGAATGGGGGTGAGTGAGAAATAAAGGAGTGATTAAGCAAGGAGAATAGAGCCATGTATGCGCTGGAAATCGCATGATCTCAACACGTGTGTACATTGAGATCAAAGATAGTTTCTAGAGCTTCTATAGGAATACATAAGGAGGTGTTAAGTCCAATTGTGACTTATGGATGTGAAAAGTAGGCACTTACTGAAAGAAAGGAAAATAAACCAATAAAATTTTGAGAAGAATCTTTGAATCTATGAACAACAGGGGTGAGGAAAAACAGGGAATTGGATGAGATGTACAATGATGATAGAATTGTGAGAGTGGTGCGGAAGAATAAGCCAAGATGGGCGGATCATTTGTTCAAGAATAGAGGACAGTATAAGTCTGAGGGCGATCAGGCATAGAGAAGAGGGAGATGTAAAAGAGGAAGAACTAGACGGAGGTGGTGTGATGGTATCAAGGATTTTGGTGAGGGGGCAAAGGATGGGGAGAGGTAGTGGAGACTTTTGTCGCAGGTCATGGATCTGTGAGATCTATCAAGACCAAGATAATGTAATTTGACCAGGATACTTATACTGCTGTTTAGTTTATTTATATGGTGTAAAAAAGTTCTTGGAAGTGCTTTTTAAATTTCAGTAAGTTATTCCTGTAATGAATGTTTTATAATTTTAACCTTTGCATTTGATCCAATTTTTTATTATTTATTTATTAATAATTGTACTTACCAGCAATTAATGTAGATGAGGTACATCTGTAATCCAACCATGTTAAATATTCTCTAATAAGTTCATTAATCAAATTAACAGTGCTATTTAGACGTGGTATTTTGTCTTTATCAATTTCATTGTTTTTGCTATTCAATACAGTTAATACTTCAGCACGTGTTATTGCTGTCAATTTACTTAAACTACCCATCTCATTTAATGATTCTGTTACAGCTATTAAAAAAACAAAACAAAATTCAATGTTTTTTAAATTAAAAACTACACTGAAAAATAAAATTGTTTTATATTTCTTCAATTGTGATATCTTTTTCTACATTGCTTTTTAGTGAAGATTACAAATCTGTAATTAGAACTTTTTCTGTTCTCCTAAATTACTACAGCATGAAAATTAATCCAAACACTTATGTTATTTAATAAAACGTAACTTTATTTGAAAAAAAAAATCATATCTGTAAAATCTGTGAATATCTAGCAATTAATATGTCCTCATTTTTTCAGTCACTTCAAGCATACAATCTGGCATCAATTCAACAAGAGTACTGAACATTTCTTTTATTTTTTCATCATGAAACCAAATGTGGCTATTATTGCCTTAATGAGGTCAATTTTTGTGGTACAATTCATTTTTGAGTTGTTTTTTGACTATTGCCCAAAGATTATCAATTGAGTTTAAGTCTGAGGAGTTGCCTGGCCAAGGGAGCACTTTGTTTCATTCTTCAAGACTTTTTCCACTTTTTTGGCAGTATGGCATGGCACCAAATCTTTTTGGAATACTCTATTGCCTTGTGAGAATTTGTTTTGAAGTTGTGTATCAATCCTTTTCTTCAGAATCTTGATACATACATCACTTTTCAAAAAACCATATAATATGTAATGAAACCAATGGACAAGGGCCTTCAAATGTGAAACAATCCCAAAAAATATTTTCTGGGGATATTTAACTGATCGTTAGATATGAGGTGATGTATTTTCATCTGATGGTTTTCTGACATACCTTTTGCCTCTTATAAAAATATTCAGCGACTCAATGGAAAACATACCATATTTCTAGTCTTCTTTAGTTCAGTTAGCATGTGCTTATGCCTCAAGGGCCTTTTATAGCACATCACTGGTGTTAAAAGCTGATTTTTAGCTGGCCAACAAAGCTTTCAGTCTAGCTGCAAGAAGTTGGTGTCTAACAGTTGTTACATGTAAATCTCTTCCTCTGGCTGCTAATTCTCAATTTAAGCCCACAGCAGATAATCTTGGATCAAGTTTACTTTCTCTTACTAATAATCGATCTTGTGTTGGAGTAATTTTTCTTTTATGGCCACATTTGCCTTTCCTTTGAGGTGAAAAGGAAGCACTTTCATTAAATTGTTTTCAAATAACAAGGTAGTCCAACAACATACTCAGACGCTATTTGTTGTTGTGTCATACTGATACTCTCAGAATGAGAAACAATCTTTGAACTGTTTCTTGGAGTTATGTCCATTATCGAGGGGTATCGCTAACACCCTCTCTGGCAAGTATGATAACTTGACAGAGAGGTGGCGATGCTATCTCTATAATCTTTAAAATAGGGGTTTTTGACACCTTCCATACCTTCAAATTCATCTTAATATTTAAATAAATGAGAATGATTTTGGATAAATGAATTGTATTTATGAATCTCAATAAAAGAGCAATCTTATGTGCAAAACAGTTTTTCAATTAGCATTCTTGTTTTTTTATTGAAGCACTTCAAAGTCCCACAGTAACTACTCTAAAATATTCAGATTTCAGAAGTGGTCTGACCGAGCTCAGCTGATCCTTATCGGTCAAGAACGACTCAACCAATTTTCATCAAATTTTAACTTGCATAACAAAATTTCAATGAAACTGATTTAGTAGTTTGGAGATTTTTGAACCTCAAAATTTTATACATAAGCATATATATATATATATATAAAACACATCCCGTCAAGTATTTTTAATGATTTATTTAATATTTATATTGAACACTATTCATGCATATAAACATGCTTTTTCAAAAAAGGAATTTGTCTCCAAATTTATTCAAAATTAGTGATCATTCACTAATTTTGTCTACAAAATTAGTGATCATTCTTTTTTTTTTTACAAAAACGATTATTTACAAACAAGTATGACTTTGTCTACATGGAACTCTTATGGAAAATTCCATCTTTAACTCTATGCAAAAAATGAAATCAAAACACAATTTGTCAAGCTTAAACTTTTATTCGATAATTTTTCTGCTATGTGGTTTCATTTTATTTCAATATAAGGTAATTTTAATTAACTCCACATACACCAACTCTATGCAAAAAATGAAATTAAAAAAAAATTCTGTCAAAATAAACTTTCATTAGATCATTTCCTACTAGATGAAGTTTCTTTTATATTTCAATACAAGAAATTTTTTTCTATATTCAACTTTACACCTAAACATATTTATGCTGAGGTAAGGTTTTTTGCAAACCATTTATATACTAAATTTCAACAAAAGAAATGTGATGAACAAAATTTATCACAACTTATTTTTAAATAGTATTCTTAATAATGTTTCGTACCTTACTGAATTCATCCTGAGGAATTGGTTGTCTATGCTTATATTATTTTATATTTTTATCAAAGCAAACCATGGTAATATAAATTTAATTAAATAGCAAAAGAGAAGTAAACTAGAGCAAGTTACAGTCCCTTTCTTGGTATGAAGTATATTACAGCAACTGTTGCATTAGTAAAAACAAAAAGGGTATATACTTTCACAAGTATTGGCAAAAAGTTATGCATAAATTCAAAAGAGACTGGGAAATAAAAAAAACATGACTTAAAAATAATATAAAAAATAAAAACAATTACACCTGATGGTTACAAAATAACTGGAAAGTGTCAGGAATTAACATCTTAAAGAATGAAGGATGTTAAAAAAAATTGCTGATATCCAAAATTTGTTAAATAAACTAGTTTCCCTAAATAAATTTAAAAAAAACATTACACGCAATCTCATTCCACGCTGTTGACAACTATTAGCAGCTAAATTATATCAAACTCATATAATATGCAGAATCAAACTTTCATTATTTGCAGATACATTTAAGTAACAAACTTAGAAAAATATAATAAATGTAATTTTTCAAAACTTCCTCATAACTTTTCAGTAGCTTTTGTGGCCTTCTTTAATGGCTGATGTTTTTACTTTTCTTACCTTAATATTTTTCATTTTTTTTGACGGACTTGTATATTGAAAGTGACTTGAAAAATTTGTTACAATATAACTGTCTCTGTTCATAATTTACTGTAACTAGAATTTGGATGTATTAATGGTCAACAATAGACTAAGCAGCACACTGTGATAAATTGTGGAGTAAGTTAACAACAAATTGTTAGTTTTCAAGGCGTACAATATACGAGTCTCATGGGTTATATGACCACTGCTATAAATATATAAAATAAAGTAAAAATATATAAATATGACTCTTATAAATATAATCTAACTAAACTTAACCTATGCTCACTAAACTTGACGAGCGAGCGACGGTTAGCAAGTGCAGCGAGTGTAGGCTAAGTTTGGCGAGATTAATATAATCTAACCAAATATTTGAGTTTTTAAAAACATCATTCTTCCTTTTGAAAACAAGTGGCCTCTGTTTAATTATAAAGTACCCAAGGGTCTTACAGTGGTGGTCATTTAACCGATGAGACCCCAATATTTCTACTTATGATTTTCTAAATTCATTCATTTTAAAAATAATTATTAACCATATACAAATTTTATTTGAAAAATACTTGTAATCATGTTGGTATATTAAAGAAGAACCTATTCATTTTTTTTTTTTTATTTCATGATATGCTCTTGAAGTTAACTAAAGACTCTCAACTGAGTTTATGGAATAGTTATGCATAATATAACATGAATAAATTAACATAAAACACTAAAATATATATATATGCAACTGCAAAGCAACCTATAGTTTATCAGCCTTTTTATTCCACCATTTACGGAAAGCATAATCACGTGAGATTTGAGATACGACAACGAAAACAAGGATGATATAAGTATTGGATACAGAAAACCCAATCTATAATGGTACATGATAATAAATGTTGATATTTCATAATACACTATACAAAATGTCATGTTAGGATACAATAAACATTTTTAGTTATTTCAGTTACTTAATAACAGCGGAGAGGATCCTTAAACCACAAAAAAATATTGAAAAATTTACATAGGCTAATTTAAAAATTACCACAGCAATATTGCTTAAACATTTTCTTTTCTTTAATTCAATGCTATATTTATTTTCCACTCCATGATGCAATCACCAAATTAAAATAGGTACATAAATGAATTTTCGCTTGGTCTAAACAAAAAATTTATGAAAATTTGAATACCTTTCATAAGTTCTTCTTCCGATGCTACAGACATAATGCTTATTATAAATTAAAATCGTATGCACGAATAACCTAAAAATGTATGACTACTTTCGAAAAGAGTTAAACGCAAAGGCAATTTTTTGAGATAAATATATTTTTCAAAAATGAAGCCCTTTAGTTAATTAATAGTTATTTCTCTATTTTTCGTTATCATACGTAAACTTTGAAATAACACCTTTCCACGCCGAGAAAACAAAATAGACCCCAAAACCTAGACTAAAAGATAAACAAACTGGTTTGACATACTTTCGTAAAGATAGCGCATATGTATACGTACATTTCACACATTTGTAAACTAAATTTTTTATTTATGTTATTATTGGCGAATCACATCAAGATTATGTTTTATTTATTTGTATGTAATATTTGAAATGTACAATACAAAAAATTCTAAGGAATCTAGCATTTTTCCTACTTTTTTGTAGTTAAAAATATTCAAAATTTGAAATTGAGTTTCATTGGCCGGTTTCTTCAAAACCGCTACTTTATTTTCCGCTAGAGTGTGTTAGTCAAACATGGCGACAGTTAATTTTTACATTGAGTAGTGTTTTTGTTGATGTTAAATTTTGACAATTTTGTGTATGTAAATAGCTGATAATGTGATATTTCATAAATTCTGTGCTTTGCTGTTTGTTTATGCAGTTGTTTGTTTTTGTTGAAGTGTTTGGTTTTTTTATTCGTAAAGTTGATATTTGTACTGTACTTGAAAGGAACGTCTAAGAAACAGGTATGAACTGTGGTAAGATGCTTTTCTTAAATGTTCAGTTTAGCACATTTCAAATGTAAATGGATTTTTAATAAGATTTTGTATTTGGTAGTTCCTTTCAGTTTTAACTATTTTAATTTGTTATTGAATTTTAATTGGATGAAACTTGTTTTCAATTCGACGGTCATTATAACCTTTAAATAGACACGTTCTTAATTTAGAAGACATGCTATGTAATTTATTTATCTCGATTTTATGTTTATTTCATATATTAAGTGATATGAATGCGGTTTACTTATCTGAATTTATTGTTTTTATTGGGTTTAATTTTAAGGTACATATTTATTATGTGCATTGGTAGAAAGTAATTTGAAGAATTATTGTAGCAGATTAATAAGTAGATTGGTTTACAAAAGTGTGGTAAATTGTATGTAAATTACACGCTTAATGGACATTTTTTGCTAGTTAGTGAAAAATTGTTTTAAAACTGAGTGTTCACTTTTGAATCTAGCAATGATTCGATAGCAGTGATGCTGCACTTTGAATTTTTTTTAAAATCATTGTATCCACAAATTTTTGGGCAGTTCTTCAGTTGAATTCATGTGTTTTGAGCCCATTGATTTGTTTAATATGGACTTGTATTCACTTTAAAAAATGATGTTTGTAAACTGCAGGTTGAAGTTTGAAAAATATTAGAAAAAAGGAGAAAAAGTGTAGTTTCCTTATGTTCAGTAGCTGTTACAGATTATTAACACAGATTTTCATAATTAAAATTTATTTGCTGGTTTTAGAAATAATTTTATAAAAAACAAGAATGAAATAACAAAATTACTTCATACAACAAATGTATGAGACCTTAATAGGAAATTTGAAGGTATTTTCATGAAATATGGTTTTCATTTTGGTTTTTTTAAATGTTACGCTTTATTAATATTTTTTTAACACTACAATAAATTGAATGTATATTTATTTTTCATGGAAGCTTTCATATCTGTACTGATAAAGTTCATTAAGTTAATTAATTTAATGTCAAATTCAAACGTATATCTTTCATGGTTTCACAGATTAGTAGGCTGTTTTCAGAAAAAATAAACTTAAAAAAGTCATGTCATATAACTGGAAAGTTATTACTTAAATATTAAAATGCCCAAGCACTGTATGATATTTACTAGATGTGCTTATAGACTTTTTTTGTAAGCTATTTGCCCCATAGTTTTTTTTATCTCAACCAGAATATGAATTATGCTAGGTTTTTTAATGGCATTGCATCCAGTCTATATGATTTTGATGATGTTCTAATTGGCCCACCATTTGCGTATTAGGTAGATTAACTTATCTAAAAGACCCCTCAGCCCAAGTTGGACCTCTTGTGTAGTCACTCATAGGAATAGCAGTGCACAGGCATAGGTGAACCTGTCCTCACAATCACACAGATGTCATGGACACTAACTAAAACAGGACTCCACTACCTTAATGTGGATCCAGTGGGCATTACTAAAACCCTGTAGAACACTACCAGAGATTAAGAGATCAAGAGATGGGTTAGAGGAAAATGCAGATAATGAAAAACTGATCTGACATATTTTACCCACATAAGGCAGAACTGAATGACCACCCAAAAGAGTGCCTCAAATTTTGCTCCAAGCACCGAGAATCCATTTTGTCCATAATTGCTCAGATGTCATTCATTGATATTGCATTGACTGACTCAAGCATATTCTGCAAAAATTGTTTACCTTTACTTATTAAGAATCACTTCACAACAGGCTCAAGCTTTCTTACTGTGAATTCTTGTTCATCTCTAGAATCGTGGCATGTGAAAGGATTTGATTTAATTATATCTCATATTATTTATTGTTCCTATACAACATATACACTGTATACATATAACCTATGTGCCTGTATTTATAGTACTTAAAATACTTCTGTTTTACCTTCTACTGCGGATAAAAGAGAATGAAAAATTTTTAATCATGTTTTGGTTTACTGAAAGTGGTTGATCCAAAAGTGTTAATTATTTGCCTAGAATTTAAAACTTATGATTATGTGAGGTTCAGGATGTAAGCTTAGTTTTGACCAATGGTAGGAGTCGTAATGATTAAAGTGAGTGTCAGTTATAGATTCTCTCTCATCCAGATTTGGTTTTTAGTTGTATGATACATACATTTACTAATTTAAGAACACGTGGTAAGGTTTATTAGTAAAAATGTGATTGCACATGTGCATCAGTAATAAGATCTATGCTATTTGTTGCAACAAATTATTGTATAATCTATCAGGAACCCGTCATTTATGAAATGTGATTACTCATACCTGATTCATATGCTATCAATTTGTCTGTATCAGTTGTCCTAGTGTACAGTGTAAAATAAGGTATTACTTTGAGATTCTAGAATTTATGAGATTCTTTGGAATCTCATCTTGTTATTTTTATGTTTGCAATCACAATCTAAATAATTGACATTTCGCATCATGTTTTAATGAAGTTATATCCATAACTTTGTTAAATTACAGAATTGCTTGGATTTCATTTCAGGATTATGAAAAGAAATATGGTAGTAAAACAATAAAGAGAATGAAGGAAAAACAATTCAAAACAACATTTCAAACAGATTTTCATTTAAACAAAAATTTTAGTTTAATCTAGTAATTCATCAGTTTTATGGTACTAACCTGCAAATTTTATTTTCTTATTTCTTGATTGTACTGCTTTGTAACTACAGTAAGACTAGTTAAAGTTCAAGGAGTTGATTGTGCCTTTTTATACTGACCATTAAAAGTGCTTGATTTTAATTGATAAAATTAACAGTGTACACCAGTAACAATTTAAAAACAGTTAAAATGTAATTGTACTTTTAATGATATTAAACTAGGATCATACTATATTGTTGACTAGCCTTTTGTAATAGTATCAGTTTTATTAACAGCACTCCTGACTGAGGATGAGTTGATCATGCATCTTAATAAATTTATCTTTTTGTCTTTTTTAAAAATAAAATAAAATTGCTTTTGATCACAAAAATTTTGTGAATAATCTTCATTGGGTTGGTAGAATATTGATGTATTATCTTCAGATCCTTTTATCAGTTAGTATTTGAAACTATTATTTTATCCATTTATGTTTTTGAAGTTAACTAAATTTCATATACTGATACAGTCAAAGTATGTATAATTTTTTAATGGATATTCCTGAATTGTTTCAAATATTAATAAAATGTTACTTTAAGCAGAAAGATTATTCCATGAGATTTGTTATTAAAAAATCCTTTTTAGTGTATTCTGTAACTGGCCAAAACATTTACCAGTTAAAATTCATATATTATTAAACCAAACCTGTATTTTTTAACTTAAAAGTGCCAGTTTATTTGATAGTCAGTTTGTTAAAAATCATTCATCTATTTCGTAAATATTACCAAACTTAAAACTCAGTAGTAGGAAAGAATTAAAAAGGAAAAATTTTTTTTGATAAATATTTATATTCTGTGATAACTACTAGCTGTATTTGTGCTGGTAGCTAACTAAAACTGCAATGCTGTGCATTCCCTGTCAATATAAACTTAAGTGATTATTTTTTTTTTACATGGAAGTGTTAACACTCATAGTTTGTCACAGTACTATACTTGGTACCTTACCTGTCTCCGTATTAGAAATACATTGAACTTTGGTATGGGCAGTAAAAACGTTATATGCCAAGTAAATTGTTGATTATTAATATACTTAAAATAAATTTAAAAAAAACAATTATTTATTGAAGATTAATATATTTGTGGAAATCACAGTTAATTTTTCATTTTTATCCATAACTGTAATGTAATTGTTGATGATTGATGTTTTGTTTCTCAACCCTATTATTATTGTTTCATGCGCACGCATGCATATATATATATATATATATAAAAGTACATTCTTATGTGCATAATAAATATTTTTAAAAAACTTAATTTAAAATGTTTTATGAAATTGGGCTTTGTTTATTATTGTAAAGAAAAATATTTTTGTGAATTGTTACGCTGTTTTAAAGATTTTTTTTTCAGTTTTAAAGATTTGTGTTCTGCAGATATTATGTTCTTTTTGCTTGAAGTGTGTGCATCTGTCAATTTGTTTGTGCATACAATCTATTCATAAGTGAATTTTAAATAAATAAGATCTGCACAGAAATTTCTTAAGATCATTAATTTTATCTATAGATCAGTTTAATTTAATATCTTATTAAATTTAGTTTATCCTTTTTAATTTCAAATTTTGTTTTGTAAAATCCATGTTCATATGTGTTATGTTATATTTGTATTTAAATATGTGTTTGGAAGAGGGATATTTAGTTTAAAAATCTTTAGTTTACAAACAGATTCCCAAATCTTTGTAGAACTCCTTTAATCACATTTAGGTATTGGGGACAGGATTGTAAATACTTTATATCTCAGGTCTATAAAATTGTAATAATGAGTTTACTGAAAACTATAATTCTGTTATTTATGCATGCAATTATTATGTTATGTAATGAAGTAATTTATTATATTAGGTAATTATTTAAAGCGGGTGAATATGCAAGATATTTTGGTGAAAATAAGTAATGAGTATAACTTTAATGATACATCTATAGATTTTGGTACAGAACAAGTTTTAATGTAATTTGAGGTCAAATTATCTGTTAAGTGGTTACAAATTTACACCCTTATACTTTGTTAGAATGTGTTTATGTAGCTAAGATAAAACTAAAACTTCTTAAAATGTACTCTAAACAGATATTAAAGGGATGATACTGTTTAGCAAGCCCAATTGTTTAAAGTTATCTTAATCTATGAGGAACACTTAGAGTAAATTTGGAATTGATGCTCATAAATTTTTCAAGGTAAAAATAACTGAAGTTGAGATGATGTAGGTACATTATTTATTTTGTATTTGACAACTCAGGGTGACTAAAATTTGTAAACTTAAGAGTAATTTTATCACCTGCTCTTTCATATACAATTTATCTACTCATTTTCATTTATATGAAATTGTCTAATTTATATGTCTTCCTGACCAAATTAACCTCTTAGGTATTGTTAGCTGTGGAATAGACCAGAGTTCAAGCCCTGCTTGCCCTGTTTCCATATTCCTTTAGCAATGGAATTGTGGTTTAGTGGGTAATTTGGCTGGAAGTACACTTAATAGATGTTTGATTATCTATTTTCTCTTGTGAATTAAACTAACATGTCCAGTGAGGTTATAGCGGAGTTATAATCTCAACTGAATCCAGCAACTGTTGGGAGTAGTTGTTAACAAGATGTTTCTTGATTTTGTTTGTGCTCTATAACCTCTTGTCTGTAACCTGTTATACTTTTCTATCTTCTTTCCAACATTTCCTTTACGCCTCTTTTCTGTCATGTTCTAGGATGGGCTGTTTGTTAATAAATAAATTTTCACATCTTAATGTTCTAACAATTTTTCTCGTGCTTCTCATTTCTTATTCTAGTATGATCTAATTCTGTCTCTTCTCAACTATACTTTTATTGATTCGAGGAACTCCCATTTCCCATGCTTGCATTCCACTTCATTTTTCCTCGGCTATTATCCTCCTCATCTCTGCTCCAAACATTTCTGTGGCACACAGTATAACTTTACCTCAATAGTTTCACTTTTACTGGTGGTTTCTTATTTAAAATTAGATGTGTGATATTTAGAAACAACTGTCCTTTTTTTTTAATTTCTAAAAACAATCATTTTAGTTTGTTATCAATAGGTAATGATCTCTGACTTTACCAGCTGGATATGCTAACATGTTTTATTTCTGAAGTAGAGGTTTTTAACTGGCTGGTAAATTTATTATTAATGTATGTATGCTTTTGAAGGAGAAATATTTCAAACATGGTTTTAGGCCTCACTTAATGACCCTAAAACTTTTGGCTAAGGATGTCTGTGTGATGTTGCCTAGACTTTTAAGTACCTAGTGATAGAATTGGATTAGTCAGTTAAGTCCTTGCACTGATGCTTAATAATTGTAGTGCAAAAAAACTTGATATTGACATAAATGAAAACCCCTATTCTGTTTGTGTGTATGGTGAGAAGTGTACGCTTCATCTACATTTTTGCCACTTTTAATGTTATACGTAATGAAACTAATATTTTTTGCAGTTTTTTGTTTTACTTATTTGTAAGATGAATGAAAAATATTTTATCAAATAAGAAGTAATTCCCTCACTTTCCTTATCACTATGAAATAAATATTTATTATTCATTTTTTTAAAAGCATATAGACTGTTAAATAATGTTTGTATACTTTGAGAATTTTACACTACAGTGAAAATTATGATATACCTGTGACTTTTAGTTTATTTTTCGGAATGAAGTTTGTGTGTGTTCATTATTTTGTATGTAGTGTATATCTTTACCCTGAGAGGCTATAATAGTGTGTTGTGCTGCAGTTATATGAATTAACATGGACATCTACCATTGAAAACTTATTGGTAAAGTTGATGTACAAAATCTAAACACTAATGGTGATATAATAAAATTTACTAACAGGAGATCCATAAATTTTATAATGAAACGGAAGTTCTTTTCTTCTTCACAGCTATCTTGTAGTGCTTTATGCATGGATCATACAATTGTATTTTATTGTACCCATTTAAATGCATTATTTAATCTATACTTTTAAAACATATTTGTTCATATGTAACACAGAATGTTTATTTATCAAGAAAAATAATAGTGTTTTGTATGCTGCTAAATACTTCTGCATGTCACAATAATTACTTCTTTGTTGCTACCATTATGTACTTGCACAAAAACTTTCCTTTAATAAAAAAATTTGCAAACCTGCAAAGTAGTAATGCATAACTTTGTATTGTGTATCATCAGATTTTGAGTAATCTTACAACCTGTATTTTGTAAAGAATCATGCCTGAAAAAATCTTGGGGATCCAAAAGTATTATACTGTTGTATCATCAAAATCAGCTCTTTGAAATATAAGTTTTGTATTTTTGAATTGAAGTTTATTTTTTTGTTTTAGTACAGAAATAACAAACATTTTCTGATAAATAATTATGGTATTGTAGAAAATTGTAATTTTTCTGAAATATTCATAGATTAAAAAAAAAAAATCTTTAAAATACCAAATGTTTTTGTTGTGTGTTTTTTTTTACATTTAATTAAGATTAATTGCAACTAAAAGAATTTCAAAAATTCGTTGGGGAGTTTGAAGTTAAAGCCGCTTTTTCATAAAAGCCTTAATATTTTAGTGTGTAAATTCTTGTTTATTTATAATACTTTTTCTTGATGTTATGTTATTATTTCGGTATGTATGGTTTGATATGATGTACAGTACGTATTTTGTGTCTTCAGTCAGTATGTTATGTATCTTCACGTTGTCTGCCTGACTGCTTGCCAGCCAGCCACAGCTCCTGCTGTTCTTGTCCTCAAGAGTATATAGTGTATGTAAGTGAGCGAAAGATAAAATAGTATAGACTGCGTGTGTTAGAAAGAGATGAATATACGTATTAGCGTGGAGGAGTGAGTACTACACAACACATCAGGCTAGTTCTACTAGCAGGCGGCCCGACCTGTGTGTGTGTGTGTGTGTGTGTGTGTGGCCACAAAAAGTTGCCGCCAGCAGACAAAGCGTCGAGTTTTCACCGTCGGTACCTTTGATGTCTTCTCCCATCCACCTCGTCTTTTTTTCTATTTCATCCTGTGCTGTACCTCTCTCCTGCCCGTCCTATAGTTCTACTCAATCCCCCCCCCCCCATCTCACCCCCTATTTCGTCTTCTCACCGTCCGTCCACACTCTCCTCCCTCATTGCCGTCGGTCTTATCCTCTCATGTTCCCTTCGTCGTTTTGTCGCACTCACCAGCTTATACATACTACCTTTACTAATGACATCGTACTGCTCTTTGTAATATAAACGTTGCTTATGTTGCTAGATTATTTAGTGCATTATTGTTATTATTTTTCGTAAAAACGAATTTAATCAGTTCATTCGTGTTTTTGTTTTTGCTTTGAATTTAAAAGTTATCCAACAGTATGGAAAATTTAATTTATTTCCGTGTGGAACTAAAAGTTTTTTTTTGTTATTTATATTTGTTTTTAATATTACTTTGAATTCTTTTTAAACTCGACCAATAAATTTCTGAAGGATTTTTTTATACCAACCGATTTTATTTTTTAGAATTTTTAAAAACTTGGAAAAATTTGGTACGATGCCGAGAAATATACCTTGTAGAGCTTTAGTAGTTTTAAGTAATTTCTTTTACTACGAGCCCAACCTCCAAATCTATTTCCTAAATTAGGTTTAGGTTACATTTAGGCGATTCAAATTTTCAACTAAAAATCGTATAGTTTGTTGGATGTTTGGAGATTTAAATTATTTTTTTCCAAAAAGATAAAATGTATATTGTGTAAATAAATGCGGTATGCTATATTTGGTGAACATCGTTTGGTGGTTAAGAATTACTGCTTGGTTTTTCTCCTTCTAGATTAGCATAAATATTTCTTTGTAAACTATCGGTTTTATTCCACGATATGTGGTTACGAAGGGAACGTTTTATTCCGAAGCGAAATATATTATATACTGTGTTAAAATCATGCACGACCATCTTTAAATTCTTAATCATTGTAGATTACAATTCATTACATCAGAATGAACCGGGGCGCTTAAGATTTCTGTGTATCGGATTACAAATAAAATTTGTATCATTTTATTTATTAGATCATTTCGAACTTTTTCTACTGCTAACCTCTATTTTTAATTATAATATTTTCGGATTTATTATTTAATGAAATTATTGATTTATTTAAATATTACGCCTGTTATTTTGCCTGCTGAATCACAAGATTTTTTTACAGATTCAGTTAATTTTTTTCAAGTATAAAAATTAGCATATCTCTTATAAAGTATATGTTTTTGAATAATTTCTTTTTCTACTCGATGGATATCTAATATCATGCTCACCGATTCAGGTTAAGAAGTGAAAAGATTATTCCCACTATCGAGTTACGGCACTAGTGTAATAATGTTATATTATGGAACGTTCTTATTTTTGCAGCTAAGATTTGTTTAAAAAATAAAAGGATTAGGAATTATGTCAGTTTATGTGTAAAGAAATCTATTTTTTGATGTTTAGAATAAATCCTAATATTATTTCTGTACTTAATTACTTTTACGGTTATTATTTATATTTATAAATATATAAGAAAAAATATCGGAGTTTTAATTTGTCATAATATCTCTTAGATGAGGTGTACAGTGTTGACTAAAATCAAAGGAAAAAAGACAGTTCTAGTTGAGCGCATAGGCGTAGATTGATTTTCTCTATCCTCCGTTTGATAGGATCACTTGCAAAGTTTGCGATTCCTGAACAGAAAGCTTCAGTGTTAGTAGTCGGCTAAATGTGAATCTGTAGTTACAGCTCAATCTGCGTTCAGTAAAAAGTTTAATTGTAATCCTTCGAGTGATAATAACATTCATCGATAAATAATCGGTTTGAAACGACCGAGTGTCTCTTGTAAAGGTAAGCGTGTGGGACGACTGAGGGTGTCTGAAGGAAATTTTAATCGTGTCAGAAAGTCTTTCTTGCGTTGACCAAAAAATCTGTTAGGAACTAACAAATTTAGTTCCTTACCGGCTATGTGGCTAAGAAACTTTAGCCAGATAGCTAGTTCTGGCGGCCGTGAACTAGCTATGTCTGTGATGATATTGTGAAATGTTTTAAGGAAACGCTTACATTTTCGTCCATACCTTTTACAACAGTTGTACATTACGTAGTGCTTGCCGACTTCGCAATCGAAATGTTGCAGCATGAAGATGGCAATTTTCTTGATCGTATAATGTTTAGCGATGAGTCAACATTCCATCTTAGAGAAAAAGTTAACAAAAATAATTTCGTATCTGTAGAAAATTCCCATGAACTCTTACAATGCGTAAGGTACTCTCAAATATTAAATGTTTTCTGTGCAATTTCCCGATGGCGAGTTTACGGACCGTTCTTTTTTGCTGGTGCAAGCGCAGTAGGAGTTGCTTACTTGGATACGTGTACCACGGCTCTTTCCTCGACTGCAAGATGGACCAGGGAATTTATTTGCAACAAGATGGTACGTCTTCCTCACTGACACAGCTCCGTACGGTATGGGTTGAATGACGTTTTTCCCTACCGCAGGATCGGTCGGCACTGACCCGATGACAGTGCTTATTTGAAGTGGCCTTCAACGTCATCCGATGTGATTCCATGTGATTTTTTTCCTTTGGGATTTTATAAATGATCTTATGTACGCGCTTACCCTTCCAACTGATCTACCAGATTTGAGGCGTAGAATTGAAGTAGCTTTCATTACTCCAAACATTCTGGTTAGTATACGATAGAATCTCCTATCGGTTAGACGTATTCACGTGACCAAAGGTGCTCGCATTGAACATTTGTAGGGAAAAACTATAAATGTTACTTTTTCATTTTATTTTATTATTTGTTATTGTAAGTCAAACTTAAGAGATATTAAACAACTTTACAACCCTAGATATCCTTTTTTTATGTATACCCTATATATAAATTAATATTGGGGGTAAACGTGTGTGTGTGTGCGCGAGCGCGTACGCGAACATGTGTCGGTCCTAAGCGTAACGATTGTAGGCGTTCTAGTAGTCATAAAGTCGCTTTCGAAGTTGATAAGCCACTCTCAAGAGTAACAAGGATTATACGACAGACTTTGTAAAGAAAAGCGGGAAGCGAAGTGGCTTCCCATCCCCTTTTTCCTTCTACACTGAGCCAAATATACTGTTGTGTATCAGCGTGTCAAACATTGCTTCTATTCAGTAGAGATTTTATAGTTGTATATAAGAGATGGAAATTATTTTATTGATAAAAAATTGGTCCTACATCCAATTTTTTTCTATTTCTGGTTGTTCTCCGAAGTAATAATAAACGTCTTAACCTATAAAACTATCCTTACAAATGTATAACGATGTATATTACTTCAGCAGTGGTCTAACCCATGATTTTGAGTAGAATAATTAAAAAAATAAAAATGCTCATGAATTTTAGCTTTTCAAAAAATAAGAATTTCTTTCATTCTCTGAAAGCAGGAAATTGTATAATGATGTAAACTACTTTTACACTACTTATGCGCATGTCGATTGCAAAACCTTTCACGCCCTCTCTCTCTATTTTATATATATATAAAATACAGAGGTAATTTGGGAATTGGTTCTAGAGTTGAAATAAGGAAAGAAGTCATACAAAGATAAGTCCGAAAACGCTGTGCCATTCAGTTACGGGTAGCGAAAAATTTCGCCCGGATTTCATTTCCTCCGATGATAAGAGGTCATACAGAAATTTTTATGGCGTTATAAAAGGGTTTTGGACCGTTTGATTAAGCTTTTTATTCTTTTTTTTGACGAAATTGAATAAAATAGGTCGAGGAACTGTATTTCCTGCAGTTTTCATGATATCCAATGTAAAACAGAAAACTTCGGTGACGAAAACACGTTTTTTTAGGTTTGAAGTACAAATTTGTTAAATGACTAATAAATGGGTAAATTGTATTATCAAAACTTGTGGAGAATTTAATTCTTATAAAGTTGATATAATAAAGTTTATGAAAAAAAATTGACATTTATAATTTAAACAAAAATAACAAAACAACGGATAAATGTTATGAATTAATAAAAATCAAAAATTATTGTTTTTAGAATAATTTTTGACCTTTGAACAATCAGGTTGGGAACATTATTTATATTCTTCGAAATTAATCTGAATATTATTTATTGTTGTCAAAAAATTGTGGTTACGTGTTTTTTTAAACGTTAGGCGGTTTAGTTGTTTTTGACATTTGAACGCGTCTTCCCAAATCAGCTGATTTGGAAGTCGAGAATTCCAGCGTTCAAGTCCTGGTAAAGTCAGATATTTTTAAACGGATTTGAATACTAGATCGTGGATACCGGTGTTCTTTGATGGTTGGGTTTCAATTAACCACACATCTCAGGAATGGTCGAACTGAGAATGTACAAGACTACACTTCATTTACACTTATTACATATCATCCTCATTCATCCTCTGAAGAATTATCTTAACGGTAGTTACCGGAGGCTAAACAGGAAAAGAGAGAGAGTTGTTTTTGACATAATTTTTATTGTTATGAAATGAAGAATCAAGTTATGTACTGTTTTTTTTTTTTTTTTTACTTTAAATAGAAGCTACATTTTTCCAGTTAAATTTGAATATAGAATTGTGAAATTTCGTTTTGAATTGTTTGTTTTAAAAAATGCCGCGTCTCTTCATTCGTGCAAGGTATACCGATATGATTTTTGTGTACGGCATTGGCGATGGAAGTGCTTCAGCTTCGGTGGAAAGAATACTGACGTAGGTATCTTGGACGAGTAGTCCATACCGTAAAGTATTGTGTTGAATTTTTAACAATATTTTTGTGAGAATAAATTTGTGTGAAATAATATTTGTTCCCAGCGTTCATGTTTCATTTGAACGGTACATCGTGGTTAAAGGTTCTTCAGGTGGTAAACATTCTTCAGGTGGTAGAGTTTAGTCCTATATCGAGTGAAGAATTTTTATACTACTCAACATTCCATAAAGTATAGTATGGAGGACATTGCATGCTCACGGACTGCGTCCTTATCATATTATTGGGGAGGTGTTGACAGAAAGTCAACACCTCCCCAGCATAGTGACCAAGCCAGATGATTGCAGTTTTATTAATGGGTTAACAATAATTACCAGTTAATTCCGTTCATACTGTTTTCGGACGAAGCTGTTTTCAACCGTAATGGTATAAATAACACACGGAATTTAAATAGGTGGTCTTAAGAAAACCCAGATTCTGCAGTTCAATCAAATTTCCAGCAGCGATTTTCGGTAAACGTTTGGTGTGGCATGATCGACAACCAGTTAATAGGTCCTTTCATACTAGAGCAACATATCACGGAGAGAAATTATCTGGAATTTTTAAACAATGAATTTCTTAACAGTGCTTGAAAATCTTTCATTGGCGAAACGATTTGAAATGTACTATCAAGTTGATGGAGCATCAACACATTTCACGACTGAAGTAAGAGAATTAGATAAAAGGTTTGCTAGTATATGGATTTGACGTAGCGGGCCGGTAAATTTGCCACCTCGATAAGCGGATTTTAATCCCTTAGATTGCTACTGTTTATGGGGATGGATGAAAAACAAGCAAAAAGTAAACACACGGGATGAACTGATCCCGTATTGCATTCTCAGTGCTGCTGCCCTCAACAAGGAACGCGGAAATATCATTAGGTTGCCGACAGAAATTATAAGAGAACGAGTTGAAAAGTGCATGTCACTGGTGGAAGTTTTGAAAATTTAATTGTAAATTAATGCAGTATGAGATAGAGCGAGTCTTTAAAAAAAATTGAACTATTTTAATTTTTCAAAGGTCTAAAATTACACTGGTCAGCATGATTTTTGTCTCACAAGTACCAGCAGGGGTACTTAATGCAGGTTTTTATACTGTTTTCAAATATGTATTCGGAATTTCTCCATCAGTTTTTTTTTTCTAATTTTTTTAAATATTTTAAAACATTTTTTCATCCATTTTTCCATTGTCAAGTAAAAGCTACCAAAGCATTGTAAATATGATAGAAACAAATGAGCTAACTTAAAGGGTAGCGTTGCTACTGCTGTGCAGGTTCAGACATGTACAAACGTGATCTAGTGTAGCATACATTCATCAGAACGATGCCAGTTGTAAGGTAGTAGTGAACCAGTAAACACATCATTGTGAGCTCTTTGTGTGTCTCAATTATTATGTATTACATATTTACAACTTTATTTTGTATTGATTTGTCGTTAGTTACAAAATGCGTAGAGTTTGTTTAAATTATCCTAATAATTTTTGTTATGTATGTGGTGAAGTGATGTTCAAGTCATAAGGACGAAACCCTACTCCATCAGTAAAAAAGTGGTACGAACTTTATTTTGGGTGTAAAGTCGAGGACCAAACAAGGGTCTGGGTCCCACATATTAGTTGTTTATCGTGTTCTAGGCCTCTCACTGCATGGAAAAATGGCACACGCCACATGCCATTTGCTATTCCTATGATTTGGAGGGAACCCAAAGATCACTCTTCTGACTGTTATTTCAACAATCATTAAACAAATTAACAATCATTAAAGAATCAAGAATCAATTAAACTAACAATCATTAAAGGAATCACGTCAAATTCAAAACATACAGTGTACAATTGCAATCTGTAATGAGACTCGTTCCGCACTGCGAAGAATTGCCCATGCCAAAACCTCCAAAACATGTGACATTAGATGAAGAGAGCTCAGAGTCTGATAGAATTAAGGAAGAAAAATAAATAGATTCTGGTAATGCAACTTTTGAACAAAGCGATTCATCTGAGCCCCATTTACTGTCTCAAAAAAATCTTATCTCATACCAGATTTAAAATTATAAAAAAAGAAAACACTGAAATGCTTGCTTCCCGGCTAAAAGGATGGAATCTTCTTCAAAAGAATACAAAGCTATGTATTTATCGTAATCGTCATTCTGAATTTAAAGTCTATTTTTCTGAAGAAAATGGCTTAGTGTTTTGTAATGACATTTCTTCTCTTATGGAGACACTTTGTAATGAACATAACCCAACAGAATAGCGCTTGTCCATAGATTCCTCTAAAGTTAGTTTAAACGCTATGCTTCTGCATAATGGTAATAAATTCCCATCAGTATCTGTGGTTCACTTTGCCAGTATGAAAGAAATATATGAAAAGTTTCAATTTATGTTGGAAAAGCTTCAATATGTAGTGTATGAATGGAATATTTGTGGTGATTTGAAGGACTTAGTCTGCAGCTTTCTTGGTTTTTTTGTGTGAATGGGATAGTAGGGTCAGAAAAAAACCATTTCATTAAAAAGAATGGCCTAAACGCGAATCAATCATTCCTGAACAGAAAAATGTGAAACATGACCCATTGTGTAATCCTAAAAATGTGTATCTACCTCCGTTACATATCAGAGTAGGATTAATGAAGAATTTCGTCAAGGCCATGGACAGTACTCCTGGTTTCACGTACTTAAAAGAAGTTTCCTAAAATTAGTGGTGCAAAAATTAAAGAAAGAATATTTGTGGTACCACAAATACGATCACTAATGCATTATGAAAAGTTTGAGGAACTATTGAATCCACTGGAGAAAGCTACTTGGCAAACATTCAAAAATGTTACTCAGGTTTTTTGGGAAACCGAACGGTGGAAAATTACCGTGATGTCAACGATCTTATAGAAATTTGGGTTGTAATATGTTTTTAAAAGTACATTTTCTCCACTCGCACCTAGATTTGTTCCCGGAAAGTCTTGGCGCAGTGAGCGATGAGCACGGGGAACACTTTCATCAGGAGATTTCAGCTACGGAAAAGAGGTGTCAAAATGGAATCCTAATATGCTGGCCGATTATTGTTGGACCATCAACAGGCGAAATATAGCAGAAAATCGTCATTTCTTACTTTCTGGGCGAGTTAAATATTAGAATATTGTGTAGTTAAGAATGCAGAAAGTATTAAAATGTTTGAAATTACAAGTGCCTATCTCTGGGAAACCTTGCGTGATAGAGAAAACCGTATCGTATTTGAATTCAGAAAAAAAATACTATCAGAATCACATATTTTCCTTCCTGAGGCAAAAAAAAGTATTTTGTTCCCCACTTTTATAGTTAATTTTATAGTCAATTTAAAAAATTCATAACATTTTTCTGTTAAGTTTTGTTTTTAATAATAAAAGTTCAGTTTTACTTCCTTGTACAAAGTAAAGGAAGTATTGTGTCGAGAAAAATTTCGGTTTTCAGATTTCAACGGAAATATCCATTTTGACCATCCCTAAATCCATCTTCACTAGTTTTAGCGTGACGTCTGTACATACGTATGTATGCATGTACGTACGTATGTATCTCGCATAACTCAATTTCGATTAGCCGTAGGATGTTGAAATTTTGGATTTAGGAGTATTGTAATATCTAGTTGTGCACCTCCCTTTTTTATTGCAATCGACTGAACCAAAAGTGTCCAAAAAATCCCGAAATCCAAAAACATTTGGATTTTGGACTTTTTCTAAACGGCGGTAATAAGCCCTCATTGAGAGCTTTTCAACAATTTTTCATAAGTGATATTTATTTTCGGTGGGTCCAGAGTTGTAGCCAGATGAAATTTTAATTGATGAAATATTTGGATCTTAGAAGGGGAAGGCACAATGGTTCGAATCCTTTTTTTGTATATATTTAATTTAAATGCATTGTTTCATTAATAATAATTAACTTCTGATTGTAAAAAAAATACGATAAATAATAATTTGATAATATTAATTTAAAAAAAATGAAATAAAATTTTACGTACTTTTTATGTGTAGTTGTAATTTAATAGGCATTATTACATGTGTGTATGTGTAATAGATTTGGTGAGACATCTGATTATTTAATATTAATTGAAAATTATAATTTAGAATGGTATTATTTTTGTATTTTCTAGGTTAATTTCTGTTTAATTTTATCTAATTATCCTGGAATTTCTGTTTAATTTTATCTATATTAAAGTTTAAAGAGCGACTGAAAATAGACCCTCACAAGAACAACATGTGCACATGTAAATTCTTATCTCTTAGTTCATTACTCTTCTGATGTTGTCAGACAATATTATCAGACAATATAAAAACCGTGTTTTTCGTTGCGAATTTTTCTGTTTTACGTTGGATATCATGAAAAGCACCAGATACAGTTCTGAGAACTATTCGATTTTTCAGATAAAAAAAATATAAAAACCCATCAAGTTTGCCCCTTTTATAACGCCTTAATAATTTCAGTATAATCTTATTTCACCGGGGGGAACTGAAATCCGGGCGAAATGTTTCGCTAGCCATAACTGAATGACAAAGCGTTTTCGGACATATGTTTGTATGAACTTTTTACCTTATTTCATGCTCTAGAATTAGTCCCCAAATTATTTTCCTTTCCTCCTAAATCGCCTATAAACATCATCAATAATAGCGTCTTGTTGGGCAGATCTTTCGTAGCCGGTCCGAATATTTAACTGGTATTCATACCAGCTGCGAAGGTACAAGAAATACCTTCTTCCCGAAGATTACAAAAAGTCACGCTAATTGTTTTGGGATCTGGAATCCTGCGATTCGGAAAACGTATTTTATATTCTACTGCAACAGCTGTATCATTACCATTACACACACCCAAAAATGAATACCATATCAGCGTATTTCTCTATTATAAATAAGTACGGCAATACTTCATTGGCAAAACGATCGGTTCAAAGTAAATTCTCAGGAAACCTTCAAAGTACATGATATACTTAATGTACCTTACAGAATAATTTAAACACTAATACAGTTTGCGCATTGTTGAGCAGCTGTTATTTTATTGCCAACTTTGAAATAATAATTTTCAAATTATTGTATTTCTATCATTAATAAAAAAAAAATATTATGCAAGTAATTTTTATTTACTTCTATTTTAAAATTTTTGTGTAATTTCCAGTTTATTTAATTTTTAAACAGTATTTTTTTCATTTTTACATCATCAAAAAACAATTTGCTTTTTGTTTAATAAGCACTTTTTTTGACAAATGTAGTATTCTATTGTTTCTAAATAAAATTCGAATTTTTCTAACTTTTCTTCTTTTTATTAAACTTATCTTGCACCATTTTGTTTAGAGTTAAATTGTCTACGAGCTTTGTTTAAAAGTTTTACGTGTTTATTAACCGTTTAACAAAGTTATTGTATGTCAAACATAAAAAACTGGGTTTCCCCCCCAATTTATTGATTTTCATCCCAGAATTCTCAAAACGTAGGTTGCAGATACGGTTATGGGACCCATTTTTTTTCAAGTCAAAAATCATAAGAAATCACAAATTCTGTTCCTTAATTAACGCCCTAAAAATTTCAGTACGGGTTCATTTCACCGGTTTAGCTGAAATCCGAGCGAAATCTTTCACTAGCCGTAACTCGCAAACAAAGCATTTTAGGATATACGTTTGTATGAACGTTTTCCTTTATTTTCACGAGAAGAATAAAATAGGTTATGAATGTCCCGGGAAAACTTCGTGATACACTCTGTATATAAAATAATCGTAATATTATTTCATTCTTTACAATTTTGATCTGCCAAGTTATTGTTTTTTATTCGATCCATGAAAATGACTCCATCATCGTACGCCGTATTTTTTCCCCATCGGAATTAGGTAATTTTTATATAGTTTCTTTATTCGATTATTTTAACTTTTATATTTTAAAGACTTCGTCTGCAGTATTAGTTTTGAGTTTTTTTTTTACCTTCTTGACTAAGTTTTACACCTTATTAGTTTTATTATTTTGGAGTTATTTTACCCTTTTATTAATAAAATCCCGGGCGATGATAACGCCCAGGCGGTTTTCGCCCACAAACAAAAAAAAAATTTTTCCGGTCGTTTAAGTATCTCGTTAAATTATAAATGATTCTTTTCTGTTTTCCCCCGCAATAGTTTTTTTACTTTTTATACTTTTTTTTGCAAATCAGTGGGTATTTGTAGAGAAATTATAAATACAATCTAACCAGCCTTAACCTACGTTCGCTTAGCTCGCTAATCTATTTTTACTTTTTCGCCTACTGCTATTGCTATAGAAAGTAAAGTATGGTAATCGGTCCAATTTGGGCATTTGCAGTTTTCACCGGATTTTTACGTTTTACTGCTAAGGAACCCAAAAGACCGGATGGAAATTTTCTGGATCTTCGTACGTACGTATGTGTATTAGGAGTGTTGGCCTCTAAATCACTTTATATCCAGAACTACTCGATTCGTTTTTGACCAAACTCAGTCAGATTACTTCTATATATGGGGGCATTGATGCCATTAAATTTTCAACTTAAAATGTCGAGAGGGTGAGGCTGTACAGCAAGGTCACCCTCATGCCATTAAGTATTCTATAATAATATAGAAAAGACCCTTATAAATTGCTAATTGAAGATTTTCTCGTAAATCGTCGTGAAGAAATAAAAAATCCTACCTCCATTTACTGGTATAAGCAACTTTTTTTTACATCATATCAAAAGCAGCTAATAAGTCTCACTTGCTGGGAAACGAGTCATGAGTCGAGGGGATTTGAATCAGAGGGAGCGTGTATTGAAAAATAACTTATTTTCACCGTTCTCAAATTATTTTTAACAAATTCTTTGTTTTAATGTAATACAATTAACTACGTACATTTTTTTATTATCTGTTTTCATTTAAAACCTTTCTGAAATAAATCACTTGTATAAGAAAAATCTGTTGTACGTAAAAAGTCTGCATTCTATTTGGTTATGAATTTTTTTTGCTAATGTAGTTTACAACAGAAACAGATTTTAATCAGTAGTTAACCTGTTTTCCTTGAAAATTATTACCATTTTTCTTTTAATTTTTTCTCAGAAAAGTTTGGAAATATATTTTTGTACGCATAGTTCCATTTGAATATCATGATGTATGTAGATTTAGTATGTAAATGAATTATTCTGGTTTCGTAATTTCTTTACTAGTAAGTTAGGAGCATAAAAACTTGCTTCATATTGAGGATAAGTACGTTGGTCTTATTGTAATCTCACTTTTTTTTTGAAACATTGAAATTTCGTGAAATTTAATTTCAAAAATAAATATCATATTTTGATTCATTTTACCTCATTCTATGTTCGCTCTTGTGAAAAGCGCAAAAAACTTAAAATGTTTTGTTATTAACTATTTAATTACTAATCTTTTCTCATTGTCTTCTTCTTATTTGGGTTTTGTTGGAGTAACTTTTTTTTGTTTTATTTTTATCCGAAATGGCTAAAAAAAATTGTATAGAGGTTTCTTCGTTTTGTAGAAAATGTTTATTAATGATGAAAAACGATCAATATTACTACGTGAACGAAGTGTTAATTGGAAAAAAAAAAAATAATTTTTGCTACATAATTTGCGAAGTGAAAAGTGCTGTAATGTATAACATAAATTATGTACATTCATTGTAAAGTGCTGTTCATAAAATAAGACATCAATTAATAATATTCATATAAAATTGTAATACTGTACATCTTCCGCACTGGTATAAATATGATCATATGTGTAATAGCTCTTGTATTACGTAATAATTACTTTTTTTTATTATTTTTGTTTGTATTACATCTTTTACTGAGTTTATCAAAACGAATCTTATACTTTCTAAAAAACAAATCTTCATTGAAATAATCTTTATTTAAAATTTAGCTTAAAGTAGAAAACTGCTTGTCTAAAATCATCCTCACTCGACTAGGAAAATAAAAGAAATCTGATTAGGAGTTTATTAGATAATGTTTTTAGAATTGTTTTTACGCATTTTAAATGGGTGTAAAGTCGATTTAATTTAAAAGGTAGTCTGACACGGGAGACGAACGGCTTTTAAATAAGTAATATTCTGTTAATTTTAAAATTGAATTATGTTTATTGATTCGAAATTAAAGCCAATACATGCGATATGAATGTAGTTTGTTCCCTTTATTTATGAAAAATAATGCCTTCGAGGTGACGTCTTCAATATGAATGCAGTTAACAAGTCTCTTCTCGAAATCCTTCATCACACGAGCCAATATCTCTGGAGAAATGGTAGCAATTTCTTGAATTATGACGTTTTTTAACTCTTTCAAATTGCGGGGTTTGTGATTGTGGTTGTAGACACGGCTTTTGAGGTATCCCCACAGAATATCGTCTTAGACTGATAAGTCGGAAAATCTTGGAGACCGTGGATCATTGTCAAAACGTGAGATGATTTGTCTAGGAAACATACGTAGAAGAACTGCCATTGAATCTATAGCACTATCTGGCTGGAACCAAACACCTTTGAAAACTATTCTTCGTCTTCGCAGTTCTGGCTTGAAGAACGTTTGACGCATGTGAGTGTATCGAGCCGAATTAATAGTGACGTTAACGTCATTTTCCTCAAAAAAAAAAAGTACGGTCTGATAATGCCAAAAGAGCCAACAGCATACAAAATGAGGACAGCTGGTGAAGCTGGTGAGGACTGGTGAATGATGTGTGGATGTTCAGGAGCCTAGTAACGCAGGTTTTGCTTTTTCACGGTCCCGTTCTGATGAAGATGAGCTTCATAACTCCTTACTAATCTTATATTTTCATTCAATCCCGAAATCACATGCAAGTCCTGTAAACAAAGTCCACGCGAGCAGCAAAATCCGTCTCTTTTAGCTGTTGCACAATAAGAATTTTGTACGGGCGGAAACTTAATTCTTCAAATAAAATTCGTCTAGCAGATTCACGATTGATTGCTGACTCATTAGCATGTTTTCTAGCCTACCGTCCTGGGCTTCTGATCAGGGATTCCCTTACCCTTGCTATGTTTTCCGGTGTCTTTACATGTTCTAATGCTTCTTATTCGTAATGTTTCCAGTTGATCTTAAATGTTCCACCCATCTGAGGATTTTGTTACGACTCGGAACAGCACCATTCTGACCGAGATTGAATTTAATATGAAAGAATCGTTGCGTAGCTGTAATAGACTCATCACTTCTAACAAATCTCATTCGCGAATATCCGCTGTTGCAAGTTCCACGGCTCCATTGTTACTGAAATGGCGTCTTGTGAAGAGTAAAACTATCATCACCACGGTATTCTCTCACCGCCGTGCTTTCAGTACTACGCAGTTCAAAACCTTTCGTCTTCTGTGTGTGACTGTGTATGAAATGTTATTTTTTAATTAACAACATTCACGCCATTTTCTTAACATTGATTCAGGGATCGAAACATTAAATTTGGTAAGCGTTGTACCGAAACTTTACGCTGCTACTACTAGTGTTGCTATTGATTGTGTATAATCTCGTGTATTAACAATAGTTGTAAACTATTCATTTTTCGGAGCAGTATAATTTCGTTCTTTGCAGGTGTATTTCTAAAATGCCCATTCGATTGAGGAAAGAATTGCTGTAGCGGAAGCCTGCGTGCGTTCTAGATCTTTTCAAGGAATGCGTCAAACATTCGTAAACAAATTTCCGAATGTCACTAACCCAGCAAAGAGTAACGCACAAGATTTTGTTAAAAAATGGTGTAAAACCGGGTCGGTTTCAAATGCAAAACGAAGTAGGCGACCTTTCGTTAAAGAAAAATTTCTGCCGCTTTGAAAAAATCTGTATTTAAGTTAAGTAAAGCGGTATAAAGTTATACTTGCTTGTTGTCATTCATTCTTTTATTAAAACTAGATATTCGGTCGGGTCTGCATTTGTGGTTTCTCATTGTTAATCGGTTATTAATAAGGATGTATACTAATACAAACATATTTTGCGGCAATTTTTTATATTTGTATTCAGTGCAAAGTTTGGACTCAGAACAGTATAAATTTTTTTTGCTAACTGAGAAACTAAAATTATGTAAAAATCATTAAGACTGGGATTACGAGTAAATATTCCTGAGTTGAAATTTTATAATGATAGCAGTAACTGTTTTATTACAGCCCCTGTATTGTATTCAGGATATCAGTAACTGGGAAAAAATATCAACCATTGTTGTAGTTAAAAGCCCTTAAAAAAGGTTCTTTTGGTTAGACGGGTAGGCTACTCGATTTTTTCTTAAATGAACATTGTACGAACGCTTACATAAATAACAAGAGCTATTTTTATGTATTGTACATTAAGATACGGTTGATGGTCTGCGATCAGAAGTCTTAAATAGTATGTTAAATCTTAATGAAAGGGTTGACTGTGACGTACTGTTAGAATTTAATTACCGCTGTTTTGCACATTGTAAAATCTTCGAAGTGTTTGCACTTGGATGCCGCTATTTAGTCTGCAGAATTTTCTTTCCGGTTTACGGTTGGAACCCGCTTGATTCAAGTGTAGCGATATAGGTGGTCGTCAATGTGGATTGGAATTAAAGCCCAAATTTTTATTTTAGAAAACGTTAACATCTATTAGGTGGTAGATAAAATGTTGTTTCAGCGATAGCGTGGATTTAGTTGGTGTAGCTTACAAAGAAGTTTGTACGTGGGAATGTGGAAATGGAAATTGGTAGCGTATGAAATTTGTAGCCTTACCTGACCGGGATTCGTACCAGAGATCTCCGAACCGAAGACGGAGACGCTACCACGGAGATTGCTGGAGTATAATTTAAAAAAAAAATGGGGATATTTTGTTTTTGGTAATTCTACTAAAATGATATTCACGTTAGAAAGTAGTAGAAGTCTTCTATGGTTAAGAATGTGTGGGGCCTGCTTATTTTTTTAGTGCTGTGTATCGTAATTACGAATCGTGCCATGACCAAATTAATCTGCGAGTTTTATTAAAAACGGATAAGCCGTTCAGTATTAATTGTCTTCTCTGACTGACTTACGTGTTTGTAGGCTATACGAGTGTATTGATTATTCTTAAGTGGGTTGTTTATAAAGTTGTTTATTTTTCTTCTTGACCTAGCGCTTTACATTTTGTTAATTGTGATCAACAAAGTATCTGGAAGAATTGTGACCGAGAGGTTTTGTATATTAGTGTACGTGAGCTAGCGTGCGTGCAAAGTGCTTTATTGTGTTTAATTGTTGTGTCTCAATTAATTACAAACGCTCTATGGGGTCGTCTTTGATTTAAAATAATGTCGGCGCCTCTTTATTGTCGTACAGGCTAAAATTGCTAACAGTATTTCTAGTCATGTGTTCACTTGAAAACGGAATACTAGTAGTGCGATAGAATGCTTATATTAAGGAACTCTATATATCGCTTATGCTCAATGGAGAACTCTCTCGGCACGATCTATATGTATGAAAATAAAAAAATCCGACTAGCACGTAATTTTCTTCACATCTGTATACATTAAAATCCAATGTATTGGAGGTTCGATTATTCGTGATCGGTTTTCACGGTTAACAAACGTTGATTCTTGAATGGTTTCTAAAAATTGATGTTACTTTCGGTCAGTTTTGTAATATCTGAATACAGGAAGTACTGTACTTTTGTACTTATATATTATTGTTAATAAATCCAGCATATTGAATTCAAGCAGAAAAATATTGTCGCATGTTTGTGGCTCGATCAGGATATTGGGAGATGAACAATTTAAAATGTTTATATTATTACAATTTATTGGTTTAAACACATAAGTAAAAAGAAAAATCAATACTATGACAATAGTAATAATAATAGTAAACAACAATAATAAAACAAATAATAAAAATAGTAACCACAATCACAATAATAATCAGAATGATAATGATGACAACAGCAAACAACAATAATAATAAATGCCAATAATAACAAAAAAACAGTGATTACATACAAAACAAAATTTAAAGTAATCGCCAGAATTTATTCACAGGTAGATAAATAATGAAAAGTTGAATTCAATCCCATTGACAAAAGACATTGACAAATGACTGCTAGTCTTAACACTTATAATTACTAGTCTTGTATTAACAATAGTAGTGTAATAGATAAGACAAGTAAAAGTTCTTTGACTGCAAATACCTTTGCTGTTCACAAATAAAACTACCTTAACAGTTAATGAATGAAATTTAGTACATTATCTCTTTCACTTATAATCTTAAAGAAAATTGCTGAACCATTTCTTGTTTTCATGTACTGGAGAATTACTTGTAACGTCACCAAAATTGTGCCGAACTTAGTTCACTAGAAATTCACTTCTTCACTGATTTCCTTACAGAATGCTCTTGCTGACTGACATCTCGCAGAACTCTCCTTGCAGACTCACATCATAACGTCTTGCTTAGACTTATTCGCAGAACTCACATCTTGCAGACTGATGTTGTAACTTCTCACTTAGACTGATTTCGCAGTACTAATTTCAGCTGGTCTTCACCGGAGTATGTATACTCTTATCTTCTTTACCTGCTGGACCAGACCCCAGTTGAGCGTGAGAACGATTGACCAAGCCCTCTCATTCCCATGCATTCCTAACCTGGGTTTGTTAACTCTTCTCATGGAAGAACATCTGTTTAGGTGTGTCAGTGGGCAGTATTACAAAAGACAATTGTTAAAGGGGACCTGTTACCTTTACTAAAAGGGTTTCTTTTAGCCCCTTTCTGGATTCCTCCTATTATTACATTTTCTACCACTTTCTTAATAGGTAGGAATCTGTTACTCAGGTCCAATATACTTGTTAATATATCTATAAAATAAATCTTCTTATACTCACTGCTTACTAGTACTTTTCACTTTTTCTGTACACAGAGTGCTTTCACAGAGATATAGAAATTTTGGTGGTCAACATACTTTTTTCTATTATGTTTTTAATAAAAAATTTTGATATCAATTCCTCTAACAAACCATAAATCTCTGCAATGTTCATCACTGGAATAACAGTTAGGTTCATTCAAAGTTGCATAAAAATTGATTGTTATTACACCAAAGACACAAGTTTAGATGAAGCTTTATTCAAGTCATTATGTTAAATATTTCAAACATTTTTTTAACTTCTCCGATGTTATCCAAATCAGAGATGGTCTTGTTATTTTGATAAGTGAGTCTTCCTGTACATCTCTTTACATGTTCATATATGAAGGAAAAGTTTAGTTTGTGTATGAGGTTTGATCGAAATCTTTGAGACCAGCTGTATTAAACATATAAATAGCTCATCATGGGCACGCATATATGGTAGCAGTGACCTTCATTCTTTAGCATGCCAGAATAGCGTCGCTCCATACATCAGGATCTGGTTGCGAAGTCTTTGAGATCATATGGATGTGGTATTTCTGACGTCACTGTAGACCGTAAATTAAAACGTAGAGTAGCATAAAAGTCAAAGTCAGATTATTCTAGGTCATGGTTGGGAAATAAACAACAGAGATCTTGAAATGATCAGTTGGGCAAAAAATATTGGCACTTTAGTGTTAGGTGCAGAAAAGATTAAGAAAGATTACAATGTTGAATTTTTGAGGAAGTGAACAAAATTCATTTCTGAAGGTTTGAGCATTAATGCATAATTCTACTGAAACATTTAGACATGAATGAGGGATGACATTCTGCATAAATGATCTGAACTGTGACATGAAGGAAATTAGATGTACCATTTTGACAATTCTATCACCTATATTGTGAACAAAATGCTTAGTTTTTTTGGCTGCTAAATATATGATTGTTACTTCATACCTTCCTTACTTGTTACATTTTGACCTTTACAACTTCTTCCTTTACCCCAAGATCAAACTCAAACCTCAAGGTTTTCTGGTTTGATATTGTGCAAGAGATCCAGAGTCACTTGCAGGAGATGCTTGACATTCTTAAAGAACAGGATTTTCTCAGAGCATTCCGGCAACATGCTGGGAATAGTGCATCACTGCATAATGGGAACTAGGGGATAACAGCAAAGTAGGTACTTTGTTTATAGCTCTATAAACAAAGCTTAACAAGTGCTTATAACACAAAGTGTTTTGGTTGTGTTTTGTATTCACCTTAAAATGCTGTTTGTCAGTTTTACTGGGTCATTCAATGTTTATTGAGGACTATTGATACGATGTAGAGACATTTTTAAGCTGAATACATTGGTATGAATTTAATTTTATTCCGGAAAAAGATATTACATTAAATTTGTAACCTTACGAAAATGTGCATTTTAAGTACATGGCATTGATTCACGCTTAAATTTTCCATTATATTGCATAATACTTGTAGTAAAACTTGAGTGATATGATGAAGTAATTAAAACACATTGTCATCGTGAATAATAAAGATATGAGTGTAATTGTTATAATACAATTTAAAGACTTAACTGGAAAATCAACCATTCCCATAAATAAAACGTGTGATGGAGTGATAGTGTCTCTACTTGTCATTTGTTAGGTTCTGAATTCGAATCGTACTGTGGCTCTATTTTTTTACTCCAATCATTTCTCATCATCATCATAAAAAAAGGAGTAAGATAACAGTGATTGGGTGGCAGCCGTGGTTACTGGGGTGGGTAAAATAAATAACAGGACAATTCACCTTGTCAAACTTCTCTTTAACCACATAAAAAGGCTGCCCTACATAGTAAATTAATATGTGACACAGGCATGTTTAAAAGTGTATTTACTTAATAACATAATACCTTTTACTTAACATTTGCCTTAACATAATGACACAAAATACATTTACCTTATCTGTAGATTTTGTAAGAGTATGTTGTAACACAATTAAACGACTGTTTTTTTTTTTTATCCCAGAAGTTTAATGCAAGGTATTTATTCTTATTTCTTTATTATTTCACTAATGCAAATTGTTAGAGCAGCAAATGATCACCAGTGGAGGAGTGTCTGTGTAACTTGTAATCTCTGGAGATGTTTCGGAATAGGACGTTAGTGTCTCAGCAAAGGTTTGAAACAATCAAAAGGTGAACATTGTCCATTACTAAGAGACAGTTTAAGATACAAAGTCTGTTCAGAAAATAACTGAACTTTTATTTTATTAATCTTTATTATTATTTTTACAGATTTTTATTGGCCCTTATCACCTTCAAAGTACTCCCCTCCTCTAATCATACACTTTTCTCAGCGGTGTTTCCACTTTGCAAAGCAGCTCTGGATAGCGTCATTTGAAATGGCCTTTAAGGTCTGTGACGAATTTGCTTTAATGTCATCAGTAGTTTCAAAACAGCGTCTATTCATTACTGATTTTAATTTTGGAAATAAAAAAAAAATTGCAAGGAGTCTGACAAGTAGGGAGGCTGAGGGAGGACAGTCATCTGATTTTTGGCACAAAACTGACGAATTAACAAAGCTGAGTGTGTGGATGCATTGTTATGTTGAAGGAACTGTGGGTTGTCTTGCCACAACTCTGGTCTCTTTTTGCGGATTTTTTCATGTAACCATTGTGAAACACCTTGATAGTGTGCATGGTTCACTGTTTCACCTTGAGGTGAGAATTCACAATTCCATTAAAATCATAAATAACAGGCATCATCACTTTGAAATTGTATCAAGACTGACGTGCTTTCTAGGGGCATGGAGATCCTCTGCCAATCTGTTCTAATGATGGAACTTTTTTCTCAGTGTTGTAGCCATAAACCCAGCTTTCATCTCTCATGATCCTTTGCATGAATGTTTCATCGTCATTGGTGTGTTCAAGAACTTGCCGACAAACATCCATTTATGTTCTTTCTGCTTTTCAGTCATCAAACAAGGAACAAACTTTCTGCAAGTTGATGCATATTCAGTATTTCAGTCAAAGTGCCATGGCATGATCCAATTGGGATACTAACCTTTTCTTCTGCTAGTTCATTGACAGCAAATCGGTGATTTGCAGGACTTCCTATTCGAGGGTCACTTCAGTCGACTGACGACCACTTCTAAATTGTGAAAACCATTCGTAACATTGCATATGACCCAGAGCATCATCTTCATAAGCTTGTTTCAAAAGTTGAAACGTTTCTGTGAAGGTTTTCCCCAGTTTCATGCAAAATTTTACGTTTTATCATTGTCCCGAAAATTGCACATTACAAAAATCGCCACTAACACTTTAACACATTGCACTCAAATAACAATAACACCAAAACTAAATGAGATATCAACAGTCCAAGAACATGTGGTTATAGAGCAAGTTATGAAGAATGCAGTGCTGCCAACCACATGTCGCTAAACATCACCGTTGGCGTGTGTTTATAAATGTTTGGCTATTTCCTGAACAGACCTCATATATTTAAAAAAGATTTTTTATTGTGAGTTAAATTTTTATTGATCATCTGCAGTTGCTGTTGATTGTTTTTTTTTGGCCGAGTACAAAAATTATTTAATTTTATGTATAAATAACAGGTGTAAAATTTAGTTGGTGTAATAGAAAGAACCAATTTGGATATCCAAAAACATGTAATTGAGACTGTAAGATATACAAGATCTGGGAATTATATTGTGTCTTCTGATTGATAACATGAAATTTCCATAAAAGTAATAATGTGGAGATTTTGATAAGAAAACTATACTCCTTCGATGGAGTAAAGATATTTCTGATTGTTTAAAGAGGAGAATGGTTCATATATAGCAGTAGATAGTAGCCAGTAACCATTAATGCTATAACTGATTATAAAGGGTATACTTTAAGATTCTGGTTCGACTAATGTTTTCTTACAGTTTTCTATTGATTCTTCCTTACAGATGCAGCAGCAGTTCATTTTGTCATGATGTAGCAAACCTGTAGATTTTCTGATCTCTTGTGTATAATTATTTACTAATTTGAATAAAAAATTTATTTTAAACTTATATAAAAGTTGTTTTAATATCTTGACTATTGGCTCATGTGGTAAATGGTTACTGTTGAATAATATGTTTTAAAATGCTCACAGTAACTTGTATTTTATAAAAAAAATCTAATTATTGGTTATTTCTGATCAGAATTTATGTCTTATCAAAATTCCATTTTTATGATTTAAAGATGGTGCCATTTGTATTCATACTTTTTCTGTTTGTGTTTATTACAGGTTACGTCGCCATGTGATTAATAATTGTTGATAATTATGATTTTACGATGTTAATAGATGATTAATAGTTAATTTTTATTGTTTATATTTATTATTTGGTGTATTATATTAATTGTTAAATCTGAAACAATATTTATTAATTGAAAGAAAAAGGAAAACAATATAGAAATTTTCATAAAAATATTTATCTCTTCCTACATGTACATATATACATCGGTCTTTATGGTGTTACCAAAATTAATTATATTCAGTTACTACAAATAACAGTAAATGAGATATTAATAGAATATATAATAAATAAACATAAAAAAATACAAGAATCAGAATCGAGTCATCTTGATTCAAATCCCTTTGAGGTAAGTATATATTATTATTATTATTATTGTTATATGTAAAAGATTTTACTTATATTGCCTTTGTTTTTGTCCTAATCTATTTCTATTATTGAACTCATTATTATAAACAAACCTTGTAAATAGCTTTTCAGCAGTTTTATTCGTACTTATGATTTTACATAGTAGGCCAGAAAAATATTAAAAAATAAACTGTAATGTTGTATGTACAGACTGCTTCTGACTACTGACTAACCTAAAAAGTTGGCTTGAAAATTTGGAAGAAATATTTCAAATTATATTCCAAATTATTCTTATGAAAAAAAAAACTATTTATATGTTTAAAATTGGATTTTGATTCAAACATTACCTGGAATATTGATTTTCATGTGAAACCAAGGCGGACTAATATCTGAATTTGTGTTTATTCATAGACATTATGAAAGAGCACTTAAAACCATCACAGTTTTTGCGTAATAAAGAAAGGTGTTTAAAAATCTTTCTTACTTGAACTTGCAGGATAAATTTTAAGTTGCATTGCTGTGTCTTCCTAATTAGAAAATACAAATAGGCTTCTCATCCCATACAACATCAGTATTGCAATAATGTGGAAATCCAAATTCATTACATATTTAATAAGATTTGAACACAATATTACAGCATCAAAAAAAAAAACTGACTGATAAAAAAAAATGGTAACCACCTTGTTTTTGTGGTTATCAATATTTTGTTTATTTCATTCCAGTAACTATATGCTCCTGATTGTAGCAATCCTTCTAATGTTGTTTTTTTATAAAATATAAAATGAATTTTACAGCATGTAAAAAATATATAAAACCTGATTGGAATTTGAACTCAGAACTTTCTGAATGAAATGCAGAGATGCAACCACTCTGTCGTGGAGGTTGGTGGACTTGTGCATTTGTTATGCAATGTGTTGTACAAAATGTTATAAACAGAATTTGCTACTTGTCAGTTAGCGTTACAATATCAAGATAACCGAATACTCTCCTTGCCCACTAACCCCCATCTAATTAATCTTAAATATTAAATGCCGGGAGACCACAAAGCAAAACCAAATAACACCGAAAGCAAGAAAATACAAGAGGTGGATCAAAAAATAAGTTGCCATGTTCTTGAACTGA
The DNA here is from genome assembly GCF_047948215.1 of Lycorma delicatula. Classification (NCBI taxonomy): domain Eukaryota; kingdom Metazoa; phylum Arthropoda; class Insecta; order Hemiptera; family Fulgoridae; genus Lycorma; species Lycorma delicatula. The sequence goes on from NC_134463.1 coordinate 73,381,389, forward strand.
AAGGGATATATTAATGTCTTGTGGTGACAACACTGGTTGTATTGTTGTCTTCATGCTCCCCAAGCAGCAATTTTGTACGACATTTAGTATATGTGTAGTGTCGTCAATATGGCATGTACTGTAGAAGTTTTGTCCAGCATAGAAGTGCATTCAGTAGTCTGATTTTTGTGGGCAAAAAATAACAGTTGTTGTGAAATTCTTCACCAGATTGTTGAGGTATACATTGAGAATGCAAAAAATATTGTCACAAAATGATCACTAATTGGTGTCAAATGTTCAGAAACGGAAGAACAAATATGAGTGACGAACTGCATGCTGGGCGTCCTTCAACTGCAAACGGTAACGCGGAACACGGAAATGAAATGATTTTGAGTAACCAGCGCATTAAAATTAGAGTGATTGCAAGTGAACTTAACATCAGTTATGGTGGTGTGTTGCGATATTCATGATCACTTGGTTACCATAAGATATGTGCATGATGGGTGTCACATCTATTGGCTGACAACCATAAACATTTTGTGTCTGCTTTTTCTTTTCTGCAACATTATTCTAGGACTGGTCCACAATTTTTTAAACAAGTCATCACATTGGAGCTTGGTGCTTAATTTCATTACACTCCTGAGGCAAAATGAGCATCACATGAATGGAGACACAAAAACTCGCTGCAGCCAAAAAATTGAAAATATCCCCACATGTTCGTAAAGAGGTTATACTGACAGTCTTTTTCAATTCTGAGGGAGTTGTTTACAGTGAATCTATGCCCTGAGCAATAACAATCAATACTGAATCTTACTGTGAGACTTAAAAATATTGTTTAAAGCCATTAAAGATCGAAGGCCTGGAAGATTGAGCGATGGGGTTGTTTTTCTTAACGGCAATGCTACTTCTCATTCAGCTCATGTGACCAAGGAGTTACTGCAAAAATTTAAGTGGGAAGTGTAGTCTCATCCACCTTACAGCCCTGACCTAGCACCCTGCAACTACCACCTGTTTGGTCCTCTCAAGCGAGACCTGGAGGGAAACGTTTTGCTAATGATGATGAACTGAAGGAAGTGGTCCTTAAATGGTTGAAGGAAATTGGATGAAATTGTTATGAGAGTGAAATTGAAAAACTTGTCACAAGGTATGAAAAGTGTTTAGAAAAACTTTGTGATTATGTCGAAAAATATATAAAAATATGTAATTTTTTATTCAATTAAAAAAAAAAAAAATCGTCTTATAAATGTGTTTGTTTCATAGATAGGGTGTAACTTACTTTCTGATCATCCCTTGTGTAAGTTTTCAGGTAATAAATTCAAAATCACATTATTGCAGTATACATAAATCGTAGAATAAAATTGAAAATGTTTATTTGTAATGGAATAATAATTGTCTAAGATAATATTATCAATACAAATAAGGTTAGCGAGTGAAATGAGCATTAGGTTATGTTGATATTGTATTAGGTAGAATGCTAACTTACAAGAACTTAGAATTTATGTAGGCTTTGAACCGGCACATTAATTATTGTAGTTGAATTGTAAAGAAAAATCTAATAAAAATGATTGAGTTTTAGTGATTGATAATTATATCACAAGGAATGATCGTCTTCATATAACATATGATGTTTGACAAAATAAAAACTGAACGTATTAAAAATGATTTTACTTACTTGTAATTTTACAATTTAATCAGATTTATGTTTTTTGCTTTAGTGTCTTCTGTTCTTAAAAACACCTTCCCAGTGGTCTTTTACACTTTAAATCCTTTCTGGCTTGTCCATATTTCAGTCCTCTTCTTTTTATTGCCTTCATTAAATGTTACATTACAGATAAAACTCTTTATTAATGTTTGACAACATGAATTGCACTGCATAATTAATAACACCATTATTCCAGTTAGAATTGACTAATACCATAATCCTATTGAGCAACTTTGGCTTGCTTAACTTAAAATGGATACCAGTTATATAATACTGTATACGTGGCTGATAAATTTTCCTCATAAGTTTTTTGCAATGTTTTTATTGTTTTTGTAAATATTTTGCTCAAATTGAAACAAAATTTCACATAAATGTATTGCTGTTTAAAAACCTTCATTTTATTTTCTCAGAAATTTTTATTGCAAGTTCAAAACACAAACTCACTTACATGCCTGTAGGCTGGAAATAAAACATTATAGTAAAATTTGGTAAACACAATATTATTTCTAAAGAATTCCACTGCAATGCCAGTAGTTTAATGAGTAGCAGCAAATAAGTGTTGAACATAGTTGTGCTATTTAAAATATTTTCCTTTTTTTCTGGACATAGCTTGTATCCATAAGACCAGTTAGTTGTGTTAGTTAAAGAATAAGTTAAGTTATTTACAGAAAAAAAGTCTAGCTTCTAGAATATACAGGTGATCATTTGAAAAGTTACCACATTTATTATTCAACAGCTGTCAGCCCCATCGTATCTTTGCTTGCAGGCATGTACACCATCATGGGGGGGGAACCTTTTTAAAATTTTCAAAGGGATGGAACCCACCCTCTCTGCTACATCTACACCAACTCAGAAATCTTAAATGACAGTAGTAACATTTAATTACATTAATTGACAACCTGAAAAAAATAATGAATTTTAGTGAAAAGAAAATTAAAATCTGCCCACCCCTTTGCTCAGTAGGTGCAAAAAATTATTTGGGGTAGTACTTTTTTTAAATTTCAGTCTAACAAAAATAACTTTAAAATTATGTGATATTACTTCTTAAATCATTTGAAATTATTATAATATGTGGATTAAAACTGTGAAAATTATTTTTTAAATTAGCAACACAAAATTTCGACCTTAAATGTTTTCTAAATTTGTAAGGGTTGAAAACTTATTTTTTTAAATGAGATGATGTAGCTTGTGGCACCTCATTGGAAGGCCCTTTGATTTGGATGGGAGTGATAGCTGTTGAATAATAAATGTGGTAACTTTTCAAATGATCATCCGGTATATAAAGTAACATGATAAGTTGACGGTATCTGCATACTTTTTAAAGATGGCACTGCTTGTGGTGCTGATTATTTTCATTGTTTGTTAAGAATGGATATGCAAAAATTTTGGAAAAAAATGGGTGTTGTTTTTATCATCCATTGTGTTGCTAGTTATTCTTTCAAAGAAGTGATTAACCTTTTCTATACCAGAAACATGGTTAAAGATTGTCAATAGATTAGCACAGATACTAAATTTCATTGTGTAGTTAGTTACTTTCTCAAAGAAGTGATTTACCTTTCTATACCAGATATATAATTAAAGATGGTCGATAGTTTAGCACAGATATTAAATTTCAGGAAGTTAATATTAATAAGTTATGATGACAGTACATTTTTAGATGTGGGTCAGGATTTGAAAATGTTGCAGAAACTAGTTGTTATAAAAATTGATTACAAATTAATGGAAGTGAAATGGAATAATAAAGTAATAATGGAATGAGAAAATATTAAAACTATAAGTGAAGGGGGCATTTTCTGCTCCATTTGTACTAGAAAATTTGAATAAAAAAAAAATTGAAGTTGAATTAGTATGGCAAATATCTTCATATTAGCAAAGGAAATTGTGTCATACCCAAATGCACTTAAATGTGAGGGAAAAATTGGAAACTGTTGTGTGTGGATCATACTTCTGAGTATTGGGGACAGGATTTGCAATAGAGAGGTATGGAAAAGCTGAAAGCATTTGAAGAGTAGGAATGGAAGATGTGTAGGGTTGAAAGACTAATAATAAAGTAATGGAAAGTGTTTAAAAGTGATTATGAAGAAAGAATTTTGGTAAAATCATAGTTGACCAGAAGAAAAATAACTTTAACATATGTTTGAAGTCTGGACATATTGTTTCTTAAAATATGTGATGTAGACAGAATGTGAAGGAGGAGGCAATAGAAACGAGAAAAAAAGAAAGGATAGTAAGGATAAAATAGTTAGTGCTTTTGGTGAAAGAAAAGGTTAAAAAAAATGAAAAGAAAAGCACAGGATGTAGATGAGAAAAGTAAGAACACCTGATCTAGTAGCTTTTCATTTCCTTTATTAAGAATGCAAAATATTCGTTATAAATATATTTGATTATACAGGTAAATACATATATAGCAGGTAAAGAAATGAAGTAGAAAACTTTTAATTGAGAAAGGAATTGCCACTTAATTTCTTTATGTATGTTATATGTTTCTTTACTTAAAGAAGTATACTTGTTTACCTGTTGATTCTGTATAAAAAGTTTGAAGTAGGGGGTGTTAAACTTTGTGTTTATTCTGCAGTAATTAATGCATTTCATGTACATATGTCTTTCACCATCATTGAAAAGCATAATTGTTTCATTTCATTGGTTTTGTTATTGAAAATATTAATATTTACTGAAGGTTTTATTTTTTAGAGATATTTTATTCAAAAATTATTTAACGGTAGTGGTTTGTCTGGTAAAACCAAAATTTTCTGTTTATAGCATTTTATATTTGACAGTTTTAGTTTGAGATGCAGTTTATCTCTCTCTCTCTCTCTCTCTCTCTCTCTCTCTCTCTCTGTGTGTTTGTGTGTGTGTGTGTGTGTGTGTGTGTCCACACATTCACACTCCTGCTTGTATATATATATGTATGTATATACTTGGTTAGTATAATAATACTTGGTTAGTATACTTGGTTAATGCTGATTTTAAGTCAAGTACATAATTAGGAAGTAACTGTCTGTTCTATAATCAAAATAGGAAGGTATGGTTCATTTGATCCTTTATATGTTTAACTCATCATTTTTGTGTATTTTATACCTGGAATAGTTAAAGGTTAAACCATTGAAGCGGAAAATGTGTGGTAAAAGTAGATGCCCTATTGCTCTATTGTTTGTCCATACTTCATATCATAATATGTTTATGATTGGCAGCTCAATTTATTTCATCGATCTCTTAATATAGGTTTTGCTTACAGTTCTTTATGTTTTTAAACATCTGCTGTATTACGCTTCCTTTTTACAAGTATTATTTATGTTATATCTTTGTTACGGACAAATCAAATCGATTCTTCTGCGCAACTTTTGGTATTTTGGTTCGATTCGGTTGGGCATTGCGCAGATTTACTCTCATTGTTAATGTTGGCATCCCTTCTTTTTGTAACGCACTATTATCGCATTCACCCCCTCTTGATTCAGTCGCAGTTTATGCGAGTTATGACAGGAGTAAACATCCCCTTTCTGTCTAACGTATTGTTTATCCTTTTATTAATTGTATTATAAGTGTTTTGTGAAAGAAACACGTGCACGCACCTGGGGTTTAGTCATTTTTTGCTTCGAGGAGGTAGTTTTCTGAAAGATGTTGGTATGTGTTTTGCTCTATTCTATGTTTGATGAAGTATGAATGTAAGTGTTTTTGACAGTTGAACAATGGTTTTTAGAAATTGATAAAAAAAGATTCTGTACACCTTATACGATAGTTTATTTCATTTATTCTGTGATTTATATTTTTTATCCTTGTTTTTATTCTTTTCAATAACATTATACTCATATTATTTTCTATTATTCAGTTTACGTAAAATTATGTTCATTTCATTTCCAGAATTGTTTTTATTGACTCTTCTGGTCCTTGGGCGCATGGTGCGTTAAGTTTGATTATGGTGGGGGAAGACCTATCAAACAGTCATGGTATCGATCGGTAATCTTTTGGTTCGGACCAATTTGTTTTCAATTCATTGCTCGTATTGTTTGTCTGCGACTACCAATCACGAGAAAGCATCTTGAAAAGTGACTCATCTTTTGTATTACTCTTATGAGTCACTAGTTTGTGCATATTTTTTAAATGTAATAATAATAATATTATTATTAATAAAAATAATATTATGTAATAAAAAAGGGTTTACATACAAAAACCCTTTTTGTAATACAAAATAATAATTATAATCATTTTAATAAAAAACTTGCAGTCATTGAAAAAAAGCTTGTAAAAGTTGAAGAATATATGTCATAATTTGCCATTTTTAAACTGGATGATCTGATTTTGCTTCTCTTTTTATTTCTTCAGGTTGATAAAATTTATTAAAGAAAAAGTAAAGCAGAATCAGTTTTCTTTTTATTAAATTTTTAATTAAATGTGTGTATGTGTATAAATTTAAAGTCATTGATATGTTATGTAAACAACAGTCTTTTGGCTTGCAAAATGTATAAAATTGAGATTATAATGATACTGTAAATTATAAAACTGGCTAATTAACATGGTTTTGTTTGCTCAATTTTTTTATTTTATTTGAACATTTTTGGAAATCATTAATTTTTGTTGATGTAACTTAAAATATAATTATTCCTTAATCTCTAATCTTGTAACATGCAGAATTTGATGTCAACTTTAATAAAAACTGACATTAAAAGTGAGCAGGTGCAATATCAATTAATATTTTTCTTTCTGTACAGCAGGATAAATTGGAGAAAGTTAAATTCTGTTGATTTCATGGCTCTGTTTCTCACCTACCATTTGTAGTTAATAATTAATAGCATATTCTGGCCAATCTATCTTTTTCTGTTTAGCCTCCTGAACTATCGTAAGATATTACTTCAGAGGATGAATGAGCATAATATATATGAATGTAAATGAAGTGTAGTCTTGTACAGTCTCAGGTCGACCATTCCTGTGATGTGTGATTATTTGAAACCAACCACCAAAGAACAGCGATATTCACAAGCTAGTATTCAAATCTGTATAAAAGTAACTGCCTTTACTAGGATTTAAACCTTAGAACTCTCAACCTCAAAATCAGTTGATTTGTGATGACGAGTTTACCACTCGACCAACCCTGTAGGTTATCCTGGAAAATATAACAAAATAATCCAGAATATAACAAAGTAACACATATTTTGAGCTTGTATTACTATGTTTTAGCTGTGTGTGTTTTCTGAGTGAATAAATTTTGCACCAGATTTCTCGAATACTAATGAATTATAATAATCTCATTATCCTTTTCCACTAGTGAAAAAGTTTTGATTGAAAGTTATTAATTGTTTTCTTTTTTTTATTTATGTTAGTTCCTTAGATTGTGTCATTAGGTTATCTTTTATACAATTTTTTCCTCTTTAGATCACTTTTTTAATAATAATGAATTCGAACAGATGGTTTAATTAGGTTTTGGTGTTATAATCTATTACAGAATTTCTGCCTGTTTTAGAATTTAAATTTTATTTTCAGCATACAGTACGTTGTAATACAAATTATGTTTTTTAGAAATCTTTACTATACAGAGATTCTTAATTTAACCTTCAGATATTTAACAAAAAAGATTTTATTTCTGTTTCCTGACTATTATGTGAATATTGCTAATTTAAATTTATTGCATCAATACTATATTGTATATTTGTTTTCCTGACCTCCTCAGAACTGTTCACAATTTTTTTTGTATTAAAAGTGGAATAAAAATTTTGAACTCAACATTGCTGAATGTCACCAGTCTTATTTACTATTGGTTGGGTTATTTTATTAATAAACTTTATAATGTAAAGTTAATGGGTTCAATATTTTTAATAGACCACATAAATCAATAAAAGTAGTATAATTATATTCAATTGCGATAAAGTGATCACAGTGAAAATTTGTATTGATTTGTTACATATCATGCTTCATCTGTGAAAAATAACGAATCAATAACATTAATTCCCTCACGCAGAAATCGACGAAACCATTGACAATATTGTAGCCGTTTTTCTTTGTCGGGCTCAAGAAGCTGATGAACCGTTTGAATGCAATAAGGTCTTAATTGTAATTGTTTGGTCGCCCGATGAACAGTTGATTTAGACAAATTAATTTCAGCAGACAAACGTCTGATCGATTTATTTGGCGAGGCGAGTAATCGGTCTTTGATTTCAGTGACTGTATCTGTATTCAACACTGACGCAGATCTTTTGTGTTCTTTGTTATTAACCGAACCGGTCTCTCTAAATTTTGCAACTAACCTTAATACTGATGTTTTGTTAGGAGTTTGTTTATCTGGGTACTTATGGCGAAACAAATCTTGCACTGCAACCACTGATTTCGTACTGAAGTATGACTCAACAATGAAAACACGTTCATGTAGCGAAAACTTGTCTCTGACAACCCATCTTGTCTCTTGCAATACACTGAACGTTATGATTGCATTGTTGTTACTATCGGTAGTGTTCTACTGCGTCGCCGCGGTGTTCAGATGTTGGCCGAGTCCATTTCAGTAACGAGTAGGGGAGTAAGCTTGACTTTTGAAATTTCATGGATGAGTGATTGATGGGTTGCGTTTTATATGGGACACCTGTATATTCAAGTCATTTTCAATTTTGTCTGCTGGGCAAGCTGTGTTGGGGTAAGGGCGTAATGGGTATTTTATGTGAGCACAATTATCTGTATCTCATCTTGAGATATTGGTCATTCTTGAATTACTCTAAAATTTTATTTGTAATATCTGTTATTAGGAGTTATGTAGCTATATCCGATGTACACTTTAGCCATTTGGCTGGTTGTGTAGTTATCTAAGAAGAAAGTATCCTCAAGTTGGTCAGTCCAGACGGTCCCATACCTGATTACAATGATGCACTGGTCATTCAGGCATGGCATTCTCAGTGTAGAGAACCTATTAGGATCATACCTGCACCCTAGAAAACTATTTTCTTTGTTGCAGATCTGATCCTAATGAGAACCCTGTAAAACTGATGAGGAAAGAGGGATCAAGGATAAAGAAAGGGAGAGAGATATAGAAAGGGTGATCTGTTGATCAGGATGTATTGGAATAGTTTATTGTTTAGTTCATGACCCACAATGCTAGTAATTCAAATTGCATTTAGTACTTTTAATACGGAGTTTAGTGCTAGGCATCATATTGTTCTTCATTTGTTAAAGGACTAGATTATTTGTTCTTGTAATATCAAATGTAGGTGCAGGAACTACAATCAATTTTAAGATTATTTCTATGAAGCATACTGCATTAATGACAGTTAAATGTTATAAGAAGAAAAAGGAGAAAAAGAACTTTTAGAAGAGCTTTTGAGCTTTTTAGAAGAGTTTTGAATGTTTTGGTCGATAAGATCCAGAATAAAGAGCTTACAAGTTGAATCAGAAAAAAAAGAAGCTTGTGGATAATTTTCAGTAGAAGAAGAATTATAGTGGATCTTAAATAATGGCACCTTGGTTAATTAATACAACTATGAAAGGAAGGAAGTTTATTAGTAAAAACTGTAATGGAAGAAATTGATTAAAACAACCGTATATAAGGAAATACTTAGAGATGTAAGTTGTAGCATTTTGTTTACTTTAAAAGAATAGTTCAGAATAGAACAGATCTGTAAGTTGTGTCAATGCTGGAAAAAAAGACTGTGGTATTTGTTGAAATTTAATTGTACTATTGCAGAAGGGGATAATGATGACATTAGATTATAGATAGGTTAACTCCATAATTTTCTGTATTGAGGTTATTACTTGTCTAATTATTACATTTTTTCTCAGTATAATTATATATTTATCATAATTATATTGTAATTAATAATCATGACAAAACAGTTGTCATGATGGATTATTTTAATTTTATTATTTCATTACATAGTCACATAAAAGAGCAAGATCCTGTAACATAAGATTCTACAAAATATAATGAGATATATAAAATACAATTATATCCTCTTTACTATAATACTGTAGAATAACTTGTGAAAAGATTTAATTAAAATGAGACAAGAGGTTAGAAAGTTTTTTTAGGAATAGGAAAGAGATGTTGCATCATTGTTGAGGTAGGAGTCCTGGAACTGCAATTCTTTTATTATGTTCTGGTCTTCATGATACAAACTAATTTCCATCTGTTTGGTTTCTCCAGGAAGTTATTCACAGATTTCATATATATATATATATATATATATATTATTTTTCATTTTTGACAGCGTTTGAACTTGAATGTTACATGATTATGTGATCTTCCTTCTCCTTCTTGTTGTTTATTTTCTCCTTCTTTTTCTGTTCCTATAATCTCTTCATCTTTGACTCTGTTTCTGTTTCTTTTGTTCTGTCCATTTTCCCCCTGTTTTCTTCTTTTCTTTCTCTTCATATTTTGTGTTCATAATTTTGTTTCTAACTTTTCTTCTTTCTCCTATCATTTTCTTGTTGATTCCTGTCTGTCTTAGGTCCTCTTCTATTTTGTGATGTCAATTGATTTTCCTGATTGAGCCGTTCACTACATCAAAGATCCTCTTTGTGAGTCTGCTGTTCATTCGCTGTATGAGGCTGTAGAATGCAAGTCTGTGTTTTCTTATGTTTGCGAGTGTATCTGTTCGTTACATAATTCTTTGGTTTGTCTCTTCATCGATATGCCATCTCTATGTACTGCAAAGTTTTTCTAAATACTATATATATATATATATATATATAATGTACTAAATATTATTAACTACAATTGTAACATTATGATATGTTATACATATCATATATAAATAAATATATATATATATATATATTATATATAGCTAATATTTATTATTAACTAAATATTATTTTATATATATAAAATATATACTCTTCTTTATTAAAAAAAAACAAAAAAAAACAAATTATTACATCATTAAGTAGTGTGATTCTCTGTGTAGCAAGCAAACAGAGCTGAAATTCTAACAGAAATTATGACCAATTTGTATAATGAGTAAAATTCAGTAAAAACAGTTTATGAGTCACAAATGTTTGCTCAAGTATATCTTGTTACAGCTTGATCTGCATTTTGTTGAAAACTGTGGTTAGAACTATGATTTATCTAATATTTTGCACTTTGTAGCTATGTGAAGCAGTATTAGGATATTCTTTAAAATTAAAGATTTTACTTATTAACAATCATTTATTAATTCTTTATATTTAATTCAAATATTTAATTCAAATTTTGTTTTTAATTTTGTTTTCTAGGCCCAGCAGAATGCTCAGCTGTAGCCTCTCGTGGGAGAAGCTTCTGCTCCTGGCTCTGCCATGAGTGTTCCTCCTCAATTTTTAAACAGCATCAACAACAGCAACATTAATAACAATAGCAACAGTTCAACAATAATAATTAATACTACAGTAACTGCATCTACAACTACAAGTACAGTTTCTTCTTTCAGTACAGCTGCTACAAGTTTTACCGGCAGTTCACAAACAGTGATATCTTCAGTTTTGCAAAGTAATTTAAGAAAACCCTCATTATATAATATTGTGCATTTTTAAGTATACATCTAATAAAATATGAGATTAAGAATAGCTTTTTACTGATAACATGTAATATTTAATGTGATGAAATTTCATGTATTCTCTAATGTATTGTATCCTGTTTATTAGTTGGGCAAAAATCAAATATTTCTTTTATCATTCCTCAAGTATATTTTTCTTTCAACATATCTTCACAAATCATTCTTCAGATTCATTATGCCCTCCAGGTATGTCTCTTGGCTTTCTTCTTTTTACTTTATGATTGTGTATTTCATTATTTTTCTTTCATCATTCATTTGTTTGAAATTCCCAAACCAATGCAACCTTGCTCCATTTAGTCTTCTCTAATACACTTTATTTTCCAGTCTTATTTCCTTTTTACCCCCACTTTTTTCTAATAAGACCAACTTTTTAATTGTATTTTTGACATAAAAATGTTAAACTCTTATTTATATTGAAGCTTAGAAAATAAACACCTGGTTAATAGAAAAGTGTAAACAGAGTGCTTGCCACTGATATCATACTTTTGGGGCATTGATCGCAAAACCCTTGTTCAGTCAATGTTTGGCAAACTTCTTTCCATTGTTTGAATTTTTGATGTATTATAATGGATTCTTATTTCAAAGTTTATATGAAGAATTTTTCTTATACAATATTTCTTTACAGTTAAGTGAAGTTAGATTTATACTGTATAATAATTTTTCTGTCAATGAAATTATTCAAAAAAGTAGTTGAAACAAGGATCCAAACTCATAATGTACTTCAGTCTTGTACTTGTAATTTAGTAGATATTTTAATACTTAATGTATATTTTATTATTTTTTAAATAACATGGTCAGTCTTAACTTAAAAGAAAGTCCTATACCAGTCAAAAGAGGAGAATATTTTGTATAAGAAAAGTGTACGCCTATTTTGTATTAAACCAAAATTGACTGAGCAAGAGTTTTGCAATCAGTGCTCCAAGTGTGATCTCGGTGATAAGCACTCTGTGCACATCTCTATTGAATGAGTGTGTATTTTCAACGCCTCAGGAAAAAAGGGGTTTTCAACAATTTTTTATTAAAAATTCTGAAAAAAAGAGCACCTAAATTCTCTTAATTTTTTAAATTTCAGTTAATTACAAACTTCCATGTTATTAAGTAAAAGTGAATTTTCACTTGAACTTGAATGATACTAAAAATAAATAAATAAAAAAAAAGTATTGGTGTATAGGATCCTTTCTAAAATACAGGTAAAAAAAAGTTAGTTTTTAATTTTTAATCTAATAAAGGCAAATTTGGTACTCCCTTGCCATTTACAGGCTGAAACATAAGTAATAAACTTACTGTAGGTGTACCTAACTTCATAGTTATTTTCTATATATGTATATCTTACTAAAAAGTATTATAGTTGACTCATACAAAAATGTTTTATGTAATTTTCTTTCTTTGATGGTCAAGTAAGATAAACAGGATTTTATTGTCATGCATGTTTCTAGTTTAGTTTAAATACTAGTATTATTTATTTATCTATTAGTAGATTATTTTATAAATTAACTGTTTTTCTATATTTTAAAATTTATCTGACAGATGTGGTTTTTTCAGCAGCAGCAATAAATAAAGATCCTGTTGAAGAAGAGGAAGAAGAGTGTGAGGAGGGAGAGGAGGAGGAGGAAGAGGAAGGTGAACGTGAAATATTAGAGCAAGGAAGCACAGCCTCAGCTGCAGGATGTGTAACCCCAGACAAAGCTCTGTCAGGAGGTGCAAGTTCACCTATACCAATGACACATCATCATCGTCATCATCATTATCATCACCAACATTCATCATCGCATCATCAGTCGACTCATTCAGGTTATCCGGGTAAAAAAATAAATTCACTTAAGTTGAAGTTATTTTTAAAGATAAGTTTGTGTCATGCTTTTTTTTTTAAATTTTGTGACATATGTTTTCGTGTATCTGGTAATATTCTAAATACTTTATCCTCTATTCATTCTTAAATCCTGTTTTTTTGGGTTTTTTTTATGATTGTCATTTTTAATTTAGCAAATTATTGATCTTGAAGAAAGTTTTATCAACAAAATTGATTGTTACACTTCATTGTAATATGTTTGGTTTTATATTAGTCTAAAAATATAAAAGTAGTTAATATGAGGTATGTTTTTAAAGTATGGTTTGTTTTGAATTTGCCGCCTATGTACAGGATGTAAAATGATAAAGTAAATATAGCTCAATTATTTCAGTCAATAGTCAGCTGTTAGTAATAATAGTTCAGTCATTTTGATGTTTATATTTATCCATTTAAATGAGTGCTATAATTTGTGATTCCGTTGAGTGTGAAGTAAGAGGAGTAATCTGATTTTTAACCTTAAAAAAAACAATTTTGCTGTTGAAATTTTCATTTAAATTTGTGATGTTTATGGGCAGAATATTATGAGTCCATATTATGAGGATATTATCATCTTCAGAAAGACTGTTGCTGTTCATTTTCAGAAGAGTGAATGAACTTTCATGTTGAAGAAATAGCAGCTGGGCATGGTAATGGATGACTTGATTGAAAATGTTAGAAAAAAAATCTTGAGGAAGCTAGTGTTTCATAGTGTTACAGTCATCTTTTATTTATGAAGTTTGATTGAAAAATTGGGATTACAAAAAATTGTGTGCTGGATGGGTGTCAAAGATGTTAACTAATGAAAAAATCTTGCTGTAACGCATGAATTTTGATTGCATTATGAAAATAGAGGTGGTGAATTGTTTGATCACATTGTTATTGGAGATGAAAACTGGTTTTTTATTCGAATGTAGAGACAAAGCAATGTTCAATGCGTTGGTGACATTCATCATCTCATAGATTGAAGAAATTCAAACCAAAGTGTTTGGTAAAGAAGCTATGCTTTGCCTGTTTTATTTAGTGTTCATAGAACTACTGTGAATGGTGATATAAAAATTTTAGAAGAGCTATAACAAACTATATATGCTATTCTGTGAGATTTTGTTTTTGCATGTCAATGCCTGGCCACATGGCAAATCAGACAGTGAAGCAATTGGAAAATCTTCAATTTGTTCACCCTACAGCCCTGATTAACTCCTAGCAATTACCTTCTTTTTCTTCACCTTAAACACTGGCTTTCATAACCAAGATTTGACGATGATGACAGATTGAAGAATGGCATTGCTGCATGATTTAAGTTATTGGTGGCAAAATTTGTTGAAGAGCAAATGAAGAACAAATTTCATGGAATTTGTCGACAAATTCTACGAAAACAGTATGAAAAATGTTTTGAAGGCAGGTATGTAGAAAAGTAAAAAATACATGTAGTTTTTTTTGTGTAGTAATAAAATTTTCAATTTTTTATTTCAAAATAAATTTTACTATAAAAACATGCTTCATATGTATAAAAATCATGTGTCATATTCTTCTTTTCAGATAAGTTAATGATTTACTTCTGAGGTTACATCATAAGTAGTTGCCTTTCTGCATTAATATTGAACTCTATGTGCTCAAGTTTGTAGACATTATTTTATTACCTGAACTACACCGTAACTTTTACAGTTAGTAATTAAAAATTGTTTTGTTATTTTATAAGTGTAAAATTTTACAAGTTTAAAAATTTTATTTTTACAGAACCTCTGGGTGCAGGTACAGAACAAATGGGATACGAACCGGATTCAAGCAGCACACTGAGAGACAAACCACCGGAATTGGGCTGTTCTCCACCAGCATATTTGCGTTGGGCACGCCACTTGCATGCACTTCTTCAGGATCCAGATGGTGTAGCCCTTTTTCGAAGCTATTTAGAGTCAGAGGGACGTTCACATGCAGACACTCTAGAGTTTTGGTTTGCTTGCGAAGGTCTTCGCAAACAAACAGATCCAAAACATATCACACGTCTTGTCAAAGCCATTTACAGGTATATATATATTTCTTTCTTTTTCTTTTTGTATAGATTCCTTTCTTTATAAATATTTTAATGTTTTTCATAAGCTAATATGAATGACGAAAGGAACTGGGTAATGAGAGTTCTTAAATTATTATAGAGGATACTGTTATACAGTCATATAGACACATCAATTTCAAATTTGCTTTACTGAGTTGTAAGTGTCATTTTTTTAATGAAAAGATTTGTTACCTGACAGTTCAACTTTTCTTAATTTGGACTTGTTCAGTTAAATTCTTTATTTTTTTACATGAATCCTATAAATTTGGTTAAACAGTGATTTACAATGCACAAGTATGTTTCAACCATTAGTTAGTTATTGATTAATAAACCAATCTTATCAATATTTCCAGGAATATTATATTCCTGGAAACATTCAGCCATAGTGAAAGGATATTTTAACTGTAAATTCCTTCATTTTATTTTAAAATAACACAAATTTAAATTACTTCTATAATTTGCCATGTTATTGTAAATTTTTGCTCCCATATTTGATGGATGACTGCCATCAAATAAAGAGAGTCTGTTAATTGAAAGGGGGTAAAAGGCTACTGCAGCTCTGTTCACTTATTTATTGGAAAGATGCTTATTTTGTGAGTAGAATATTTCCTTACCTTTTTTTTTTAATTTTTAGTATTTTATATCTAGTATATAATGCTGTAGCATTACATAATAATAATAATAATAATAATTGTAGTATATAATGCAATGCTAGTATTTAGATGTAGATTTCTAGTTGGTTAAGCAGTTGAAAAAGTTATTGCACAAACTTCATGAGTTTACTTCTACAAGAATCTTAATTATCCTAAGATATTCTCAACCCAGATCCCAGAAAGATATAGGAGATGATCACAAAAATATCCCTCACATTTGGCATTGACAGATACTATCCTTGAAACAGTAGTCATGGATATTTTGAAATAGAAAACCTGGGGAAAGTGGTTGCGTGTAGTCTGTTAATCATCATTTAACAGACTTATTGTCTGTATGCTCTATGATTTTTAAATCATCACTTTGCTTCTTTCAGTTAATATTATTTTGAATTTTAATCCCAAAAAATTTACATAATGTAAAGGTGAGTTTCCTCTCATGATTAAAGATTGAGTTTCAAATTATCATTTTTTCTTTGCATTTGGCTGGTTTGGAAGGGAAGCAAGATAGTTTTTGAGAAGTTAACATGCACTGTTGCCTCAAACTACTTGATTAGATGCATGAAGCCAGATAAGATTGCTTCTAGGATTTCTTTCAAATAAGATTATTTCGCTAGTGCAGAAGTATCATTTGCAAAAGTATTTTATCAACATTCTTGTTTAGACAATAATTATGTCTAAAACAATTCTTTTATATAAATCAAGTGAGAGAAAACCAATCTTTAAACCAGTGTCATTCCACAAAATGAGAGATTCTTTTCACATAAACATTTTTTTTTTCAATCTATCTCCATGACTTTAACCCAGTGAAATCTGTAAGAAATATAAGTCTTAAACCAGAGTAAGGATGCACCACTTATACTGTCTGATTCTATTTTTAAGGCCTTAAAACACTAATCTTATCATCATTGTTAAGTATGTATTTTGTTTCCCATTTAAACTATAATATCATCTTGGAGCTTTAAGTCAGAACCAAGTTTTTAAGATTCAAAAATGGGATGTCAGATCATTGTTTCAGCACCCATAGGAATTCTTTCTACCAATATTTAGAATGTTAAATATGCTAATTTGTCTCAGTGTTTATAGCTTTCTTTGATAAAAAGGATATTCACTTTTAAAAATAACAGTACCACCTATATAAAACTAGAGAACTAAACTGTGTTTGTATAATTTAACACAATATTATTTTTGGCTTAAGAGAAAGCTTTTATCATGCTTTTGTTACAATTTTTGATAATAAATTACTGAACTATTTAAAAAGTCATCCTACTAATATATTCAGGTTACAATTAAAATATTTATTTTTACAGAAATAATGAATACCTTGATTTTTATGCCCCCTGTTCAAAGTTAATAAATTTGTGCTCAAGATAATTTTTCATCAATTCCTTTTGAGTTGTAAATTATTTTGGATATTTAATATCGTAGTATACTTTATATTTATTTTAACATCATTTCATGTGTGTATGTTTAATAATTAATATGGACTTAATCATATTTACTTTTTGGTTTTATAATAATTGCACACATTCCTAACCTACATACAATGTATTATCATGTATCAGTCAAAATAAAAATTTATGTTTATTTGTTTTCATTGTAGAACACCATATCCCACACTATCAAAGAAACAATCCAAGGTCTCAAGCTGACTCGTCCCAAGCTCCCAACACATTTTTACTTCCTTGTGTTCAGACTCGGTGCATGATATTAAAAATTTATTTAAGAAGGACTTTAAGATTTAAAGGTCTTTCTATTGGTTCACCCTTGGCTCCTGATGATCCAGCGGCTCCATACACACTATATAAGCTGGCTAACGCACTACATTCAGTCAGTCCAGCCTTCTTCTATCAATATTCATGGATTCAATATACAAAATATATTCTTTAACAATGTATCATTTATGGAATCATTAAAAGAATTTATATACACTTATACATAATCTTGTACTATTCATTGAAATATAAATGATCATATCTAATTATGAAATGTTAAATGTCTATATTTATCTATTATTTGAACCAGTGGTAAATACATAGAGTAATTACCCTAACCAAGGTAAAGGTTGTACTTACTACAACAAGCCTATTAACCAAGGATATTAACTCGACACATTGTACTAAGCAAAGGAAGTATTGTGATTATGAAAAATTTCAGATTTCAATGAAAATATCCATTTTAACCATTCCTGAACCCATTTTGACTAGTTTCAATGTGACTACATACATGTGTGTTTTTCATAACTCAAAAATGATTAGTCATAGAATGTTGAAATTTTTTATTTAGGACTGTTGTAACATCTAGTTGTACTCCCCTTTTGATTGCAATTCTGTGGATCAGAAGTGTCCAATAAAACCCAAAATACAAATTTTTTGGATTTTGGAGTTTTCTTAACTGCAGTAATAAGCCCTCATTGCAAGCTTTTCAATGATATATCATAAGTGGTATTTATTTTCATTGGTTCCAGAGTTATAGCCAAATAAACTTTTAATTAATGAAATATTTGGATCTTTCAAGGGGAAGGCACATCGGTTCGAATCCAACTTCATATAAAAACCCGAAGAATGTAAAAATTTAAAGATGTAGAGACAACATAAATTTAAACTGCCTAGGATTTGTGGACGATCTGGCCCTTCTGGCAAACAACATACAAGAAAGTAAACAACAAATAAAATCATTACAAGAGATAGCACAACGAATCTTGGAATAACAGACTAAACAAACTGACTAGGGCACTGCATCTTACCAAGAACACCTACAACAAAAATAGTCTCTCAATAGCAACAAAATTAAAACACAATATATAACAGTCACACAACCAGAAATGATATGTGCGAGTTAGACCATCTTCAAAACAACCAATATTGCAGCAATAGACAAGATCCTCAAGATAGAAAAAATTTTTGTCAGAACGTGCATAAACAAAAAATATCAAAAGAATGTTCACTGGAGGCTTCCTTCAAATGAAACAGTCTACAAAGAAATAGAACCAGTAACCAGCACAATCAAAAAGAAACGAATCTCATTCTTGGGACACCTAATCAGAACACCGGAAAATAGAATCATCAGGAAAATAATAGAGAAATTATGGAATAGCAAAACCAACATAAAATGGATTAGAAAAATCAAAAAAGACATCAAGGAACTCGAAATTACAGTGGAAGATTTGAACAAAACAGACAAAATTAAGAAACTCAGACAAACAAACTAGACTACAAATGAAAATCAACAGACAAACAATAGGAAGGGTGATTTCAGATCAAGGAAGAAAGTTAAGATACGAAAGAATGAAGAAGTACTGGGCTAACAGGAAACTGAAAAACCCCTCCTACAAAAATTGACTAAGTGGTCTAATGAGGCCAAATAATAATAATAAAAAAAAAAATCAAGTTACTAGTGAAATAAAATTTTATGTACTTTTCATTTTAATTCAAAAATTTTTACAGAGGTTAATAATTGCTAATATATCAAAATACTTAAATTAAAAAAAAAATTAATATATGAACCAATATAAAATGCTGATCAGACACCACAAAAAATGTGATGCAATGTGGTTTCCACCACAATGCAATTGTGTAACTGTCCACTTTATTAAAGAATTGGAGGATCATATCTCACTTTCAAATGAATTAAGTTTAAATAAAGTGCAGCAAAACATGTATATATGTAATTCAATATATAGCCTTTGGGACCACCATTAGGTATTTATTACTTCAGAGGTTGAGATGAAATGGCACTTTTTATATCAGTTGAAAATGCCATGCCTGACATTGGGACCTCTGGATGAAAGGCCGAGATGCTATCACCTGCACCACAGAGGCCAGCTCCCAATACCTCTCAAATGAAGGGAAACATTGCGTTCCCTGTAAACTTTTTTTGGAATAAAATTATTCTTATTACGAAGTTTTAAAAAATTTCATGAAAATCGATTTATCAAGTCTGATCATGCCAAATAAAGTAACTGGTAAAAAAAGATTTAAAAAAAATTATTTATTTTAAAAAAATCTGTTGTTACCACAGACCGAATGGGATGAGCAAAAACATTTTAAATTAACTAAAAATAAATTTAACTAACTTTAATTAGACTAAAATTAAACTTAAAAAAAAATAGGTAAGTATTTGAGCGAGTATATTTCTTCAAATATTTTAGAAAACATGGTTAATAGAGAAACTAGACAGTAATGTGGTAGTAACTCTAAGACTTCTTTCTTGAAGAAATAAAATATTCTATTTTACAAATAAATTGCATTCTAGCAGCAAAAGTAATATAATTTATATAAATTGTGCAATTTATTTTCACTTACTGTTTATCTTGTTACATTATTTTCACAAAAATCTTTGTTTCTTCAGATAATTTTTTTTTTAGAATAAATTGAAAACAGTAAAAACTTTAAATTATTGATATTAATTCTTTTCTTAAGTTTTTTGAACTAATGTTAAGTTTCTTATATTTAAGTTTTTTTAAATAATATTTATTTAGATTTTATGACCATTTTATTTCAGTGACAGATAATTAACATTTAAATGTACAGTGAAGAAGTGAAAGTATGTTTGAAAGATCTCATTAAAAAAAACCATTGAATAAAACAATTTTTTTTTTGATTAATAAATGATTTTATAAATAATTATGTACATATTTTTAATAGACTTTTTTTTTTTTTGTTTTTCATGTGATTTGATGAAACTGTTCACTTCTTTTTATTTTGTTCATATATTTTAAATTTACATTCTGTATCTTTAGTTTTATTTTATTCTTTATTTTATTCCATGCATTCATTCATATTTTTTTTACATCTCTCCTTTTTTTCATTTCTAAATGGAATGTTGAGATATTTATTATTCTGTTAGGATTTGAAGTTGTGGAGTTACTTATGTCAATAACAAATCATTCATTATAGCATACCTGTTACTGATTATTTTTGTTAAAAACATGTAATCTTATTTTCATTCACATTTTTCCTTATACAAGCATTTCATTAATATGCGTTAGTGACCCTATATTTTTATATTTTCTTTTCTTATACATTTTTTTTCAGGAGATATTTCCTGAAAACACAACTAAAAATTGGAGAAGAATTAAGGAAAGCAGTAAACGAAAAAATAAAAGAAGCCAGCAATACCGGTGCTACTCTAGATGCGGCTGTGTTCGATCGATCGCAAAAAGAAGTGGAACGCTTAATCACAGAAACAACTTACCCAAATTTTTTACAATCGGACCTTTATTTACAACACGTTCAAACTGTACAAAATGGTTCAAGGTAGTTATATTTGCGAAAGTTAATTGTTATTTTGATTGTCGTTCCTATTAACTTTAATAAAATTATTTTCTTTTCAAGAAATCTATATATATTTTCTTTTTAAATTGTATTTTTAATTATGAATATTTGAGTTTACTCTTTTCATATTTGCAATATTCATTTTGAAATAAAAAAATAACATGTAGCAGTTCTTGATTTACTTACTATTGCATTCAAACTGGAGTAGTGCAAGATATTGAATGATGTTTAATTTGCTTTTTAATAAATTTTTTATTTTTAATAAATTCATTACACTATGATGTGTGCTATCAACTACTTTAAACTATCCCAATTTATAGATTTTATAATCTTATATTTATTGACATTTATTTAATTTTTAAAGTATATATTTTTCTGATATAGAAAAAATGATTTTATTGATCAAAATGATTTTTGTATCTTCTTGTTTATGATTTTCCTTGTATTGTCAGAGCATTGCTCTGTATTAATTTTGCATTAGATATTTCATTGTGTTAAGATTAGTATTTTTCTATACGAGGTTTGTTCAGAAAATTACCAAACTTTATTTTTTTAATCTTTATTATTAATTTTACAGATTTTTATTGGTCCTTGTCCCCTTCAAGTACTCCCCTTCCCTATTTTCACACACTTTTCCCATCGGTGTTTCCAGTTCGCAAGGCAGTTGAGGATAGCTTCATTTAAAATAGTCTTTAAGGTGTGACAGATTTCCTTTAATGTCATCAATAGTCTCAAAGTGCTGTCCTTACATCACTGATTTTAATTTCAGCAATAAGAAGAAATCACAAGGAGCCAGGTCTGGCGAGTAGAGAGGCTGAGGAATGACAGTTCTGATTTTTGCCACAAAACTGATGTGCGGGCACATTGTTATGGTGAAGGAACCATGAGTTGTCTCATCACAACTTTGGTCTCTTTTAGTGGATTTTTTTTTCATGTAACCATTGTAGAACGCCTTGATATGAATGCCTTGCATGGTTTACTGTTTCCCCTTGTGGCAAGAATTTCATTAAAATCTAAAAAAAAAAAAAAAAACAGAGAGCATCACTCTGACATTGGATGAGACTAACTTGCTTTCTTGTAGTGTGGAGATCCTTTGCCAATCTATTGTAATAATTCAGCTTTTGTCTCAATGTCATAGCCGTAAACCCAGCTTTCATCTCCATTACGATCCTTTATGTGAATGTTTCATCGTCATTGGTCTGTTTAAGAAGTTGTAGACAAATGCCCACTCGATGTTCTTTCTGCTGTGCCTGTCATCAAACAAGGAAAAATCTTTGCTGCAATTTGATGCATGTTCAATTTTTCAGTCAAAATGTCATGGCAGGATCAAGTTGAGATGCTAACCTCTTCTGTAAGTTCTCTGACAGTCGTCAATCGGTGATTTGCACGCACCAGATCGTTGATTTTCTGAATGTAGGTGTCATTCCTTGTCAAGAGTCATTTTCAATTGACTGACGAGCACTTTTAAATTGTGAAAACCATTCGTAACATTTTGTATGACCCGGAGCATCGTCTCTGTAAGCTTGTTTCAAAAGTTGAAACATTTCTATTAAAACACTTAGGTGAAGTTGAAACACTTAAACACGTTGAACTCAAATAATCAATAACACTAAACCTAAATGAGATATCAACACTGCAAGAACATGTGGTTTCAGAGAAAGTTGTGTGGAACACAAAGCTGCCAACCACACATCACTAAATATCTCTGTTGGCATGTAATTAAAAATGTTTGGTTATTTTCTGAACAGACTTCGTATTTTCAAGTAATCTTGGTCTATTTAATTAGACTTCGTTTAATAATATTGTTTTTTTATAAAGCAAGATGTAATAAATTTAATACGTACCGTAAATGTTTCTACTTTATTATAATATTCTTTGTTTAATGTAAATATCCTGTGTGTATATTTAAATGTGTCAATTTTTACACAGTAATTTTCAAGAATGAATTATGATTTATCAAAAAATTGACTTGCTTACTTGCTATATTGCCAGGCGATACTGCAAGGTATCAGATAGATTTTATCATGGTTAAGCAAAGATTTAGAAATCAACTCGTTGACTGCAAAACTTACCCTGGAGCAGACATTGATAGCGACCATAATTTGGCGATAATGAAATGTAGATTGGGGTTTAAGAACCTGAAGAAAAGGTGTCAGGTGAATCGGTGGAATTTAGAGAAGCTTGAGGAAGAAGATTTTTGAGGAGGACATCGCAAGAGGTCTGAGTAAAAAAGATAAGGTAGAAAATGTAGAAGAAGAATGGGAGAATGTTAAAAAGGAAATTCTTAAATCAGCAGAAGCGAACTTAGGCAGAATAAAGAGAACTGGTAGAAAACCTTGGATTTCAGATGATATATTGCAGCTGATGGATGAATGTAGAAAATATAAGAATGCTAGTGATGAAGAAAGTAAAAGGAACTATCGACAATTAAGAAATGCTATAAACAGGAAGTGCAAACTGGCGAAAGAAGAGTGGATTAAAGAAAAGTGTACAGAAGTGGAAAGAGAAATGCACATTGGTAAAATAGACGGAGCATACAGGAAAGTTAAAGAAAATTTTGGGGTACATAAATTAAAATCTAAAAATATGTTAAACAAAGATGGTACACCAATATACAATATGAAAGGTAAAGTCGATAGATGGGTGGAATATATTGAACAGTTATACGGAGGAAATGAATTAGAAAATGGTGTTATAGAGGAAGTTGAGGAGGATGAAATGGGAGAAACAATACTGAGATCTGAATTTAAGAGAGCATTAAAAGATTTAAATGGCAGAAAGGCTCCTGGAATAGACGGAATACCTGTAGAATTACTGCGCAGTGCAGGTGAGGAAGCGATTGATAGATTATACAAACTGGTGTGTAATATTTATGAAAAAGGGGAATTTCCGTCAGACTTCAAAAAAAGTGTTATAGTAATGATACCAAAGAAAGCAGGGGCAGATAAATATGAAAAATACAGAACAATTAGTTTAACTAGTCGTGCATCAAAAATCTTAACTATAATTCTATACAGAAGAATTGAGAGGAGGGTGGAAGAAGTGTTAGGAGAGGACCAATTTGGTTTCAGGAAAAGTATAGGGACAAGGGAAGCAATTTTAGGCCTCAGATTAATAGTAGAAGGAAGATTAAAGAAAAACAAACCAACATACTTGGCGTTTATAGACGTAGAAAAGGCATTCGATAACCTAGACTGGAATAAAATGTTCAGCATTTTAAAAAAAATAGGGTTCAAATACAGAGATAGAAGAACAATTGCTTACATGTACAGGAACCAAACAGCAACAGTAATAATTGAAGAACATAAGAAAGAAGCCGTAACAAGAAAGGGAGTCTGACAAGGATGTTCCCTATCACCATTACTTTTTAATCTTTACATGGAACTAGCAGTTAATGATGTTAAAGAACAATTTAGATTCGGAGTAACAGTACAAGGTGAAAATATAAAGATGCTACGATTTGCTGATGATATAGTAATTCTAGCCGAGAGTAAAAAGGATTTAGAAGAAACAATGAACAGCATGGATGAAGTCCTACGCAAGAACTATCGCATGAAAATAAACAAGAACAAAACAAAAGTAATGAAATGTAGTAGAAATAACAAAGATGGACCACTGAATGTGAAAATAGGAGGAGAAAAGATTATGGAGGTAAAAGAATTTTGTTATTTGGGAAGTAGAATTACTAAAGATGGACGAAGCAGGAGCGATATAAAATGCTGAATAGCACAAGCGAAACGAGCCTTCAGTAAGAAATATAATTTGTTTACATCAAAAATTAATTTAAATGTCAGAAAAAAATTTTTGAAAGTATATGTTTGGAGTGTCGCTTTATATGGAAGTGAAGCTTGGACAGTCGGAGTATCTGAGAAGAAAGGATTAGAAGCTTTTTAAATGTGGTGCTATAGGAGAATGTTAAAAATCAGATGGGTGGATAAAGTGACAAATGAAGAGGTATTGCGGCAAATAGATGAAGAAAGAAGCATTTGGAAAAATATAGTTAAAAAAAGAGACAGACTTATAGGCCACATACTAAGGCATCCTGGAATAGTCGCTTTAATATTGGAAGGACAGGTAGAAGGAAAAAATTGTGTAGGCAGGCCACGTTTGGAATATGTAAAACAAATTGTTACGGATGTAGGATGTAGAGGGTATACTGAAATGAAACGACTAGCACTAGATAGGGAATCTTGGAGAGCTGCATCAAACCAGTCAAATGACTGACAACAAAAAAAAAAAAACTTGCTATAGAAGATTTTTTATACTATAATTATAACTTTTGTACATATATTATACTGTTGATTGAGTTTTATAAAATATTATTCATAATTTATGACTTTGGTAGCTAGATTACTGTAAATCAATTTGAATAAACTGTAGAATAAATACCATATTAAATGGTCTCCTTAAATTGTCATAAACTGTGAGCATTCTGTTGAAAAGAAGAAAGATCTACATACTGTCCCTCCTTACATTTTTGGTTTATTGTTAATTCATCACATGAGCTCAAAGATTGTGTATGGAAATGTTGAATAGAGATTTTTATAAACATGTCAAACCCAATTTGGATTCAAACCATCTTTTTCTGGATAAAAAGATTGATTTGGTACCGCTCCACTCAGAAATTGGCTAACAATGAATTGTATTGGGTTTGTTTTATGAATAATTTTTATTGTAAATTATATTTAATTACTTTCATCAGTGAGACGATAAAAAATTAACATTTAGTAATATTCAATAACTTTTTTTTTACATTATTTCGCTGTTTACACATCCACATTTATTAGGTTTTCTTTTTGGTACATTCATTATTATAAGTTCTTAAATTGTTACTTTTGACTGGTAAATAATGTGGAATTAGTTTAGAAGTAATATCAATTTGATAGTTTGAGTCGTTGCTTTCACCGTTGTTTAGAAAATCTGAGATATTATTTCACTGACATTAAATTCATGAAATATCAATGTTACTTTCTTTTAATAATACACTACAGATTTTTTTTATTAAAAAAATAAAAAAATGTATGATTTCTGTACAAGTAAAGAACGATAATACTAAACATGAAACTAAGGTTAGTTCTTACTATCAACAACTGTTACGTAACATTTTCAATGCATTGCTATATGGATAAAAATACAGATGTATCATTAAAAGTATGTTCAATTGATAAATTTAGATATAACTAAGAATATGAAATTTTATCTACCATTTTGTTTTAAGAACTTCTAGAAATGGAGTTATAGAAATAAAAAAGCACTTACAGATTTTGTTTCCAGAATGAAGGTCAATCATCATCTTACTTTTAAAAAGTAATCGAGTTAATAATTATATAAAAAAGTAATAATTTTATATTATATTGACAACTTATTAAAGTTAATGTGCAGATATTCATAAATAAACCTACAGTTGGGTGTAACAAACCTTTTCCCACAGTGGCGTAATACATGGACAGTAGACATCAGCTACCCACCGGGTTGGTCTAGTGGTTAACGCGTCTTCCCAAATCAGCTGATTTGGAAGTCGAGAGTTACAGCGTTCAAGTCCTAGTAAAGCCAGATATTTTTACATGGATTTGAATACTAGATCGTGGATACCGGTGTTCTTTGGTGGTTGGGTTTCAATTAACCACACATCTCAGGTACGGTCGAACTGAGAATGTACAAGACTACACTTCATTTACACTCATACATATCATCCTCATTCATCCTCTGAAGAATTATCTAAACGGTAGTTACCGGAGGCTAAACAGGAAAAAAGAAAGAAAAAGTAGACATCAGCTAAGCTTAAATATTGTTACATATACAGTCGGTCATTATTTCATTTTTTAATGCACAAGTAGTGCATGGAGAGTTATGGAAATATTTGCTGTCTCGCAAGATGCATAGCATCATTCAATCATTTATTTTTTGCAATTAGAGGAAACATCTGCAGCTGAGATCTACTGTTGGCTGTGTATAGTTTACAGTAATAATGTATTGAGTAATGATTCTTGATTGTATGAGAGAATGGTACAGGAAATTCAGGGAAGACCGAATTAATGTGCATAAGAAAGGAAGGGTATCCAATTTCAGTGAAAGTTGTTGAAAAAATTGAAGATACTATTTATGACAATCTATGTTTCACAATTACTGAAATTAGTAAAAGTTTTTTTCAAATTTCAAGATCCATCTTTAAGCAATTATTACAGACAGGCAGAATTTTTGTAAGTACTATATGTGATGGGTACTTCATCAATTTTGTGACAAAAGCACAATTCAGACAGTGTGTGGACTTATACACATACTTCGAACTACTCCTAAAATTTAGACAAATTTTAACAAAAAAAAAACAATAGCAACTTTGTTTTGGAACAGTAAAGGGATTTTATTAGCAGAATTTATGAAGCCAAGTATGACAATAGCTGCAGAAGTTTATTTTAAAATGTTTATTAAGCTTAGAAGAGCAATGCAGAATAAATTGTGAGGGTTGCTAATGAAGGGGATTATTTTTGTGTATGACAATGCACAACTCGCATCATCATTAGCATTAATTTGTCAATTTATAGTGGCGGATGTTTTACCAGCCCCCTTACAGCCCTGATTGTGCACTGACTGATTTTCATCTTTTCACAAAATTGAAGAATTGGATGGTTACTCAACTCTTCAAAGGTAATGATGAACAATGGCTGGATATTTTGGTGATGCTATTCTTTGAAGAGGGAATGGACAAGCTGTTGTCATGATACAAGTGCTTGAATTTGAGCTAGAACTATGTTGAGAAGAAATATAAGCAACTTGTATAAAGTAAATTTTTTCAATTTTATTTGTTTATTTTTTTATTTGACCAGAGGTTGTTACAAATAACTCTTCTATATTTATTTAATGAGGCCCAGTTTTCAATAACTTATTCATTGAAAAACCTTGTGTTACTATTTTATCTTGACCTTACAGAGCATTAATTAATTTTAAGACGTTTATTCAAAAGAAATGAAAGAAAAATACTTACCTTTTCCATTCACCACTATTTCAGGGTAAATTTTCTTATGTTGGGCATAGGTTTATGGTTATTTATGTCTTATTTCTATTATCATAATCAGTCTTAAATTCTATTATATATATATGTATATAAAATATTACAGTATTTTGGCTAGCCATATACAAGTCATTGTATATTTTTTTTTTTTTTTTTTTTTTTATTGATTTCATATATTTTTATATGTATAATTGTAATTTTAATCGTTTAGTTTTTCAATCTTTTAATTTTAATTTTATGTTTGATATGTAATTTTATATAAATATATTATATATGACTGATGATGCGGAATCCCGCTAAAGTTCTTTCGTAAAAAAATAAAAATAAGCTAAGAGTTGTCTTATTTCTATACTTGGGTGGATTGAGTTGAGTTATACATATTTAAATTATTACTACAGAGGTGATAAAGATCTTGAAAGGATTGATTTTAGAAAAATAAAATGTGTATATCTATCAACAATAAAATATATTTATTTGGTGGTTGGGTTTCATTTAACCACACATATCAGGATTAGTCGAATTGAGACTCTACAAGACTACACTTCATTTACACTCATACATATCATCCTCTGAAGTATTATCTGAAAGGTATGTTTACCAGAGGCTAAACAGGAAAAAGAAAAAAGAAAATTATTACTGTAGAGGTGATATGGGTCTTGAAAGGATTGATTTTTGAAAAATAATACATATATATATATATATATATATATATATATATGTATATTTATGAAGATTGTACTTGGTTTAATTGAAAAATGTTTTTCTCTATAAAATTCCTTTCTTTCTTCAGTAATATATAATTAGACAGATCAGAATGACTTGTGACACTCTGTACTAACCTTTGGGTAACTACAGGATGGTTAATATTAATAAATTAAAATTTCACTTCAAACAATTTTGTCTTGGAAGTTTATTTCGTTGCCGTAACTTTGCTCCAGAATTCATGAAAAGTAATTTAATAGCAATTTTTAATTAGAATATTATATTATTTATTTCACTTAAAGAAATATCTATTTATTTCTGCATGCTTAAAAGATCTTTTCATCTCTTTTGTTTATTTTAAAATTATTAATTTAAAAATTTAATAATATTTGTGGGTGTGATTTTATTTTTGTGTATTCATTATTGACTATCTTTTCTTTTTTGCAGTTCATCAAGCGGAAGTGCTAGTGGTTCGAGTAGCGGTAGTAGCAATGGTAGCTGTAGCGGTAGCAGTGGAGGAATTGCTGTTGGCAGTGGGAGTATCACTACAGTCAGTAACACAGTCACCAGCAGTTGCCTCGCTACATTACATGAAGATTGTGAATTAGGTGCTAGTGATACCGTAGCACATTCTACACCGCCTCTTACCGCATTACCGCTTACTAGGGACATGTTACTTGTTACACAGAAAAGAAGAGCCAGTGAATTGCGACCAAAACCAGAAGCTTATGCTGGGTCAGTAATATTATAAAATTTATATTTTTTATTTATAATATTTAGTGCAGTAGGTAGAAACTTATTTTTCTAATAAAGAACCTTAAATATTTTGTCTTATGTAACTGATGGATACAATGAGTTAAAAATGTTGAAGAGAATTGAGAATATGAATGACTTGGTATATAAAATGTTATAATTTTTGCCTTCGTTTTGCCTTTATTTTAATTTGTGGAAGGGTTGACAAAATTTGTTGGTTGATTTTTTGATAGATTTATTTAAAGTGCTATGATCGAACAGATTTTGATATTTCAGTTAATTTAAAATTTTACTTACCCTATTAATCTTAGTTTTTGGGTCATAACATTTTTAAAAAAACAGTTATTTAATCTTTGACTAATGATAGCAATGTTTAATATGCAAGCAGGATGCAGTCAACTCAAAAGTTGTTTGCTCTTTTTTTATAATTGCATGATATGGTTTGTGAATAACTTTGTGTATATGAATGATGATATTAAGTTATCTGATAAAGTTTTCTTGAAAATCTTTTATTATTTCATTATATGTCTGAATATCTAGAATTGAATTGTAAATTGTGGTTCTAGAGTTATGTGTAAAAACAAAGTATTCATCCTTCAACTAGAAAGAAATTTGTAAAACGTAAATAGTATAATCAATGAGATTAATATTTTTGTGTTAAACTAAATAAACAGTAAGATATAAAAATGCTGAAATGCTTAAACTACAAACTCATAGACTACATTTAATTTATCATAGTCTCTTTATCATTGGAGCTGGTAGGAGGAGATAGAAAAGTTAGATTAAGGAAAAAAAACAGTCACAAATAACTTTGTAATGCTCATCATTTGAAAACAAAGTTTTTTGTTTGGAATTGCTGTTAAAAGAGTACATTCATAGTTCACATTCTTGTTATAGATGTATATTACTTAATTAAATTATGTGGCTGTGTTACTTTAAATGATTGGATGATTCATTGCACAGATTCCTATTCAAATTATAGGGTCCAGTATAAAAGAATCGTTCTATACTATGTTCAGCATAAGAGCTATCCTAGCTGATGTTAGTAGTAGTGAGATTTTACTGCGGCGTATGGAATTGTGTTAGTGCAGTAATATCCTGGCTGATTCAATTTGTTAGTCCTCATCAGTATTTATATAATATCATTTATTTTATTTTTGTCAACCCTGATATTATTTTAAATATAGCTGCTATGTAATTAATTCATAAATAATTCAATTCAGTTGGCTTCAAATTAAAACATCAATCATAAATCAAACATAAAACATCAAAACATACAATTTGTACACGTAACTTTCGAGACAGTCTATTACAATGCCATACAGTTTATTTATAACAGGATAACTCTTAAAGTGAATTAAGTATACTGAAAAATATGTTTTCTAGATATCTTTAATGTTAAGGTAGTTATTTAAGCAGAAAGGACTAGAACAGTCCTTACTTATCAGAACGATAAGTAACTATTTAAAAGCTGGTTAGTTGTTAATTTAAACAATCAATGCAGCATTATTTATGTATAAAAATAATACAGATGTTAGAATGAAACGCATTATTGGTAAGTAACAGTTTCTTAGAGATAGGTGAAGTGAAACTTTCTCAGTGGTGAAACTTGAATAATTCAAAGATGATGGTGCTATATAAAATAATATGAAGTAGGTAAATTGTAAATTACTGAGTTCTGTTTTAAAATACTGTAGTGTCATGATTTATCTGGGAAGTTTTCTCTGAAAAAACTCTTAAGATCAGATCCATTAATATGAATTTAAAGGGTAGTTTTTGATATAATGTTTGTACATTATCTTCAGTTTCATTTATAAAAAGTTAATACTATTGAAAATTAAGTACTTTTTTTATATTGACAGAAACAAATCCAAAAGATTTTTCATTTCTTTCTTTAAAAATCATCTAAACATCTAGTAATCCCCTTAAATAACATTCTCATAGTTAAGTTGTATGTATATCTTAACTTGAATCCTAGTTAGAGGTCCATATACTGCATAATTTTCTCATATTCTTATATTAACCACTTGTACTTGAAGTGATCAATTTTGAGATTTTTTTTTTTAAAACAAATTTTCAAAATTTTTTATTTTTCTGTTACATAAACAACCTGTGGTCTATACCACATGTGTAACTAAATTTTTGGCTTTTAATTTTTATTATCATGAAGAAAGTTGATTGAATTTATCCATAAACTTCTAGTTAAAGGAAATATCATATATTAGCAATGCTTTGATACAGAATAATTTAAAGAGACAAATTAGAATTATTCAAGTTAAAAATAGGCTGTTTCACTGAATATAGTTAATTAATTAGAAATTATAATACCATTTGGATCTTGGTTAACAGTGTCATTGGTAAGTAATAAAAAAAAAGATTGGCTGATTTTTAAAGTTTTATTAAAAGTGGAATGTTTAAATTGTTCTTAACACTTTGATACCTAAGCTCTACTATAATTTAAATATTAAATATATGACTTTCCAGAGGCTGTTTATAAATTAGAACTGCTATTTAAATATCTTATAAAATCTATCCCTTCCCTGTATAGTTAGTTTGCTCTATAGCAGGGGTGGCCAACAAGTCGAGGCCAATTTTGGTCGATGTCTCGGATGGAATTCCGTGTACCATGGACTTTGAAGTGATTGTAGAAGACAAAACTTTCTAGGATTTGTTTAATGTATTCTGGGAATTTGCCAAAGTCATAAATTCCTAGAATTATGACAGCCTGACATTGTGATCATTTTAAATTAGTAAAAATTATCTAGAAAAAGTGTTGGAAAATTGAATTTTTTAGGTACCGCATGTACGGAATGCTGCTATCAAAAGTTGGGTCTGGAAATTTATTTTCTTCATGAGCCTATATCTCGAAAACTTAATAAGTGATTTAAAAAATAATATATTTTACTTATCTACCCATACCTCGCTGGAATGCACCTTATACTGAAACACAGTGTATAAACATAGAATACATTTCACACTCCTTCTTCCCCCTTAGACTACGCCTATGACAACGAGTCCATCGCGACACACTTTTAAAGTCGATCTTATATACAGAAAAGTTGGCCACCCCTGCTCTATAGGATCTGCTATTGGTTAATTTTCTTTAACTAATAAAATCTAACAGATTTTATCAAAATTAATATAAAAAAAAAGATGAAAGTTTTAAATTACTGAAATGAGGTTATTGCATTATTATTATTAAATTTAAAAAAAAAAAAATATATATATATATATATATATATTTAATTGTTATATTAAGATACGTATATTTTTTTTTTATATCAAGTATTAAATTACATTCATTAATTTTCTTGTTCTCCAATAGTATTTTCAATACTTTAAATGTCCTAATAATTAAAATAACTACATAAAAGGTATTGTAAAATAAACTGTGCACTTTATGCTTTTTCAGCTTAAGTAGAATTAATCTTTTTCAAAAAAAAAATAAAGAAACTGATTTTTTAGATTTTTAGGACTGTGTGGTCAAAAAAGCTAGGTTTCAAAGTGTTAATTAATATTTTTGTTATTATTTTGTATATAAGTTTACTTATTTTTTGTTGATTTTCATCTGTAAAATATGCAGTACACTGTTGTTTTACTTAATTAATTGAGTGTCTAGATTATTATTGATTTTAACTGCGGGAAGTTCACTTCAAATATTAAAAAACACATGTTTGTACATATAGCTTGCTAAATTTTGTACATAGTAATCGAGTATCATTACCTAATTTTTGCAGGTAACCTAACAAAAAAAAGCCATAGGTTGTTCACAATATTGGTAATATCCATTCCCCATAATAATATACTTCATACCAGCTTTCCTGGGGAAATGAATAGGGAAATATCTTCCTGTAATATACTTAGCAAAATATTCCGTTTCATATTAGTATGACAAACCCACCTCCAAAAAGTGATCTTTAATTATACAAACAACATCTGCATTCACCACAGGGACATTCGTTTACTGAACCTCATCACTGTCAAAGAAAGCAATTCTGTTTCTTAACTACACTTGTATCTTAACTAGATTATATGCATTACATTGATTCTAAAGACTGGAAAATGTAGAGTAAAGCATCTGATTTATGTTCTTTTTTCTGAAGGGGGAAAATGAGTACTGCATTTACACTGTAGGGAATGAAAAAAATTAAATTGAGTAGTAAAAAACTAAATGGTAGTTTACTAGTAGATGTGTTCATAAAGACATATTTAAAGAACAGAAATATTTTACATTTTTTGGTTTTTGTTGAGGGATAGGCCTTCATTTTTAAATAAATTTAGGTAGGTTTACTGAAGAATAATGGTTATAATATTTTGAGTAAATTTTAGAGATAAATTAAGTAGTATAGTTTAATTTTTTTTTACATTAAATCTATGCATTTTAAATTAAACAGAGTTGTGCGTAGCAATTTAACAGATATTCTGATCATGTATTCAGATTCCATTACGGATGGACATTCATAAACCATTGTGTTTACAACTGGAACAGTGTAATCACATTCCAAACCAGTTATTATTTTCTTACATTTGTGTTCTAATTTCCAACTGGTAATGTCTCTTGTAGTGTGTAGTTTATTTAATGTTTAGTTAACTACAATGTTTTTCCAGAAGAAAACATTCTCTATTAAAAGAAACTTGATTCCTGATGGTATAATTATTTTTTTTGCTACTGAAGTGTGTATAAAAGACATTTCTTTTTTAAGATATTTTTTCTGAATTTTATCTCCATTCATTTCATTATTCTACAATTTTGGTGTATGTGATAAAAATATAACCTCAGGTAGAACACCTTTTCCTCTGAAATGTCCTGTCTATAGCAATATAAGGAATTGTTTGTTGTATTTTACGGAAATAAACCGAGTTTAAAGCCATTATCTCATTCAGAAATTCTTATAATTTATTTTTTTAAATTTGAAGTATCACTTAACAGTAACTTTTTTTTTTAGACAAAATTTAGTTAATCATTGGGGTTTTACTTAATTTTCAAACCAATAATCAATATCTTTTTATTAAAATTTTTTGGATAAATGTGGATAAGAGGTAGTCAGTCATATTAACAGTTTAATTATTACTCAACTAACTAGATATTTATAAATTTATTCCAGTACTTTTACTCTGTAAGTAATTAAACTGATTGCTTGAAAGAGGGTTAAAAAATATATGATTTGAACCATATTGTTATGAAGAAAACCTTTGTAGCAATGTAGAAGTGTACTGAGCTAAAGATATTTGTTGTTTATTGTGAAATTCTTTCCTATTCAGCTATACATAATATAGAAAAAAATATTAATCTGTTATGTAAATGCAGGTTAAAATATATGTGTTATTTGGCGATTTAAAGATTTAGTATTATAATCTTTTTATTTATTTATTTTTTGTTTTATTTTCAGTAGTTGATCATTTATTATCCATGTTATTAATTTATAAAATTATATAACTTGATCTTTTAAGTTATATTTTAAAGAAATGCAATGGGATTTTTTTTGTATCAAAAGGAAAGACAAATCAGGAGTGGTGAAATTGTAATTATGTTAACTTTAATATCTGCAGCTTAAAGAATTAAACATCTTTGTTTAAATTACATACTATTATTATATTAGCTAATGTGTTATATTGACGTGTGCTAGCTATATTTCAGATGTTTTTGTAAGTTTTCCTGGTAGTTTATGTAATAATAATTATCTCTTATATTTATTTATTCATATTTGCAACTTTGGCTTATATTCAGTTACAATACATGCTTTTCTCATTAGTTGAATTTTATAGTGTATGAAAACCCATCCCTAGCTGAGATTTGAACTCAGAATGTGATGGCTAAAAGATTATGATGCTACTGCTCTCAAATTGCTGTGAATTCCATCATACTGATCTTATCCATAAATAATAGTAATTGATATTTATGATATTCTCATATGAATGATGTAGGATATTCTCACAGTTGTGTTCCTTCTTTTTGTTATCAATTTGTAAATTGTTTGGTGCTGAAGAACATATATTGTAACATAAAGATGATGAACACATGTGCCATTGTCATTAGATAACACTCGTTTGTTCAGTTGGCAGAATTTTATCAGGACTAGTTGGTCTAGCTGATTTGGAAGTTGAGAGTTCCAGTGTTCAAGTCCTAGTAGTGGTATTTTTACACGGATTTGAATACTAGATCGTGGATACCGGTGTTCTTTAGTGGTTGGGTTTCAGTTAACCACACATCTCAGGAATGGTCGAACTGAGACTGTACAAGACTACACTTCATTTACACTCATACATGTTATCCTCTGAAGTATTATCTAAACAGTAATTACCGGAGGCTAAACAGGAAAAACGAAGAAAAGGGCTAGTTGGTCCATTTCTTATTTACCCTTAATATTCTACCAAATTCATAAAATCAAAATCAATTTTAACAGAACAGATTTTTAAAAGCATTTTTCTTTTAAAAAAAAAAATTATTCCATTTTTTACTTTTATTTAAAGTATGATTAAATCTACAAAAAATGCAGTTAATTTGATAAAGCTATTTGGATGAAAAATCTGCAACTTGAAACTAATACAGAGATTTGATGTTCCAAGACAGAATGTGAGCTGAGACTGTGTAATGTAGAAAGATGTATTACTTTTTCCTTTAAGCTTTCTAACTATTTTTTTTTTAATTGTTTACACAAAAACACTGAATATCATAATAATATCAGGCTATCTGTTGTCACTATGGTATAACAATCAAATATTAAGCAATTATGAAAAAAATAGTAAATTAAATATATTTTTAACTTTTCAACTTCAACAATTTAAGTTACTATCTAAATTTTTTCCACTTAAATTATCAAAAACAAAACAAAAATCTTATAATGTGGGTCCTAGAGAAACTCTGCTTACCGAATAAAAAATTATTCATAAAATTTTTGAATTTGGTAAAGGGTAAGGCTTAAAAAAAACATTCATTACATTGATTTGAGAACCTCCTTCTTTTTTTAAATTGGTTAAAAAGGAAAAAGAAATGAATTTATTTTTTGATTTGTGAAAAAAGACAGAATTATTACAATTTTTTGAAAGTTTTTCCTAATGTTCCTGTATCTAAACGATTTCTGACTCTTGATTCTTTATCTCTGTGTTTTATGAACATTATTTGTTATCAGTTTAGGATCAGACACTGACTGAGATATCAACCATAGTATTAAATTAATATCTATGAATACCTGATCTTGTCTTCCATCCTAATTGATTAATTTATATAATCTTTTAAATTTAGCATGGATGTTTGGATTATTGTTATTATTTAATGCATTTAATCTGTGCTTAATTAATTTTTTTGTTTATATGTGTAATTATTTTGTTTGGAAATTCAAAAATTTTTTTTTAATGTTTTTAATTTATTTTTGTTTTTGTTTTGTTTTTTTTTTACGTTTTACTACGTGCATGTTGTAATGGCATGGTCATTAAATGTGTCGTTGGTTTCATTAACTCGGTCGGTACTTCTTCATTACATACTTACTGATAACTGCAGGTTATATTTACAACCTCATGGCAAGTCTTCACATGGTAACAGTTGGATTCACCATTCATCTTATAATCCTGTTTCAAGACAGGATTCTGAATTACAGAGCCTTAGCTCTGATGCTCGGACTGAATCTGATAATATGTCTATGACAGATAGTTCAGTGTAAGTACTTTTTTTTTGTTTAATACATTTTTTTTAAATCCATATTGTAATAAATGTTGTTTTGGTGATGAGTGAATTAGATGTATATAAAATAGTTTTTGTATGTGTCTTAGATGTTGAGAATCTTTTTAATAATGTGATTCATTTTCAGTAAGCTATTGAAATATCTATTTTGGGTGTTGTTTAAATCTTGCTAAGTTAGAAAATGGTGCAAAAATTTTGCATAAGTTAACATTGGTTGATAACATATTCTTTTTCAGTCAGAATTATTCTTTTGTCAGTCAGACATCAGTATTGTAGGAAATGGACAATCATACTGTACAGACACTGCCTCAGGTAATAATGAAGTAACTTACTAGTTTTGTTGTGGTCTAATAATGCAGTAAGAATGTAAAATTTTTCTTTGTCTCAAATTCTACAACAAGCTGTTATGGAGATTTTTTTTTAATAACATTAATAATTATAATGTTTTAAAAAAAAGTAATAAAAGAGTATTACTATCTAATTATTCTGTTTTTTAACTATGATATGGATTTTCTTTGTGTATGCTAACTGAAAATGTAGATAAATTAATATTTTTGCAGTTTATGAATAAATTTTTAAGTAGATACAGTTTTATTGAATATTTATCTGTAATAAAGGTACCCAAAAAACAATGTTAAAAAAAATTAAATTATAGAACATAAATTATAGCTGCCAGATGAATAATTAATCATTATTCATACCAATCATGTTTTGAAAGTGATGTAGTTCAATTTATAGAAAATTTGAGGTACACAAAGTGATCCGGTAAAGATTAATGAAAATAAAATTTTGAGGACATCTCTCCGGTCTCTTCTAGGCTTTGATTTAGGTAGGTCATCAAGTGTTCTGCTGCTAAACTTGTATTCAATATGTACAAAATTAAGTAAAATACTTTTGTTGAAATTTCTTTATATTTTATGAATTCAGAAATAAAAAGACTATTTGATGAGATTATATATCAAATTAGTCAGCTTATGTTGCTGCTATAATGTGGACCACTCCAATTCAAACTGTTACATGTTTTGTTTTATGTTTTCTACATCATTATTTTGTCATGTTTATATATATATATACACACATACCAAAGTACAGAATTAATAAAATAGGATGACACCTACCTTATTCCACAATCCAAGCAAGAGCGCTTTCGCAAGAACCTCGCATCATCAGTTGCTCTATATAATTTTCCAAATCAATCAGGACATTCAATAATTAAAGAGACAAATTGATATAGAAAAAAATGGGTATTTTTACAAAATTAGACTTTTACTTCTTTTCAACATAATCCCCACCAATATTAATACACTTGTCCCAACAATGGACTAGTTTTTTTATACCCGATGAAAGTAGCATTTTAGGGTATGTATTTGTATGTACTTTTTCTATTATTTTATGAGTAGAATTATTTATGAAAGTCTCAGGAGAACTTTGTTAAACACCTGTTATTACACCTTTGTTATACACAGGGTAATTCTGAAGGTAATGGAAGTAATTTGTGAACTGATTCTAGAGCTTAAAATATGAAAAAAAAGTTATACAAACATATGTCCAAAAATGCTTTGTTATCAAGTTAAAGCTAGCAAAACATTTCGCTCGAATTTCAGTTCACCTTGTGAAATGAGGTCGTACTGAAAATTTTTAGGCATTTTATAAGGGTACTTGATGGTTACTTATGTTTTTTGACCTGAAAAATCAAATAAAACGTGTTCCATGACTGTATCTCCTGTAGTTTTTATATCAATGTAAAACTGAAAGATTTGGTGATGGAAAACAAGTTTTATTAGGTTTGAAGTACAATAACTTTGTTAAATGACTAATGAATGCTTTTTTTTTTATCAAACATCAAATTGCTTACTTTAATTCTGAAAGAATTGATGTTTTAATGTCTATGTAAAACAGAAAAAAAGTCAAGTTTTATTATTAAAACTTAATAGAAAAATATGAATTTGTAAAAATTAAATTAATTTACGATAAATTTATACCTTAGAAAAATTTAAATACTTTTACTTTTCTTTAAAAAGAATACTCACTTTGGTTTATACTGTAATTTACAATAAGTGTTTGAAAATTCCACCTTTGACATCAATGCACTTTTCAACTTATTTCCTTACATTTTCTGTTACCAACCTTTGCATTCCTTGATGAGGGCAGCAGTATTGAGAATGTGAGCAATCAGTTCATTATGTGTGTCTACTTTTTGTTTGTATACCTTACATTTCATTTACCCCTACAAAAGGTAATCTAAGGAAGTGAGGTCCGGTGATCTAGGTGGCCAATTTACCTGCACTCTATATCCAATCCATTTATCAGTAAATCTTTCATCGGAAAATTGTCTTACTTCATTCGTGAAATGTGTTGCTGCTCCACATCAAGTTGATAGTAAATTTCAACTCATTTCACCAATTAAAAATTTTCAAGTACCGTAAGAAATTCATTGTTTAAAATTCCAGATAATTTCTCCCCGTGACACTTGTTTTAATGTGAAAGGGCCTATTAATTAGTTTTTGATAATGCCACACCAAACATTCACAAAAAATCATTGCTGGAAATTTGATTGAACTACAGCATATGGGTTTTCTTCAGACCACCGATGTGAAGTCTCTGTTTTGTTTATTCCACTACTGGTAACAGTAGCTTCATCCAAAAATATTATGAACAGAATTAAGTGGTAATTATAGTTAACTAACAAAACTGCAGTCATCTCATGGTCACCAAGCTGAAGATTAAACTTTCTGAACATAAAAAGCATGCAGTCCATGAACATGTATTGCCCTTCACATTGTACTTTGTAGAATGTTGAGTTATGTAGGAATTCTTCTTCACTTAGTCGCTGTAGGACTGACCTGTACGTCCTGAATAATCGCCATGTACCGGTTGACATTCAGATGAAACATGAGTATTGGGAAATGTACCATTCCCATGAACATTATTAAAACTTTATGGTTTGGAATTACTCACCCAGGATACCTACATTGGTCTCTTCACCACTGCAGGAACACTTACATTGCAAATGTGATACACAGAAATCATATCAGCATATTCTGCATGAGTGAAGAGACACAGTGAAAACGGAATTTCACTTATGTAAATTCAGATTTAGTTGGAAAAAATGTAGATATAGTTTAGAATACAACAATTACACTACATAATTTAATTCTCAAAATTAATTAAACACATCAAAATTATATCATATCAAAAACAACTAAACCATGTGGTTACATGTTATTATTAACATGTAACCACAATTTTAAGCTAACAATGAGTAATATTCAAATTAATTTTGAAGCATATAAATAGTGTTGCCAACCTGAATGTTCAAAGGTCAAAATTTATTCTAAAAACAGCCATTTTCAATTTTTACTAATTCAACTGCCTAAAATCTACCTTTAAAATATAACCACAATTTTATGACAACAATGAGTAGTATTCAAATTAATTTCAAAACATATGGTTAGTGTTGCTAGCATAAATTTTCAAAGGTCTACATTTTTTTTACTAAAAGCAGCTGGTTTTAATTTACACAAATTCATAACATTTTCTGTTAAGGTTTATTCTGTTTAGTTTTTGATAAAAGTTGATTTTTTTTTTTATTTCATTAATTCTATTATATAAATTTTCTCAGAATTGAATTCTCTACAAGTTTTGTTAATAAAATTTACACATTTATTAATCATTTAACAAAGTTATTGTACTTCAGACCTATTAAAACGTGTTTTTCATTGCAAAATTTTTCTGTTTTATGTTGGATATCATGAAAACTACAAGAGAAGTAGTTGTGAAATCTGTTTTATTCATTTTTGCAGATCAAAATACACAAGTAATCTTCTAGTTTACCCTTTATATAACACCTAAATTATTTCAGTATGACCTCATTTCACCGGGGAACTGAATCTGGACAATATTTTTTGCTAGCCTTAACTCGATAAGGTTTCTTTCAGATAGATTTATCTGAACTTTTTTCCTCATTTCAATCTCTATAATCAGTTCCCAAATTATTTTCCTTATCTGTTGAATTACCTTTATATATTTATATATCTGTTTGTATGTGCATGTGTGCAATGGTATTAGAGTGAAAAATATTTAGTAGCAATTCATGTAGAGATTTTTTATTAGTATCATTTGTAAGATGTCAATAAACTGAAATAAATAGCTGCTGTAATTTCATTGCATTTTTTATATAATAAATTATTCATTTAAAAAAGTTGCCTACTTTAATATGTTTGGTGTTTAGCGTACGCTTTTTGATTATGAGAAGAAGTGGCATTTTGACAAATCATTTTAATATAAATAGTGACTTGAATATGGGTAATCTAAAATAGTAGTCTTTGACAAGGATCTTCAAAAGTTTTTTCTTGGTAATGTTTGAAAGTAGGTTTTCCGCTGGATCCCTTTCTTTAAAAGAATTAACTTACATAATCAAACAAAATTGTTTTCAGAAAAAACTTCTATAAAAAAATACACAACTTCTCTACTCATTTAAAATATTGAGAAAGATTAGGGTTGTGGATTTATATATAGGATTGCTGTGATAGAAGTACAATAACAGAACTGTTTTTATACAGGTATGTCTCAAAAGTTGTTAACCCTTTCTTTTTTAAATTAGTCCTAAATTTTATTAAACGGTTCAGATTGTTTAATAAGATTGAGTTTAAGATAAATTTTGTCGTTTATCATATAAATGTGTGTTTCTATTTTAATTTTTTTTACCCTTTACTTTTAGTGATGGAGGTGCTGGAAATGGTGGCATGGGTGGTTTCAGTTCTCACAGATATTCAAAGAAACAATATCAGGTTCATTGTAGACAAGTTAAAGAAGCAGCTAGTCTCAATAGAGATCCCTATATGCACCACACTGTTATACCTAGGACTCAACGGTTTCAGAAAGAGCAGGTAAAATTTTCCCTAGTAATTTTAACAATTTTTAAAATTATTATGAAGTACTTAATACACTGTGTTAAATTAAAGTATATATTTTTTTACAATGTCCACAACCTACACCATTTGTTATTACTTTGCCTGAGCATAACTATGGTTGCCTTATTTAACTCTAATAAAAGAGGATTATTTTGATAAATTATTTTTACAGACTTGTTCATTAATCGATTCAAAATTTATTTGAATCATACGGCTTAACACATAAGCTGCTGAATATGAAAATAAATGTTTAAACATTTACAAACTACTTTTTGAGATTTTGGTCTTAACTGCTAGGTTGTTTCAATATGATACAAAATGAGCGACAAACATCTTTCATACTGTGTAAAAGTATACCATGACTGAAGCTAACTAAAAACTCTGTTCATTGACAGCAGCAATTGTATTACCAAACAGGTTCTACATTTCACAAAAGATAAATGTGAAGTTATGTATTTTTATGTTTAATTTCAAAATTGAGTTTTTTTTTGGCATCTTAAAGGGAGAACTCTTGATGTGTGGGCTTGAGTCTATAGTGCTTAAAAGGCAAGAGGCTTGGGAACATTTTTATTATATTTTCTTTTTTATGTTTTTCCTGACCTTGAAAAGAAGAATATTTTATTAATTTTGTTAATTTGTAATAAAATCTAAAAGAAATTTCTGATATTTTGATTATAAAAATTATCTTTTATTTAACTGGTACTGTGAATTCATAGAACTCAACCGTCAAGTAGAAATCTCAATGTAATCACTTGTACTTAATATTTAGTGCATGAAACTAGTATTATAAAAATTCCTTTTTATTTCTTTGTATTTTATAAGAATTAGTGCATTATTTTTAATCATTTAATTTTTTTTTTCCTAGATATATCCTATGAAACCAGATGAATTTGCTGCTATATTAATCGAAAAATTAGAAAATGTTAAACGTGATCAGGAAACTAAAGAAAGTCTTGACAGGAAATTACTTGAAGTAAGTTGAAATTTTGTTTGTGTTTAATATATTTCATTCTTAAAAAAAAATTCTTTATTGCTGTAGGAAATTATATATACAAATGTCTGCAGTGACTGGAAAAAATATTTATAAATGCTGGAAACAAAGAGAAGCATTCAATTTTAATATATTTCTTTATATTAAGGTTCTTTTTTGCAATTTCAGCTAAATGCTTTTATTGTGGTGTTACAGAGCAGTGATTTATGTAGTAGTTCAGTTGATTGTGTTGGTCCTACGAGTTTAGCAGATGCTATTCGAGAAAAATTACAAGTCGATATCGATAATGATAATGATCAGGATATTTTAGGTAAGTTATACATGAATTATAACATTTTCTTTCTTTGTTTTACATAAAATGAAACATTCTAATCCTTGACAATGCTGTTTTAATATTTGAATATGTATCCATTAATGAATTGGAACTTAAAAAAAAACTTGCCTTATATTATGTAGCTATCTACAAATACGTGTATTTATAGACATTACAAGTGAATAAACAATATGTTATGTATGGTTATTACTCCACGAGCGATTTCATTTGTTGATTGCTCAGATTAGTTGCTATTCAACGGAGGAAAAGAGAGGAGTACGTGATATTCTGATTAAAGTAGAATTTGTCAGTCAGATTCAGACCAGAAGAAAATTAAAAATTATTAAATCAAACACAAAATAATAAAAGAGGCATTATTCTCTGGAAGTGCTCTTCTCAAGTTAACTTTGCCCATACCTGTAAAATTAATTGAAGTGATGTATTATGTAGTTCAGAATAAAACATTTTTCATTACAAAGATAAACAAATAAAATGCTATTAACTACATATAGTCTGTATCTATTTTATGTGTGTGTGTATATATATATATATATATATATATATATATATATATACACGAGGGATGTCCAGAAAGTAACTTGGGTTTTGAAATAAAAAACCAACCAAATAAAAAAAAATAAATTTGAAAGGGACAATCTTAAACTATTTTTCTACATAGTCACCAATTTAAATTGAGTCACTTGTCATAAAAATGCACAACTTTTCAATTACTTCGATACAATTGAAGGTGTGTATTATTTAGCCCAATAGTTGTACTATTCCTTTTATAATAACCCTGTTTAATCTCCTGTTTCATCCTAATTCTTTAGATTTGGATATATTTTGAT
Source organism: Lycorma delicatula (assembly GCF_047948215.1). Taxonomy (NCBI): domain Eukaryota; kingdom Metazoa; phylum Arthropoda; class Insecta; order Hemiptera; family Fulgoridae; genus Lycorma; species Lycorma delicatula. The sequence continues at coordinate 73,425,581 of NC_134463.1, forward strand.
TAAATTGAGAACCTTTTATGTTTATTCTATTATATTTTAGAATGATGTTTAATCTGAAACGTGTTTTATTAAAATGTATTAAGTGTATTACATTATGAAGTTATATATGCAATTTATAAAATTTAAAGGATAATTTTGCTTGGTCAGCATTCATAATTATTTTTCTAAAATCAATCCTTTCAAGACCCATATAACCTCTGTACTGATACATATATAATGTAAATCAACTTGATCCACCCAAGTACAGAATTAAGAAATATTTTACCTTATTTTGTTATTTTTCTACGAGACTACTCTCGCGGGATTCCATATCATCAGTTGTATGTGAAAAACGTGTTGTGTAATTACATATTAAACATAAAATGTTTGAAATTAAAATTTAAAAACTAAAAGATTATTAGTATTGATAAAAGATTATTGAGATAAATATTATTAATAAATCACTTTTTAATAAAAAAAAATTCATAATTTAAAGAATAAATTAAATGAAAATAATTGTAAATACTGAAATCTGATAAAACTAATACACCTGTTATCATGCATAGTGAAAAATATAATATTTCAATGAAACAGTATATATCTGAAAATAACTTAAGAAAACAAAAGACTGTACTAATAAATTTTTAAAAATAACAAAAAGTTTAGTAACAGAATATCAAACTATTTTTGATTATAACAGTAATTTAAGATACCATACTAGATTATTCCCCTTTGAACCGGTTGCACCAAAATTAACAGGACTTCCAAGATACATAAACCTAGCATCCCAATGTGAACTTTGATTGTTTTTTTTTTCTGCGTCATCTTATATTATTTACAAAATTATTGATAAAATTCTTAGGATAAAAATAAATTTACATTATAGTTCTAAGATAAAAAATGGGTATGAATTTGTAAATAAGTTAACCGTTGGCAAAAACACTAGGATGGTGAGTTATGATATAAGTAACACGTATCATAACGTACCTATTGATAAAACAATTCATGTAACAAAAAATAAATTAATAAATAATAATGAAAAGCTTAAATTTTTTGATAACATAATCATTATTGTAAGTAATATATGTCAACATAATTACTTTAAATTTAATAACGAATGTTACACACAGGAAAATACCATGCCTATGGGATTTCCTTTATCAGCTGTTATATCAGAGATATATTTACAAGATTTTGAGAGTAAAATTGTTTATGGTCTCACACACATAAGGTTTTATTATGAACTCATTATGTTGATGATGTTTTTTTTTGCTTATGATTTGGTAATAAATAATGTACACCTCATCATTTTGAATAAACTCAGTTCATATCATAATGATTTAAAATTTAATTTTGAAATAAATATAACAATAAATTTTCTAGATGTTAATATTGAAATTAATATAAAAGTAATCAAATTATAACTTCGGTATACAGAAAACCTATAGCCAAAATCATCCTTGATCTCATAAAATTAATATATATACAAATATGATTAACAGAGCCATCCATTATACACAGAATTAAACACAGAAATAAATACTATAAAGCAAATTGCAATTAAAAATGGGTATAGTTCTTTGTTAATTGATAAACATAAAAAAACAAGCATCAAAACTTAATAGTACAATAACTTTAAAACCAATACATAATACACAAAAGGTTGATAATGTTTACTAAAAATATTCATATACCAATAGCATTGTTGAAAATATAACCAGGGTTTGACAAGGATAAATTTAAATCTGCATACAATAACAACCACATAATAAAATATTTAAAAAACAATAATAGCACTGATTTATAACATTTATGTGGTGTTTATAAAATAAAATGTAATGATTGTGAGTATACTTATATAGGTAAAACCAATAGATCATTTAAAGCCAGATTTTATGAACATTTTAGGCATTATAAAAACAAAAAAATGGGCTTTTCTAATGTTGCAGATCGTCTTTTAAACAATAAACATTCTCTATCTCTAATGTTAATATCAATTTAGAAATTAAAAAAGGCAACATAAATAAAAATTTAGATATTTTAGAAAAAAAAATATATTTAATTAAGGGAAAGATTCAACTTGATCAACCTACAGACAGATTTTGAGGGAGATCTGCTTATAAAAGCTACAATAGATAGCAGCACTTTCATAGTATTATATAGAATATTCATTTTCTTAAATAGTATCTGTATTGTATTTGGCTGCCACATGCATGTTATCCAATTGACTCCATATGCATTTGCACATGTGCTTGTATTTTAATGTTTTAATATTTTTTTGTGTTTAATGTGTAATTATACATAGTCTTTTATATACAATACATATATATATATACATATATATATATATACAATACATATATATATATATATATATATATATATATATATATATATATATATATATATATATATATTTATTATAATATAAACAGAATTTTATTTAAAAAAAAAAATTATTTATTGAAAAATAAAAGGCAAATATAATTCATTTTTCTTTACAGTTTCTGCTTTAGAAATATATTTTTCCCAGCGAGAAGGAAGGTTTTTTATTGTAGCATCATAGAATGAAAAGGGTTGCATCAGGAGCCAATTGCACATGAATCCCTTCATGCCTTCATCTTCAAATCATTGCCCTCCTAGAGCTTCTTTAAGCAGCCCAAACAAATGAAAATTGCAGGGCGATAGATCCGGGCTGTAGGGAGGATAATCAAGTTGGGTCGAGTTCATTTCTTCTAATTTTGTGACTGTTAGAGCTGCAGTATGGAGCCTGGTGTTGTCTTAGAGGAGATAACACCTCCTTGGAAGAGAGGCCACCTTGGTGGTCTCTCGAATCAGTTGGTTTCATCTTTTGCAGTGATCTGCAGCTCTCACCTCATCCAATAGCTCGCAGTAGTAAACAGCATTGATTGTGTGTCGCTCATGCAAAAAATCAATGAGCAAAATGCCTTGTCGGTCGAAAAAAATTATTGAAAGAACCTTGCCAGCTGGCAGTCAAGTCTTGGCTTTCATTGGGGCTGCCTCCCTTTCCTTTGCCACTCCATACTGGCTTGTTTCGACTGGGGAGTGTAGTGGTAGATCCACATTTCATCGCAGGTGACGGAACTGACTCAAAAATGCATCACCTTCTTTCGCAAACCTTGCTGTAAGCCTCTGACAGACCTCCAAACATCTCAACTTCTGATCTGCAGTCAAAAGGTGAGGGACCCAACTGGCACACACTTTACAAAACTGTAGTTCATTTGTGATGACCGCTTGACAGCTTCCATAACTTTTTCCAACCTGTTCTGCAATTTCGGATACTTTCACATGTTGATCGTCTTCAATAATGTCTCAAACCGCGCAAATGTTTTCATCTGTAATGCTGGTCCAAGGACTGTGATTGTGTTTCTGATTTTCCACTTGTTCTCGGCATTCCTCGAACTCTTTATGCCAGGAAAACACATGAGTCCTTGACAATGTTTGGTGCAGTCAATTTCTTTTAAATTTCCATTGCTTAAACTTCTTCACGTGCAAGGAATTTTGTAAGTATGTGTTGCGCAGTGAAGGAGTGCACCTGTTGCTCCAACATTGTGAACATTACTGACGAATTGGTTGGGAGTGTGGAATGGCCGTTCTCCCCACTCTAATGATCTCACCCAAGCATACTAGAACCTCAGGCCTAGTACGTTCTACCAACCGTAGACACTCAGGAACAAAATTCCTGTTTATATTTGATTTACCCTCGTGTTTGTGTGTGTGTATATGTATATGTATGAAAAATTGGTTTATGACAACTTCAACCTTTGGATGGGAATACAGAAATAGAAATTTTTAGCATATGAAACATGCCATGCTTGCCTGGGATTTGAACCTTTGGGACCTTCTGGATGAAGGACTAAAACACTACTACTGTGTCATGGAGGCTGTCTTATTTTATGTATGTGTGTAACAAATTTATTCTTTTATCATTTAAAGATATGGTTAAAACTGCTCAGAGACAGTTTGATAAGTTATTGCTATCATTAAATATTTTATGTAACCCACTTTTTATAAAACTGGAGATATGAGAAGTTTTTTTAATATATTTATATAAGTATACTTATATAAGTTGCCTCTTGCCAGTTACACAAGCTGTTACAGAAAAAAATTGTTAAGAATATTGGTCATATTCTACTGCTACTGCTACTGGAGCTATTTGCCAAACAACTATAATAAGGAAAATCAAATTGAGTTATAAATTCATGTTAACTTCAACCAAGGTTCTACTTATCTTTACATCGTTGACTTTAATAATTTGATTCTACTGCTGTTCAATCAAAACAAAATAAAATTAACTAAATTTTTATACAATAAACATTAATAGCTTGTAAGCTCCTATGAAGCTTACCAAAAGCGTAGGAATTATATTTTATATTTATTTTATAGTCTTAGTAGTCAGCGTAACAACAATGTTTTTTTTTTATTATTTTGTATTTCAGTTTTAATTCTGTTTTTTTAGTGTGTGTGGATAAAAAGGTACCAGAAAATTTGGTCTGCACTTCCTTATTCCTTATTGTGTATTTATTTAATTTGCTGTAGTTTTCATATATATGATAATGATATTATTTATAATAAAGCATTGCTTTATTTTTTAAAAATTATTATTAACATTTTTACAGATCAACATGTGTCAAGAGTTTGGTCTGATAGAACTCCAGGTCTTGCTTCACCACCTCCTGAATTAAGACGTTCCCGTCCATCAAACCCTCCTACTAATAAGGTACAGATAACAACTAATGATTGTTTATAGACCGATAGTTATTTTTATAAAAATTTATTATCCTAACATAGTGTATCAGGTCTTGGTAAAACAAGAAAAGATGATGCACCTAGACATGTGACGTTTATAGTTATGACCCAGGTGAAGGGTGCAAGGTCCTCCCTTTGAATTATTCTTCTAGATAAAATACTCGTAGATAATCATAGCTTGATCCATCAGATCGTAGTTAAATCAAAGTAAAAGTATTAGGGAAGCCCTGTTGGAAAAAAGGAATATGTTGATTTTTGTCTAGTAAGCATATACTTGGCAGATAGAAGAAAGAAGTAGATCTGTTGGAAAGTAGTGATAACTGTTAGCAAAGTACGAAGTGTTGTGGATAGTAGTTGACTTGAATTGGTGATGACTACATTGCCCTTTGTCTCTAATTGCACTCGTTCTGATGAAAATTGCAACGTCTTACTATCTGTGCAAAATTTAGTATGGTCTATCTTTTGAAGCTCCTGGAAGTGAAGATGGAAGAACTCTGTGAAGCACTGCTGATCATAATAACTGTGAAAGTAAGATTAGTACATAATAAATGTGTAGAATACTCATGAAGGGTGCTGCTTTTTGTAAGACAATTAGCTGCGCAACTCCACAGGTCATTTAATCCTTTATTTGAACAGTTCAAATGCATGAGATGTTCACTTGTAATGCGTATAGCACAGGTGCTTGATATGGAGTCTTTTTGAGTAGTAACCAATTATTGGCTAGAGTAACAAGGATTTGTAGTCATTGAATATACATAGAATGGAAGAGCCAGAGATATTATTTCAGATATAAAGTGTTCACTTTAGTGTTGTTGGAGGTGTTAAGAAGCTATTTTTATATTGCTTTTTATTTTATAGGAAGAATTTTTTTTTGAAGAATGTTAAGTAGAAAATATGGACCCAACTTCTTACATTGTAAGGGTTTTCTTTGGTTTGGATAGTAAGCTATCATCTGATCAACACAGTCAAAATAATATTTTATATTATATTATTTTAATATTTTTGTGTATAAAAGAAACTGTAACTGCCTGAGCTTGAATAACAGCAATACAAAATATCATAGACATTTGACTCATTATCAGTCCCTTGGCAGAGTTCAGTATGATTTTACTCCAGTAGGGATTGTGTTTTTTAATTTCTTTCCACTTTGTTATTCAACAAGTTGAATTATTGTTTACTTAAAAAATATTGCTTAAAAAAATCTGTGTTGCTTTTTTTGACCAATTTTATTATTATATTAATGTTATGCTTGTTGTTGCAGTTAAGTATGTCTGGTAGTGCAGTCAGTGGTCATATGGGTATGAGCCCATTCACTATACCTTCATCACATCATCAGCATCAACATCATATGTATCAAACTAGACCTCATCAAAGGCATTCACATTCTCATTCGCGCAAGGAAAGGGTAAGTTTGACTATCAGTGAGTGATTATAATAGCTTGAATTGTATAATTTTAATTTTTTATGACCCTTTAGGATCACTTTAATCACTCCATTAACCAAGTCTCTTCGAAGGGACTGTTAGGGGCTTGTGGTCCTCCTAGTGATTTTTCATACATTTCGATCTCCGAGCCCTTTTTGGTGTTGAAAATGTTGTTTGTGAGTGTTTGTGTTCTTGATTTTTTCATTTAATTTTAACTTGTCTATGGTATCTTTTAGTGTAAGACCAATTTCCTTCAGATCCTCTCTTTGATCCAATTGCATCCTGACTTAGTATTTTTTGAGTTGAGATTGTACCTACCAGTAGTTTCAGAGGTTGAATCTTGCATCGTTATGATGTATCCAAAGAATCCTAGTCTCTTATGGTATCAGTGATAGGTTGTAATTGTTCGTACACGACTTTGTTGGGAACAGCCACCACTGGCCGTCTTTCTGGTACTTTTTGTTGATGCAGGTTCTTCCAATTCTTCGTTCAATTTTCTGGAATCAGTGTTTCTGCTGCATATGTGGCTTCTAGTTTTATAACTGTGGTGTAGTATCCTCTTTTACATTTATGAATAGACTTTTTTACTGCAGGTGTACCAGGTTAATTTCTGTGCTTCAGCTAGTTTGTTTGTTCTTGTTTGGATTGAGGTTTTTTCATTTAGGTTATTTGCTATTATTTCTCCAAGGTATTTAAATTTGGTTACTGTTTTGACTTTTATTACCGTTTATGATTATTTCTTTTAATTGTGTTGGTTTTTGGGCATAATTTGTCTTTTTGAATGATATTTTGAGGCCAGTTTTACTTGCAATTCTAATATCTGTGTTTTAGCTTCGTCAGTGTTGTTTGTTAGCAGTGCCAAGTCAGCGAAACCTTAGAGTTTCACATTGTCTTTATTGTTATGGGCCGTATTATGGTTTTCATTCTTTATTAATAAGGGGGATTCATATTTTTGGAGTTGCTTTTGAAGGTTTTGTGGTAGTCTCTTGACTGCATTTTGTTGAATTCTTCTTCATTTGATTTCAGTGTATCTTTGTGGTGTTGCCTTTTTATTTTCCGAAGAGTGTGGGTGGTTTCTTTTCTTTGTTTTACTAAATTTTGGAAGGATGTTTCAGAATCTTGGGATTGGTATAATAGTCATGTCTGATGTCTCTTCTCCATTGTTTTGTTGCAATTTCTTGTTGCACCATTGATACTTTTTATGGGGTTTTATTATGGCCAATTCTTCTGCAATTTATTTAAGGTTGTTGACTAGGTCTTCAAGTTTATCCATGATTGTTATTTTTTCTGTTGCTTTTTGGTAATTTTCATTCTTGATTAACTGGATGTGGTCTATTTTTCTTTTAGTTTTAGGGGGTTTGGTTTTGTTGCATCTTTTGTGGAGTGAAATTAATTTTAATTTTGACCTATAGTAATCTGAACCTAAATGTAATCCAGGACTTTTACATTGTAGATCTCTTTGAAGTGGTGTTTGTCCATGAAGACATGATCTAGTTACTATTCTCTTTTAGTATAGTAGGTGTGTTTCCAGTTTTTGAGGTTTCCTCTTGAAATATGTGGACTTCAAGATTAGGTTGTGGTTTCTGCAGAGATTGATGACTCTGCCCCTTTCTGTTTGTTTTTTTTGGGTGGGCCATTTTCTGATGCTGTTGCGGTATCTTCTTTCTCTGATAATTGAGCGATGAAGTCTCTGATTAGTTGTTTAACATGATTATTGGAGATGTTAATTATGATCTGTTCGAGTAGGTCTCAGACGTTTTCTGTCTCTTTATGGCCTTTTAGAGATTTGCTTTTATTATTAGTGGGCATTTATTATGGTGTATATTTTATTGGTTGCTTTTACACCGATTGTTGATATTCTTGGGGATTGTAACTTGAATTCTTGTATGGAGTTTATTATTCTGCGGTTGAGCCTGTTCCAAACTGTGGGACACTTTTCATCATTTTCTTCCCAGATATACCTTTGTAGACCCTATTTCTTAGAGATTCCATGGTGTCCTGGTCAGTGTTTCTTATTTCTTGCAGTCCCATGATGAGAATTTTATGTTCGTCTGTTAGGTTGGTTATTATTTTTTGTTTACCAGTTTACATTGTGTTTGGAAATGTAGCTGATTTACTTAGGTTTGATTTTGTATTGTTATTGTTTGTGTGCATTTTTGTTAGGGCATTCTGTGCTTCCGATCGCATGTGATCTTCTAAGTGGTAGCCCACCATATTTGGAGTGCTGTCTTCTCTGAACTCTGGTATTGCTTGGTTCAGCCAGTGGAGTATTCTTTAAAAGACCTTTCATGGCTGACTGTCAAAGGGTCCCTGTAGTGAGAGTAGGTCCCAAGTTACAACTGTAGGTGTGATATAGTTAGGTGATGATAGGGAGAGGGAGTATTACTTGATTGCAGATGAAGTTGTGAAGTTTGTACAAATTTCTTCTATTTGTTCCAGATATATCTAGGTGTATCTTAAGGAGACTTCATCTGACTTTTGTTAAAGTTATTTTAGAGAAAAATTAAAAAGACTGATCCTAATCATTATGTCCTCTTTTCTGTTTATAAAGAACTCTAGCAATATACTGTTGATTTTATTTAAACTGGGTATGAAAGTTAAAGTACCCCTCCTTTTTTTTAACAGTTTATATATACAAAACTGCTTTAATTTAAGATTTTCAGTTTTTTTTTCAGCTGTATTTCACATTTTTATTGTTATTGATTTCAAAATGATTGTAGGTACTAAATTATTGTATAAAAAACTGAAGATTTTTAATTTCTTAAGTTTTATTGCTGCTACAGCAGCATAGCTATAATGGGATGTATAGTGATTAATCAAAATTTTGGGTATTGGGGTTTTTACAAATGTAAATGTTTCAAGTTCCCCTTAGTCCAAATCTCAAAAAGCTTATAGAGATTTCCAAAAGGTGTATCTATTATGTATGTGAGTGTGTATGTTAGCCTGAATTGTTATTAATATCTTTGGAGTGGTTCAACATGAATTCTTCAAAACTGTTCAAAAACATTTCTGTATATGGAGCATTGATGCCATTAAATTTCAGACAAAAAGTGGAAGCAGTAGTTAGGCATTTTTTTTTATTTTTGACTTTTTATATAGTGGTCATAGAAAATCGAGCTTTAGTAAAATGAAAGTACTTGTTAAGTTATTTGAAATTCCAAAAGTTTTTCAATCAGTTTTAGGTGGGGTATAATCGACATTATTTCTAAACGTTTTCCTCGTAACTTGATAACCTGTTGACCAAAAAAGTTGAAATTTGGCTATATATAGCACAGATTTTCAACTCCATCTGATAAGAAAGCATCACAGTACCTAATTTTTTTGAATAAAATAGATAAACTGCAATAAATTAACTTTTAAGCCCTTAAAAACAAAGAGGTTGAGTGGGTCTCATACTTAAAATACAGTTTTTTAACTTAGATTTTCAAGAATAAAAAACCAGTTGTATCTTATATTAATGTAGATGACATGGGAAATTAAAAAAAAAAGTGTTCTTGGGACTCTTTAAGTATTAATTTTTTTTTTAATTTCTGTTATTTTAGTTTTGTGAAGTTGACAGTTATTAAAAAATACTGTACGAGGTAGCTGTTGAATAGAGAGTTAAATAGGACCCAAATTTTTTTATAATAGAATTTTTAATTTTTTTTTTAGCAATTAAACTCTAAATACAATATAACTTTGACAATAAAAACATCATTTGGTCAAGGAGTTGTCTGGAACCCTAAATTTTTTATAAGAATTTTGATTTAGTCTCATTTATACTTTTTAATACTGCTTAAAGTTTAATACTGTTTTTAAAGTAAAAACATCAAGTCATTGAATTGAATTGGGATTAAATCAGACCCACATTTCTTTACTGATCATTTTGATTTTTTATGTAATTGTACTTTAAATATTGCATAAAGACATTAGTATTTAAAGACTGTGTCATATTTGAAATAAAAATCTAGCAAGAGCAAATCCAAGAAAGTTATACTACTCTGCAGCTTTTTTCATTTTTTGATGATGAGTGTCGATAATCTTATTTACTATGTTTAATATGGTGACTGCCACAATATGTAAGGAAAATCCTCAGTTTGATACCGCACTGTATAATGAAAAATATTCCCGTCAGGCTGTAAGAGATAAAAACTGATTATGTTTTCTAATGCATATGTTTAAGTATATATATATATATATATATATATAGTTGAAATTGAATATAAACATTAAATAATAAAACAAACCATCAGTGCACCAGCGCTACTCATGGTCTCCTAATAACCCATGTATCATTAGTGTGCCATGAGTATAACCAGCAATATTCACTGAAACTTTGTTTTTTCTTATAAACTGTAATTTTTATTAATGTTATTCTCTAAAATTTATTAAGTGAATAATACTGGAGTAATAATAATAAAAATAAATAAAAAATTATTAGATAAATACAATGACTATAATAAATAATAAAAAAAAATAATTAAAATACTTTTAAACTATAGTAATTACAATACCAATAGAGTAATATAATAATAGAATAAAAAACAATTGAAGTTCTTATAAATTTAAACACAACCACAGTAAACTAAGAAAAGTGTAATGTAATATAAAATTGTTTTTAGTCCTGTTTATAATAATGTTTTAGAGAACAATTTCAAAATTTGATTTTTGTGTTCCAGATTTTACAAGCACGTAAATTTGTTGCATTCACTGCACTGTGTTGACACAAATTTTACATTATTTTGAGCCATAGCCCATCTTTGAGCTTTTGCAATATTGGCATATCAGTGTGTACAACGATGTCTAATTCTCCAATTTTGTTTATTTCTTTCTGAAGTGGGTTCCAAGATGTGTTTTTTGACTTACTGTTCAGTTGGAATATTTTTTTTATTCAATTGGCTTTCCGTATATGTTCACGTTGAGCATCTGCAAAACTAACTGTTCCCTGAATGTTGTAATATGAATTTTATTGCTGTGAAAATGATCATAAATGTGCCAAGCACTCATAACTGACGTGTTCAATAATAACTCAAATGCAACTTTGTGATATCATCTGATCATCACAATGGTGAAAAGTAACTGGCCATCTGGTCAGAAAGATCTATCCCTTGCTTACCCTTATAATTAACTATTGCTACAAATTTACTTACTAGTTCACCCAACCTATTTTTTTCCCCTATGGTAACCTTTTCCAATGTGTATTTAGTGCTAAGAAACAAAACTTCTGTTTTATCTTTCCATTTTCCAGTGACATTACCTCTTTTATTCTGCATCCCAGTTACTTCTCCTTTTGTAATACTTTTTTACATTACTTCGCATGGCAAATGTTTTTCTGTTTCGCCTGAGTGTGCTCAGTGAATGGGAATTTTTCTATAACAATGAAGTTGTAAGTGGAACAAAAAGTTGTAAAAAAGTTGTCTGTCACCATTACTCTTCCTGGAGATAATTATTTATCTACAAGTTTAAGCACAACTCTTTCAGCCAGTTCAGATGAAATGTGGTGGGATTTTTCAGAATATACAGACACCTTGAGGATAATCTACAGTATTACAGAGTTTGAACATCTTTAATCCATGTTTGTGACTTTTGTTAGGAACATGTTGCCTGAAGAATAATCTCTCCCTAAATGGAATCATCGATTCATCTATAAACTTGCCAGGTTCATATTCTTCATGGAATCTTGGATCTCGTGATATCAGATTTGTAACTTTATACTCTATCATCGTTAGCTGTTTCATTGTTGGCAAAATGAACAAATTTCTTGAGTATTTGAATGAAACCAAATACAGCTTATAATTTTAAGTTACTAAACAATTTTTATAAAAATTTGATGTATCCCAGTAATCAGAAATTTTGGAATATTTTACTACTTCCATATCTATTATTATAGCAAAAAAAAAATCCACATTTTGTTAGAAGTTGTGTTAAACCACAGACTGCAGAGATAAGAACGTTTTCTTCTATTTTTAAACATGAAATTGGTAGCATTTCTATTGATTTCAATAACAATCATATTTAAAATTTTATCATCAAAAAATCTTTTATAAATCTCAATTAAAAAGCTTCTTTATTTTGTGGGTATGAATCATGATAATTATATTTTTCTTGACCATTGAATTTGATATGAAGAGGTAATTTGGCTTCGTCAACTTCATGCCACTCATCTTCTATCGTTTCTAAATTTTCTTTTAGTCTCAAAAGACTGGTTTGGAACCAAATTATCATCGTGAGATGAAGTGTCTGAAACACTGTCAGGCTCATATTCAAATTCAGATAAAGAAAATATGCTTCCTTCATCATCGCTGTAAAGTATGCCATTAAATTCTTTATCAGTCAGTACCTTTTGTTTTGAACTACAAGATTTGAACCCGCTACAACTAGACTGACTAAACATAATGAAATTAAAAATAATTGCAGTATATATTCATAAGTGTAAAAATAAAAAAGAGCAAAGGATTGTTAATTCAGTCTTGAAAAAACAATAAAATAGTCAATACCTGGTAACCAAAAAAATTAACCTAATTCAAAAACAAAAATGATAATGAAATACAACTACAAATATGTAATGCAATGTGTTGATGTAATATTAGTGACTTAATTTCACTTATAACTAAACTTAATATAATGTAGCATACATAACATACGGTAAAAAACTTACTTATTAAAGCAATAATTATAAAACTTACAAAAACACTTAGAACGGCAATCAAATTACAGAACGCAACATAAAACTAACTGTGACATGTGGACAGACTGGAGGAAATTAAACAGAAAAATGAAGTGATATGGAATGGCGCAGTCTGCAATAACATTATCTGACATTCTGTTCAGACTGCAAACATAAAACAAAGCGTTCACAACATACCAAGAAATATTACTGTGTACATTGTAAAATTAATTCTGAGAAGCTATTGTGGGTACTAATGGCCTATGAGTAATACAAACCTGAGTAACACTGGCACAACTCACGACTTGTGTGTAAAGCAATCCTGAGTAATGCCAGCGCATCTCATGACACTTAACGTGTTAGTAGGTTTGGGCTACAGGGAGAGCTAATGTAAATAAAGAGGGGTGCATCATAACAAAAAAATTGTATTATTTCAATTTAACACAAATTGATATGATAGTGTGCACTAATGTAAAATTATTATTTATAATTCCAGTTCTGTGTAGTTTTAAGGAAAAAAAGTTGTTATTTAAACTATGAAACACTGTTCATAATATAGCATCATATTTCTGTATGTATAATATGTACCATACATGTATTTATATTTGTGTTTGTAAATTTCCCTGATTTTATTGTTACTAATTGTGCTTTCTTTTCCCATGTTAATTATTTTAAGTGATAATAACTGACTTTTGGTTGTTGCCCATTTAAAAAAAGTTTATATACTTGGTTGTATACAAACTATATTTAGGGAAAACTAAGTGATAATAAATTAGTTCTCTTAAAAACAGTTTTTGGAGAAAGTAAATTGAAGTTAATGATATTCTAATGCTAAATCATTACTTCATGAATGATTAATTCCTTATTTTATTTGGTAATTAAATTTATTCAATGCTCTGAAGTGGCTATGTGAGTTTTTTTGTTTTATGTTACAGGATGTTTTTTCAACTTTTTCATCAGATTCAGGCAATGTACATGATTTTCCTGAGGGCTCTGAGCATAGGTTACATATGACTAAAAGTAAATCAATGCCAGAATATGGTGAAGCTAATGTTACAGGTAATGCTTGCTATTTTAATTTTTCAGAACTGTCTGACTTGTCCCTTTTATTATTGATTTTCTTCAGTTATTTATAGTACACCAATTATATAATGAGGTCTAGCTGGTCCTAAAATATGTTAAGAACTATCCTTTTATCTACAGTTTAGCAACACTGCGTGACCCCCTACTAAATTTGTCAGGAACGACTTGCCATGTTGTGTAGTATCAGTAAAATTTTGAAACTGAGAGCAAATAAAAAAATTTTGTTTTAAATTAAGGAAAATTACATCTGAGAACGGGTAGATGAGGAAACATGTATATGGAAATAAATTTTTATCATGCACAAATATTCAGATGGTTCTCATAGTTTAAAAGTTGTAGGAACAGGTCTAGAAGTTTAATTCTAGATTAGAACTTCTGTTAATAATGAGAAACTCATTACAGAAATTAGAATGAACCCAAGAAGTTCATTGTACAATTGTAAGAATGATTGCTAATGAATTTGATATTAATAGATAAACATTACACTAAATCTTATTTGGGTAAGAAGTTGTGATAGAAACTGCAATGCATCTGGTAAGGAATGTAGCATTCTTTGTCTGCTAATCACAGATATAATCATATGCCATATGTAAAGTACATCTTTGAGACCATTATAGAAATGAAAAATTCTTGAATTCAGTTGTGGCAAAGTTCATGTCAGAATGCCGGATGGAGGTCACTAGGATCACCATTAAGAGATTTTATCTTCAAAAGACAAAGACAAGTCAGCACTTGTCTTTCTACAGCATCAAAAACGTTTTTATTGTGAATTTATTCTTTTGTGTGACAAACTCTCACTGATACCAGATTAGTTGGCTTCTTCAAAATATTGGCTCACTGAGCAGTAGTTTTACAGAAAAATTGGGTACAAAAATGAGGATGTGTACTGAATTATCTTCTGTACTGTCCAGATTTTACTTTCTGTTTCCTAAATTAATTATCATTGAAAGAGCGTCTTTTTGATGACATAAAAGATATACACTGGAATATGACATCAAATCTTTTTTTATTTTTTAAAAATATTTACACAGATTATTGCTGTCGTTACTAGATAATGACACTCAGAATTGACGGAATGAAAGGAGTTTACTTGGATAAAATATGGGTAATATTCTATTATTTTATTTTTATTTAATTCCATGACCCCTTGCTCAGTATTTTATTTTCAGATTGCATATGTTTGTTTTTATGATTTATATTGATTTAGTGTTCATTTTTACTGTGTATATCATTACTTATGATTTATATTGTCACAAGTGAGAGTTTTAATTAAATCATCTTTGAATCCATATGATGAAGTACTCAGTGTCCAACTATCAGCACAGTGAAGCAGATTAAAACAGTAACATGAAAAACATTTTTAAACATAAAAAATAATTACTGTAGTCATATTTTATATATATAATTGTTGATAGTACTTTCAGTTCAACATCTTTTTTAGAACTGTTTTTTCTGTATTACCTCTGTGCTGAAAAAAAATTCTTACTGAAAGAATTTTGTTCATGTTTTTTATCACTCTTTTTAGATGATTATTATGTAGAAGGTAATTATACTTTTCTTTTTATTTACTTAGTATTCATACATTTCTTTTTGTAGGTCATGATGGAAGATTTAGGCAGAGCAGTAGAGAATGGTGTGGTAGTGGTAGTAGAAGATGGAGCAGCAAGAAAACAGAATTAACTGATAGTGGCGTCAGTGTTGTTTCTGATACACCTCCCATATCAGTTAGCCATACTAACAAAGATAGGTAAATGAACTTTCACTCAAACATTGAATTAATATATTAGTATTAAAAAAACATGCCTCATGTTCTTTTAAGTAAGGACTGTTTTGATATAAAAATTGAAAAAAGTGAGAGAAAAAACTTATATATTCTATTATTCTATTACTGAAGAATTCTTCCGCCTGTGATTTCTACCAGTTAATACCCTGTTTTGCAATTCTTCATAATCTTCAAATTTCTGTGATGCAACCCATTATTTTAACTGGAGAAAAAGGTAATAATCACTCTGTGCAAGATTTAGACTGTAAGGCAGATGTTCGAAGATTTCCCAATGAAATAGTCACAGTTGTTCAGTGGTTTTGTTTGCCGTGTTAGGTTGTGCGTTATTATGGAGAAAAAATCCCATCGGTTAGCTTCCTGCTTTTGTTTTGAATAGAACAAAAGGAAATTCTTGAGAAACAGTAGTAAGCCTTCGGTTTTCATGAATCTTTGAATTCACATTTTCAGTCTATTCATTTGTGATGACAGTCAGATGACCACTGCATTCTTCTTCATGAACATTCGTTCTTCCTCTATGAAACAAACAACACCATCGGCGAACTTTACCTTTGCCCATAATACTGAGTCCATAAACATCAACAATTTCTCTAAGAATATCAGATTTTTTTTTCGCCAATAGATAACGATTTACTGATCGCACTTCACAACACAGGATTATTTATTGTAACACTCATTACAGTCAGGTTATTACAGAGCAACTAACGTGAATAACGTTAACCTGTTGTTGCAAATAGATGATCGTTGTTATAAATAAACATGCTACACTAGTGCCATCAATTTCCACTGCATCTAATGGCAGCAAATCTAAAACTACCATTACTTTTAAAAAATGAAATTTTTAAAATGTAATTTTTTTTTTTGTAAATAAATTTACTTCTAGAGCTTTATTGTTTCTATAAAAAAAAAATATTTGAAATACATATGTTTTTAAACATTTTAATGGTATGTGTACTCTTGGCATAATTCTTACATGAATAATTCTTTCACTATACATTGTTTCTTTTGAATCATATGTGATTTTTGTCTTTCAATATTTATCCTTTCATCAGAAGATCCTTTTGATATTAGCATTATTAAATCAACACAATGTAAGCAATTATTTTTTCTTATAAAATTATTGAATAATTTTCTCATTTGACAGATTAAACCATAATTTGATTAATTTCATAATAATTATTCACCTCTTTTCATTCATCTTTCCAGTGATATTTTAAGTTAAAATTAAAACAAATAGTCTTTACTTATATATCTCATTTGCATTATCTATATTTTATCTGGATGTAGCAGTATGTTTGAGCATACAACACTTAGAAATATTTTCAGTTTCATATCTGATATTTGCATAGATATTAAAAATTAATATATATTTCACAGTTATAAGAATAATAATTATTTTACCTTATGATCTCTTATTTAAAGAGGAGTAATATAAAGAAAGTTCTGGAGTAATTTAAAATTGAAAAAAGAAAAATGATCAGGACTTGTTGGTAAAGAAAAAAATCTTCAACTAGGAGGAGTGCATTGTGATTATTAAACAAACAATAGGTTGAGAAGAATTATTAAGAATATTGCCTGGAAGAATCAAGAAAACTTTCATAAGTTCTTGATCAAAGCAACATTACAGAATTTTTAATCTATTTCTTAAAGTCTGTATTAGTGTATCAAAATAATGAATACATGAAAAAATAGTAAAGCAGATATGTGAAGGTACTAAATAAATTAAATTAGTACTCTGTAAAAAAGAGAGAAAAAAACATTTTGATGATGGTCTTAACAAAAATTGTTTCAATACTTATTTATATATTTTACATAAGTTTACACAAAATTATTGTTACATTCTGATTATTATGATTTAAAAATTTGTCAGTAAACTAATATTGGTTCGGTTAGGAAAAATCTTTAACTAAAGAATAAAAAGTGGATAGAAAGATATTTAAAATGGGTCAAAGATTTATTAAAAATTACATAAGGCTCTTTCTCATAGGCTGAAATAGCGTTCTCTATTTTATTTCAGTAGTTTGCTTGTCAGATTTAGTTTGATAGACATGGAGGTTGTAAATTTAAATTCTAGTCATTTGACTATAAGAAAATTCTTTTGAAGAAATAATAAACATAAATTAAAAAAGAGAAAACACAATACTTATGAAATACTTTAAAAATATATTTCTGCTGTGGTTTGTAAAAAGAATTACTTGGCAAATCTTATTTTATGCATATATTATTTTTTGTTAAAATTTTTATATTTGCATGTACGTACAGTATATATTTTTACTTATTCCTGTGAATCTATTGATTATAATAATTAATAATCAAAATGTGCATCTAGTATTAGATATTAATGTAAGTGGCTTAGAACTATTCTTCTCTTTATGTTTTTCTTGGAATTGCTAGCTTGATCTTTTCATTTTTTGAAAGGAATGGAATAAATTCGCTCCATGCCTTTCTATTTATGGTAATCTTTTAATCTCATTATATTTACTATGGCCTCACTTGTCTATTTTATCTATTCCAATATTTGTCTTTTTCTTCAATTTTTACCTTCTACATATCCCTGGATTATCAGATTAACTAAATATTTACATTACGGATGTTTTGTAATATAGTCAACTAATCTATATTTTCTCTCTAACTATAAAATTAGTAACGATAAATTTTATTCAGAAATAATGCTGCTGTTCCAGTTAGCCAACTTGACAAATTTGATTGATTTTAAATTAAACTATTCATGTGATTTATAACAGAATAAATATCATCATTAATATTCATACACACAGAAGAACCTTGTCACCAAATTCTTTGCATTTTATTTATTCAGGGAACATCAATATGTCAGAGCATATACTAATCCAGTTTTTATTTTTGATTGATTTTCCTTCTATTCCTTTATTGTACTATATCAGCCAAAAAATTTATAGTTTTATTATTATGTGCAAGTGTTTCTTATTTGCAGACACCTGCTCATGTATATAGGGATTATTCTATTTCAGTTTTATGTAATAAATATTTTATGTAATTTCAGTCGTGTGTTATCTTGGTTACTGGAAAGTGATAAACAACAAATATGTGATAGCGGTCAACCAGCATGTGGTTCGTATTCTGCACATAGTGGTGAAAGAGATTCTAGTTCATCGTGCAGCCTTACAAAGAGTTATCCTCATAGAGTTAGACCTGGTGTTCTCCAACCTGTACTTCCTGTCAGTAAAACAGCTAGAAATGTTGCCCACTCTCATTCGCATTCACGGTCTGGTTCACTGGAAAGAACTGGGTCAACCACTACCAGTTCAGGTCCTGCTCCAGCACAGCCATTTGTTGCCGATCCATCTATGCCGCCATTGCCATCTCCTCATACACCTACACAACTTGAAGAGGCACGCAGACGATTGCTTGAAGATGAATTACGATCCAAACAACCTAGACAAAGGTATATATTTCTAAATTTTTTAAACTAGATTTACCATCTGTTTATAGTGTTTTATTCAGTTAAAATATATTAATATAAAATAACCCATTCATAGGTTGAATGGCCGCATCGTTGCTGATCAGTAGTTCTTTGATATTGCACATAGGGCCCTGATTCAAAACCAGTTTATCAGTGCAGTTATTTTAGGAGTGTATTTAAATTCTAATCTTACTTTCATAATTCAGACAGTAAGATTTGATTAATAGTACACTCTCCCCACAAAACTTTAAACTAGATCATCTGCTGACTTCAATTGCACATGTACTCTAGAAATATAGTTAAATTTAAAAAAATATATATATTTTTAGTCATTATTAAAAGATTTCCATGATCGCTGGGCATTTTTAGATATTTCTTACAATGCAAATGCAAAATTACGAAATCAGTTTTAGAATATTTGTCCGGCTATGTTTGAATTTCTTTCTTGCCTTTGCTCAAAAGAATGGCAGACTGACTTTAAAAAACTTGCAAAATATCTTTAATTAACTTAAATGCTAGTCTGACTAAAAAAAATTACTTTAGACCACGTTACATATGCCTATAATATTAAAATTATCACTTTTCAAATTTGTATCTTTAGTTTTTTTTTTACTGTTTGATTCTCGCAGGTTACAATTTTAAACCAATGAAATATTTAGTTTTGAATAAAATAAAAAAATTTGTTTATACATTTGCAAGATTTTGTTTGAATTTTAAGTTTTGTTCTTAAATATTCAACTGAGTTATAGAGCTCTGCTTAGAACTGATGATTATAATAATACAACACTCTATATATAACTGATAAAAACAATTTTCCAAACACATCAAAATGACAAGACAAATGACAAAACAATTTGATTTGTTTTATATTAAGCTTATTATTTTAGCATGTTTATAGGTGGTTTTTATTAATTATTAATCACAGTACACTTGGCTTCCTGAGATATGTGTGTGTGATAACTACTTTACTTCTTATGAAGTGTAATATGTGAAAAACGAAAGGTGCTGTTGAAATGTTCCTTGTTTAACACATACTGAGTAGGCACACTGCTAGAGATCAGTACTCACAACCTTGCTAGTTGGTGTGTGCCATCATGTGTTGGGTTTTGTATCATTTTAGGTATCATTTTGCATGTATTTCTTTGTTTCCTTTTTGAAAAAAAGTTTCTGAAGAAATTTTTATATAAATTCCGAAAACTTTTCAATAGTTCTGCAAAATTACGATTATCTACGTATTAAGTTTTTTGTGCTTTATATTGAATAGTATTTTAAATAATTGTTTGTTTATAATATTTTAGGTATAGTAGTGGCTCTGGTTCCAGCAGTAAAATGATGATTAATATGATGGCACAATCTTCATACATGGATAATCCAGCAAGTGGTATATCAGCAGTACAACAACCTATTGGATCAACACTCAAAAGAAGTGGAAATAGTGGTAGTGGACTGACAACCAGTAGAGGCATAACAAGTAATAATAGTGGCAGTGGGGGAGGGGGACAACAGCTGCAGCAACAACCTGTTGTTGTTCCTCCAGAGATGTGTACAACTGTTGTGTTTTCATTCTGTGATGAACAGTTTCCATATCGCACTAAAATTCCTGGGCAGCAAGTGACATTACGTCAGTTCAAAGAATATTTACCTAAGAAGGGACTGTACAGGTCAGTTTTTACTATTTTTTTTTTAAATGTTCTTTCATTAAATAATTAATTCTATGATAAGTCATGAAATGTTAAATAGATGTAAGCAAAGTTATTGATCTAATTTTATGTAATTATAATGTAATAATACACTAATGTTTTTATCAACCACTTACATTCTGTCTATTTACTGATCAGTTGCACCAAGAAATCTATGTGGTAATAAGTTATCAGACTAATTTATTTGAACTTCATACATGCTATCATTAGTTATAAAAAGCCTAGGCAGCATTGTAGAAGTGTTGAAGAGCAAATGTTATTGGGTAAAAGGCCAGTTATTTTCTTTCTAATTATATATCACAGATTTTGTCAGTTATATTTTCAGAATAGTTTTATTACATTTTCATATTTTATTTTATTGTGACTTGCACAGTGTTCTGAATTTCTTTATATTAAATGGTAATCTCTTAATTATAAATGTTAAGTAAACAATACTTTCATTGTATTTAACTTATAAATTCTAAGTATTGTTTTTCCATCGATGTTTTACGTTCTACCCTTACTTCTCTTACTAAATCAGTTAATTTTGGTCACATATGATATCCACCAATTAGAAATTTTTATACAACTGTTTCATGTTAAATTTTATAAACATTTATCATTTTTAAGATTAGTTATTAATTATATTACCTATTCACATTATTCATATGTATTTTAAAATAATCTTTTTTCTTAAAAAGTCATCATCTATGCTGTTCTATATTTCTTTGTACTCGATTCTTACTTGAAAAGGGTTTCATCATTTTGTATTTTCTCCCTTGATGTTATGTTCCTCTGAAAGTGTTTACTTTAATTTCTTTTACATGCAAGCTTAACCCTTTGAAGACTACTTGATGGTTTTTCATCAGGTTCAGTTTTATGCTAAAAAGAACAACTGGTGATTTTTCATCTCATTTTATGCGAGAAAGACGATTGGGTGAAATTTCATCAGTGTCAAAATGATATTTGTACTGATGTCAAGTTTGGTTTTCACGGCAGACATGGCAGTCCGCTTGATAGAGATTACGTTTGTTATTGTTTAAAGTCGCATGTTACATCACAGTTAATATTTGGATGGTAAACAAAAATAATTGTTATTTTGAACTTAATGACTGTTAATGTTTTTATTTTTAGAAAACATTTAATTGTGTTTATTGTGTAATATACAAATATTGTTCGTTTGTTATTGCGTTGAGTTGGCCATGAAATCATAGTTCATTGGAAGTGAAAAGGAATGCTTTATTTTTATTTATTTAATTTTTTTATGATACTGTATTTATTGGTATGTTGCATAGTACATGAAGAGCCGAGAACATTATGTTCATCATTGTTTTTAGTTGTTTGTGACATTTGAATCGTAATATTATACTTATCTCATCTTACTGTTTTGTTTTTTTTTTCCAGCAACATTTATTAGTGACTTGCTATAATATACAAAATGAGCACTGTATTTCAAATACCGATTGAAATTGATCGAGGACTTCGGAGTGTTCAGTCTGATAGTGATTTATGTTCTGACAGTTTAAAAAATTTATTTTACAAATTTGACTAAAATTTAACAATTTTTTACAAAAAATTTAAAATTTTCAGGTTTAACACAAAGGACATTATAAAAATCAAAAGCAGTTCTAAAAATCATTATTCCCATAGTAAAATTGTTTCTTGATTTTGAGTTATATGACTTCAAACTCATCTTTTTGGGTTTTTTTTTATTTCTTGGGTTCTTTAATCTTTAGAAAAATTTTTGAGTAAGATATAACCACAAAAACATTTCTAGTTGATAGTACATTGGTTTTCTTACAATTAAATAAAATCTGCTGAAAAATATTGGTAATAAAAATTTTTATAAATTATTTATTTACCACAAGCTTACAAATAGTCACCACAAGGCACTGTTCAGTTTGTTTTACCATCAATAATATAAGCAAACAATTTTTTTTAACCATTCCCAAAAAAAAAAAAAGGGTTAAAAGGGTCCTCAAAGGGTTAAAAGAAATTGACGTAGATTGCATGCAATTTCATTTTTTCTGATGTTTTGACTCTTCACACTATTTTACTTGTTATCTACTCATTTTTTCTTTTACAGACTAAGTAAAAGTGTTAAACATAAAATAAATTTATTTAAGCATAAACTTCTACATTTATAGGAATTAATAACTAGCCTGGTTAGTTGTGGAGGATTGTATCATAATATGTGTTTTATAATTTACTATTATTTAGTTTTGTTCAGTCATGTTTATCGTGATCTTACCCTACATTTGATAAACTGTAATTAACGATCCTGTTAATATTATAAAATGTTAAAGTAGAATTTGAGATTCATTTGTAATGAACCAGACAGCAAAATAAATTTGATTATTAATTAAATATTTATATTCTATGGAAAATAAATTTTTGTGGCATCACTGCAAGGTTCACCATATACAGCTTCTAAAGGATGAACATCCTAGCGTTGACTTTTTTAATGTAAAAAAATTCAGTCTGCACATTGTTTTCGACACATTGATGTAACAATGTATTCAACTATATAACAGTGGCGACTGGCAGAAAATGAGTTGCTTTGTGTGACATTTTGTTTTCATGTTATGTTTCAGTGTGTGTTAAATTTATGCCAATCTTTGTGTAATTCTTGAGTAAATTTTGCAGTAATCAAATGACTTCTTTTGGGATTGGGTGTGTTTTTGGTATATTACCTACTATATATACCAACCCTCATATATTGTATTTATTTTTTGATTACAATATATGAAGTCTATAGTTTTCTGTAAATGCTTTTGTGTATAATAAACTTAAGAAGACTGGTCTGGAGACTGTACTCTCATAGTGTGATATTGTTGGTTTTTAACACTTTACACCAATTCATTTTTTTAATTTGGTATAATAAAAGATAATAACAAATTGTTTTTAATTGATGTGTTTTTCGCAGTTTTTAAATGTTTATATTCATCAAATCAAAGTGAATTAATAGATTCATTAACAAGAAAAATGTTTTTATAATATTAATTTTTATGATTTTCTTGTTTCAGGTACTTCTTTAAGACTGAATGTGATGATGTAGATACTAAAGTTATACAAGAAGAAATTGTTGATGATAATGAAATATTACCTCTGTGGGAAGGTAAAGTGATGGCACAAGTTAAACCAATTGAATGAACTGTTTTAGATAGTATTTATCGTAGTTATTGTGAAAATGTATGAATGATTTATGTTATCGTGGTGGTGTTTAGGATATTTAATTTAATTGGATCGCGTTATTTTAGATTATGAGTTGAATGCATCTGAACTACTAAAAACTGTACGGTGTATTATATGAAAAGAATACAAGAATAGCATATTATTTCAAGCAGTAGTGTGTATTGTGAACACGACAGTTTCTTACTTTCTTCTTTATTTTTTTTTCTGGGCAATGCAAAGCGCGTGTGCAACATTGTTGTGTAAGTAGTGTCACTGTGTATAGGTATTACTATTATTATTATTATTGTACTATTAGAGAATGATACATGGGGCAGTGTTGTATATCTTATATTATTTAATAATTTTTATTTAAAAAACGAAATAAGTCACTATTTATATTTAATAATATACATAATTATTTTGTTTCTTTTTTTTTGTACTGCTCAAATTATTACACAGTAATATTTATTTTAATTTTATTATTTAAAATTTTTTTAATTTATATTTTTAGTCTAATTTTTTCATATAATGGATAAGATCAACTTACTTTATTCAAAGACTAACCGAATTTATTTTTCTGGAAATGGTCAGGGGTTTTCCTAAGCAATAAATTTGATCTCAGGTGATCCTTCAGCGTTTGGAGAAAAGAGATTTTTTGAAATTTTTAATTTTTTTTTATCAAAGCAAATTGTTAATCACTAACGTGGTGTGCTCTTATCCTTGATTAAGATATCTTAATCTCCCAAGGAGTTGTGAGTGAGATGAATGCACGCTGCCTAGACGGAATCTTGTAGTATTCTGTGGTCATGGCTGCTCTTATTTCTTAGACCCTAAGATAGGCTAAGGATATTGGCATCCATCTCATTACTCTGTCCGTGTTATGTTTTTGTGCAGTAGACAGCCTTACCTATGTGGTGATTTTGACCTATGTGATTTCTTCTTCCTATCTGGCTGCTGTACATATTGCCTTATCTGAAGGGGTTGATCACTTAATCTCTCTTAATGCATATATACATCAGACTTTTTAACTAAATGAATTAAATTTTTCCCTTCTACATTTCCGTCATCATTTTTTCTTTCTAGCTTACTTTTCTCTTTTTTTTTATCCATGATATTCTCTGTGATATTCTTATTCTATTCTTGATGTTCACCTTCTCATACATTTCTAATTCTCAATTACAAAGCAGCTCATGATATTCATTTTCAATTTATTATTTTTATTGTAATAAGCAAGTTCATTCATGACTGTCTGTACCTACTTCTTATTCCCTTTTTGAACATTTTATTATAATTGGTTCTCCAAATTTTTTAAATTAGTCATTGTATGTATTTTTTGGCCTCTGTTATTTTGTTTTTATTGAATTATTTAGATGGAAATCTTGAAAGCTTATTGGATTTTTTTTTTTTCAACTTTCAACATTAAACATGTATATATATATATATATATATATACATGTTTAATTATTACTAGTTTATTAAAATAACACTTTTTAAAAATTGATAAAAGATATATTACAATTTTGCCATTTAGGCAAAAATTATATGATATAATTTTAACATTCAAACATACATGTGTTCTAATATAATAATAAATATATAAAAAAAATATGGTCTTTGATTTTTTGTACATTTTTCTTATCCATTGAAATTTTAATTTTATTTCATTAAGTTAAAGTAGTTATTAATTATTGTAATTGTACAATAAGAAAAACTGAACAAAAATTATGTGCCTTGTCTTGTTGATGATCATTTTGTTCATTAATTCGTTCCATTTATAATATGATACTTACATCTTGGTAATATTGTACGTACATATTATAAAACATCAATATAATTATAAATTATCATTATTAATGATCAAATAATTTTTGTCTGTTTGATCAGATTTATACCGTTACCCAACAATTAACCGACCAACAGTGAGTGACATATATTGTTTAAATTAAATTAGTTTTAAATTATGATATATATGCTTGGTTATTACTGAATCATGTATTTATTTAAATATATTTTTATAATTTTATTATGAAGACTTAATTTTACTGTAAAAATACAGTATAACTATTTTATTTAGCCTGATGTATTTTTTCATACAATTATTATGATCACATTAGCCCCTTTATTTTTACATTTTTCAGCCATCCGTCTAATAGGTTTGTAGCATTTTTAGGTTAAGAATTTTTAAGTATTAATTATTCAGTTTTCATTTCTAAGGTGGAATTATATTCTCACTTCTCTCAGTTATTGGAAAGGTTAGTAACTAGCTGGCTGCTACTGGAGATCCTAGGATGGTGTCTATTTTATTTCAGGTGTTGTTAAAGGCTTCCTTGTGATGAAGTTGACAAAAAAAAGCTCCTGTAAGGTTTAAAAGGAACCTTTTGTTTCCTGAATACTATTTCTCAAGATAATTATGCATAGAAAATCAGATACTTTTAATGTTATATAATTTACTTTATTTGAAAGTTATCCTTTATTATTAATATAGTTTTGAGCATACATATAGCTTAACTTTAAATATCGTAAGATAATATTTCCCTGAAAGGAGTTTGCATTATAATTTATATATATCATGAAGTTTATAATTTGATAATGATTACTGTATGCTTATAAGGATATTTTTGTATTAAATTTACTTTAAATGTAGTACATGCTTGCATTTTTTCTATCTTGATAATGTACATGCTACTTCAGTAAGGAAGTTGGAAAAAAGAAATGATTAATTAAAAATGCCAGTACCACTGGCATTATTGAACATTAGTTTTATTAGATTAGTGGACTCAGAACCACTGTTCCTAATAATTAATTTTATTTATTTTCATTATATTTTGTTGTATATATATTTTCATTACCTTGAAGGTAGTTCTTTACACTACTGAATGTTGATGTGTTAAAATATTCGTTATGTTCTACTAACAATCTGTTACCTCGGATGGTGGCTGGAGATATTTTTATTAACTCCTGTAATTGTATGAATAAAATGATTTAACTAAAAAATAATCCTGTTGAGAACAGGTTTTGCAGTTTTATTTATTTTAAAAACTGAATTCTATGTTGTATTTTATGAAACTGATATTTAATTAATTTTCTTCCAGAAAGATAACAACAAAGATATTGCATTTAGTATAACATTTGTATTACCTATGAATTATTTGTGAAAAAAATTGTAAAATATTAACTCTGTAACCATACCCATTTGTTTAGGAGTTTAACAATTATTTAAACACATTTAAGAATACTTTATTTTAGGTTAGTGAAATTTTATTTGTATATTTTCTCCATGATGTTTAATTAATTCTGAACTAAAAAGTATTGTCATTTTTCGATTACTTCATTTTATTTTTATTTTGAATTTTTTACTTACATGAAATTGTAGAGGTTAAATAATCTAAATTTGAATGCATATTAAAAAAAAAAACTACCGTGAATGTAATTTTATCCCCAATTTATATCGTTTTTCACAAGATGCAATAAGTATTAGGACTCTTGGAATATAACATTATGAATTAGAACAACAATAAAGAATATATTCTCATGAATCCTCACAGTTTATTGTTTCATGTCAGTGGTTAATGATTTGGTTTACCAAACGACCTGAATGCTTTACATACATAGTTTCATTACAATAAATGATTTTTAACTGAAAAAAAAAAATTAATAAATTATCTTTTTCAAAAATACATTTGTTGTTTCATTGCGTCAAAAATGTTTCAAAAAAAATTATAAATATTAATACTTCTAATTTAACTATTTTTACATTGAAACTGCCACTACTGTTATGTGGTATTAATTTTAATGAATGCAATGAAGTGAGTTGCCTGTCAATATGGCAATTCTATGTAATGTACATCTACTTTTTAAAAGTTTGATTGTCTTTAGAGCAGTTTTATGATACGTGGTCCTAAACTCAGCTACAATCAGTATGGAAAGCACTATTCATATTTGGTTTTTTATTAAAATTTATTGTAATTAATAATTCTTTTTATAATCAAAATAATGATATTAATTAAAAAAGATTATAATAGATTGTGTTTTAAAATTCAATTATACAGTTCAGAAAACAGTGTTGTGTAAATTAGTATTGCTGATTGAACAGTAGTTCCACCTGAAATTACATATTTACTTCAAGTTTTAATATCATTTAATCTAAAAATAAGTAAATAGATTATAATGCTTTTTGTAATTTTAATTTTGTAAATTAAATGATGCTTGTTTGTCAAAACAAGCTTTTACTTAACTAGCATATGTAAATTTACAATACAACTACAAATTAAATTATGACAGGTAAAAATGTATATCCCTGGATGTAATATATTATACAATAGACAAATAACTCTTGTCCTGAAAATAAAAAGGTCCAGCATCTTATTGTTACAGTAATCATTCCATTTTATTTGAGCATCTCAGGGAGAGTCGCATTCTAGGGAATAAAATAATGTTTTAAAATTCTTTTGTCATGAAATAATGTTGTCTAAATTAGTATTGTCATTTGGACAGCAGTTGTGAAATAGTGATCAAATACTGATGTCTAAGTCAGCATTAAATATAAACTACGGTTCCCATGCATCAACAAGAATAAAAAGTAATATATTAATCTGGGTTTGTTGCTGTTATTTACTAACAAAAATTAAACAATCAGAATATAAATGAACAGTTTTGAGAATACGGTGTAATCATCACCAACAAAATTCTATTATTAAAAAAATAATGTTAACATTGTATTGCTACATGATTACATTGGTAACAGAAATTTTGATCAGTATTTTTTAAGAAATTGAATAGAATTATCAGGGCTAATGAAAAAAATATATAACTACTTTTTTCCACTATGTAACCTAAGCTGTGAAGCTCAATTTTAGAATGAAATATATACTCAGTTTGACATGTTAAACAATGTATCCTATTTCATTGTAAATTGTAAAGTTTTTTGATTGTATCCTTACTTTTCAGATTACCAATTGCAATATCTTTTTAATTTTTAACACTTCAGTTAATAAATAAAATTAATTGGGTTATTTTTAGATTCATGAATCGTATGCAGATTCAGAAGTAGTTGTATTTGAATGCTAACATTTTTCAGGAAGTATTAAAAAAAATCTGTAATAAGTATCTGAAGCAGCACTACATTTGTTAATGTTTGTTATCTATTTTAAATAATATTTATTTACAATATTATAACCGTTTTCATCTTATCAAGAAAAATGTTTCTTATGACTTTAAAAAAAAGTGTATATCTGGATTTGTAGAAAGACGATAGTTATTTCTGGTATTTCTTAAAATATATATTAAAGTTTAAATTTATAAATATTTTTTAAAATTATTGAAAAAGTTATTTTGGCTTGAGTTTTGCATTCATTTTTTATTAACTTTTAATATAAATGTATTTGTAAGTAATGTAATATATAAATTATGAAAATATGCATAATGTTTGAGTAGATATGCTGATTTTACATCATTGATTACCTTTAAGCTGAATTAGTCAATAAGTCTTATTTAAACCTGCTAATCTAATCTTTAATGGCTTCAAAATTAGCTAACTTTTCTGTACAGTTTATTTAGTTGTAATACTGTAGTAAATAAGCGGTGGTATAGGTATATGCATTTATCGTTCCTATAAATTCCCATACATTTTTTCTTGTCCATTATAGTGAGTTAAAAGATTGATCGTACACTGTCATTTCTCTCCACCTATATATTTCCTCATCTATTATTCAATTGCATAATATGTATTCATAACTTAGTTATGAATAAGTTAGAATTTTATTCAGTCTCCATCTCTACCAATTTTCCTCTCAATTCAGTATATTTAATTCTCAATTCTGATTTCCTCTTATTCATTTTTAATGCTGTTCTTGCTCATCTAATTTTTTTTACAATCTTCACTATTTCAAGTCAGTCTTGCTTTTATTTACTCTTCAGTAAAATTTCTAATTATACTATCTTCTAGATTGTTTTGTTTTATTTATTTTATGTTCATTATTTTTCCCAACATGTTTCAAAAGATTTTCTATAACTGATTGTGTACATTGCTACCATCATGTTTAAATTATTCAAGTTTCTTAGCCATTTGTCGAAATGCCTTATGTACTGTTTTCTTAAATTTCTGCACACTATATTAGCCTTTTTATATTTGAGTTAAAAACCTGTACCTTGAACATTTCTTCTTATTTCACCTACTTATATCTGTTTTAATCTTTTTATTTCTAGGGGTTCCATTACAATTTTTACAATTGTTTCTGTACATTTGTATGCTATCAGTTTGTAAAGCTTTTATATACATTTTAAGTAATTAATGATCCATTCTTTTTGTTGTTCAGTTAAATTGTTTTCCTGGTTTTCATTCATTAAAAAAAAAAAAATCTCTTTTATATTTTCCAAATATTTCAATGGTTTTCTATTTACTTTTTCAGAATCACATATTTCAATTCCTTGCTTACATTTTATCTTCCTACTAGTTGCTATTGTCCTTGCCTTTTATTTTCGTTATATGATATCAATGGTATTAGAGTTTATTTTCCTTCTCATCCATGCAGAATATATTTTATTATTTTAAAGAGTATTCACTGTTGTTATGTAGACTATGATCATTAAACATATGTAATTTAAAATTATTATATAAATTAGCCAATGTTGCACGACATTTTCAATTTTTATTGTTTAAAAATGTTTTAATCTATTATTTGTCTTCACTTACACCAGTAACAAGGCCTAGACTTGTTAGCCATAGTGATTCTGCCATTTTCTAAACCTGTCCATATTATCCACACTCTTTAGACATGATTTGGATGTTAGCGAAACTTCTATATTTTTGAGATTTTTTTTTGTATATTTTTATGTCAAATGTAATAAAAAGAAAACATTTTCATAAATTACACAAAATAGAAATTAATATTGAAATCACAAAATGTAATATCATTTTGAAAAAAAAATTGTTTGTTTATTTATTTATGTTATTTACAAATAAAGTTTTGGTAAAAGAAAACTATTTTTGTACGCCCTGGGGAACTGTAGTTTATAAAATTTGTCACTATGGAAAAAAGATGTAATGTGTAAATAAGTGTATTTATTCTGAACTAACATGGATCTAATTATAATGTACAAAGTATTTACTCAGCTTATGGTAAACATTTTATTTGATTAGTATTTGATTGTTGTTTATGATAAAAAGTTATTATCACTATATCACTTTAGATACAATATTTTCTAAAATTAATCTTTGATCATTGCCCCTTCCACTTAAAAACTAGTTACTAAATGTTCATAAATTTATTAGCACCTATATTTTTAAAAGTATGATCCATGTAGACTCTTTTCACATTTAACATAAACTGTATAAGATTGACGATATGTACGGTAATTTACATTCATTTGAAGAATTGTGTATATAAAAAAAAAACAGTTCTGTTCAATATGTGATAACATGATGAAAGATAGACAAACTGCTTTAAACGGAATAAAAGTATGAATTGCTTGTTATGATCTAACGTAGCTACCGTTCCTTATTAAAATCTGGTGTTGACAGATACTTTTTTACCCTATAAGGGTTGATTTATTTCTATCTCAATTGCCTCCTTTTGTACTTATGGTTTACAAATTATGTAAGTAATCCTAACTTTGTTATGACATATATATAACTCAAATTAAATTTTTTATGTTTAATTTAATTTGAGTTTTACCAACTCTCAATCGGTGTGGTTATGATTTGCCAAATGGAACTTGTACAGATAACTCTACTAGTTAGGAGATATCGTTAATTTAATCTCTGTAACCAGAAGTACATTAGTAACATGTGCATTAAAATGTATTTAAATATAAATCTATCTACAGCTTCTGCTTAACTTGGACTTGGGTTCTTTAGAATTATAGGCCTGCTCTCTCTGTCCAGCAATTTTTTCAATATCTTATAGTTATTCAATGATGTAAAATAAACGAATCAATTATTTTATATGCCGTGCAAAATAATTTCTGTTTATTTTAAACTTTACTACACTATGGTATGATTTCTTGTACATTATGTTCACATAAAAATTATAATTGTTTTATTTTTAATATTTATTTATTTATTTATTTATGTTTAATTGTATTTTTAAACTGATAAAAACAATTTAGTACAAATGTAATTTATATCTATATTATGTTGTTAATTAATTTCATTCATGTGTATAATTATTTTATTTCTTTTTTTTATTACTGTTCATCAGCATTGTGGTGATGAAAAACTACGGTACTTTTGCATTATCTTGGCAACTTGACTTTTATCAAGATTACATTTTCTTGATAATAATGATTCTATTTGTGATGTTGATGATAACTTACAATTTGTTGTGAATTATAACATCTGTTTATGCCATAATTGTAAGAATATAGCTGATATGACAGAAAACTCAAGTAACCGTAAATAGCATAATTAAGTTTGAAAACGAGCATTCCATGTTAAGCATATTTAGGAAATTATAAATGAAATGTGGTTTTTCATTGTCTTTTCTCACTGACTAAAATGTGCTGTTGCATATAAGCTGCCAAACCCATCAAAATGTTGACAGTATTCTAACTTACAAGTGATATGTTTACAGTGTTCATCATACAACTAACTACATGCTTAGTTTTGTTACTCTCAGGCACTCCAATATCTGCTGTACCTCAGGTACTTAGCATTCTCTCAATATTGAGCAAGTTAATGCAGCTTTCTCTCCATGGGACATTAAATATACTATGCAAGGAAGCCTTTTATTAAGATTTTACACCTCACTGTACGCAAACTAATAATCTTGAGATCATTAAACTGAATTCAAACACCAAACTGGCAAAATAGGGCTTGAATTATAATTAAAATTTAACCGAACTTAATAGTAAAATGATCTCTAAAGACATTTAGAGGTTGTAACTCTGCCACCAGTAGGTTTTTATAATCCATGCATAAGTAACAAAATCAAAATTAAGTAAAAAATTCATTGGCTACTTTTTTCTGTATTTGAGAATAACTACTTTAAGAATATAACTTAATATTCAACTAAACACTGCATAAGTTACAGACTTTGGTAGCATTATGTCTTTATAGTCATTTAAAAAACTAGACTAAGAATGGATTTTAAGAATGTTTTTTTCATAAAATTTATAACCTTAGTTTTTAATTAATTTACATTGGGAAAGAATATGTATTCAGTGTCAGTGAATTAAGAGAAATTAACAAAAAAATTTTGAAGAGTTGAATAAATTAGGATTACCATTACTCATATGAATTATGTCATAAATATAATTTCCCTTCTTGATTAAAAAAAATTTAATTTACATTTTATGTAATTAAAATGCTTCGAACTAATAATCAAACTGTATTAACGTATCTGTTACCATAACTGATATAGTAATTTTTTCAACTGTTTTATTAATTCCTGATTCTTCAGTTATTACTAAAATTAAAATATTCAAAAATGCAGCCTTTTTTATTTTGCAATAAAAAAGTCAATATCTGAGAGAAAAACAATATCTGTCTAAATATATTAATGAAATGAGTGACACTGATGCAATTAAAATGGATGAGAAAGCAATATTATGTGTAATTTTTATTAATATAATTTTGTTTTTAATGACGTACTTTATAATGAAAAATAAATAATATATAAAATAGAATGAGTTTTTGATGTGTTTGATCATGTATAGTGTGGCTACATTTTTATAAATTAACTATGTAAAGTTAGTGAACTCCATTAAAATGAATGTCAGTGATATTTGTTATTGTCATTAAAGAAAAAATTATAATACCAAGATAATGCTTAAGTATCAATTTGTTATTCAGTATAAACTACTACTTTTCATTCAATGTATTATTGTATATTGTAAGTAAATACTATTATTTTGTTTAAGAAAGAAAAACATTACCGAGTTTATTTATTTTTATATTTTACCTTCTTTTAATATGTTAATATTCCTCATGAAATCTAATTTAAAAAATATATATTTATATATATGTGTGTATATTTTTTTAAAACTAAGTTATTATTTAGGTATTTTTATTTTTTAAGTTATTTTATTTTAATTTAGTTAATGATTATTGTTAAATGTAATTTTTTTTATTACACGTTTGTAATAACAGTAATAATAACTATTACTATTATTATTGTTATTATTATTATTATTAGTTAATTATTAAAATATAAATTAATTAAAATGATTATATTGTATTGTATTTTGTAGATTAAAATAATGTTTTTAAATAATTTTAATGTGTTATCAATTTTTTAATTATTTTTTACAAAATGTCTGGTAAATTTTAAAATGAATAATAACATTTTGCTTACTTCTGTCATAGATCAGTAATGAGATCCATCAGATATTATAATGTTATTGATTGTTCAAAAAATACCTTATTTTTAGTTTATATAATATTTTCACTAAATCCTTTTCACTAATCCTTTTAATTTCGGTTGTTATAGTCTAGTTAATTGTGTTTGAAAATTCATACTTTTCAAATGTGATGAGACCTTGGTTTTTTGTGTAAAATATATACAATATGTGTATGTGTGGCTAATATTTCTGAATGTGAATCATGTTTCCACGCAGTGATTTTCAAAGGTTAAGTTTGGTGGGTGTAATACTTTTTAATTATATGTTTTTTGTGTCTTTGAGTGATTGACTGTGCATTGATTTTGTTGATGTAATTAGTGCATTCATTGCAGATTCATTTGTGTATTCTTACATCCTTTAGTACCCATTTTATTAGTTTACTATATGATCGTTTGAGTTTTTTTCTTGTAGTTTTGAAACCACAACAGTAACCATATTCTTTGTAAATGTTGCCGGTTTTGAATTATTGTTGGTTGATGTATGAGGGTTGTCTGAAAAGTTTTGAGCCTCAACATGAAGATGGCAGCACTCATCAACAAAAGTTAGGAAATGTATTCACATATGCTTTGAAAGGTACTCACTAAAATTTCAGCCACTTTGGACGCTCAGTTCTTGTTTGATAATAGTTTGAGTAAATCATTCTGAGTGTTTTATGAAAATTGGAAAAATCGAATATCATGCTGTGTGATTAAATACTTACATTTGAAAGGCAATATGCCTATGCAAACTAAAACCGAGTTGGACGCTTTTATGGGGATTCTGTCCTATCATTTGCATCATGAAAGGATTAGCAACTGAATTTAAACATGGTCGTACTAGTTTGGTTGATGATGAGCGTTGGGGACAGCCAAAAACTGCAACCATCATCAAAAAAGTTCACCAAATGTTGCTTGACGACTTAAAAATTAAGGTTAGAGAGATACCAGAGGCTACGATTGTCAAAAGAATATGTTTGTCATATATTAACTGAAGAATGGGCTAAGCATAAGCTAACTGCACGTTGTGTGTCATGTTTGCTCACTTTGGACCAAAAACGCATTTGAATGAACATTTCCAAGGCCCTGCTGGAGCAGTTCATGCAAAATGAGTCAGAGTTTTGCATTGATTCATAATTGTAGATAAAACATGCATCCATTGCTATACTTCTGAAATAGTGGACTGTAAAGAGTGAACCTGCACTGATGAAAAAGGCAAAGATGTTTCCTTTGGCCGGGAAGGTGATGGCGACTTTTTTTTTTGGAATAGCAACGGAATTTTGTTTATAGATTATCTTCAAAAAGGTAAAACAATAACGGGACAGTATTATGCATCATTACTTGACAATCTGAAGGCAGAGATTGCACAAAAAGACCACATTTGAAGAAGAAAGTACTTTCTATCAGGACAGTGCGCCTGCTCACACTTCCTATGGGCATCATGTCTAAAGTTACAAATTGAACTTTGAATTTATTGATCACTCACTGTTTTCACCAGATCTGGCCCCAAGTGACTTTTTCTTGTTTCCTAACCTTAAAGTTTCACTTGGAGGAAATAAATTTTCATGGGCTGAGGAAATTATCACATAAGTAAACGCCTATTGTGTGGAGAAAGACACCAGCTACTATTTGGAAGAGTTAAAGAGGTTAGAACATCGCTGGAAAAAATGCAC
This sequence comes from Lycorma delicatula, assembly GCF_047948215.1. Classification (NCBI taxonomy): domain Eukaryota; kingdom Metazoa; phylum Arthropoda; class Insecta; order Hemiptera; family Fulgoridae; genus Lycorma; species Lycorma delicatula. The sequence continues at coordinate 73,461,543 of NC_134463.1, forward strand.
TGACTTAAAAGGAGACTATATTTGACAGAAAAAATATGTATTTCTATGTTAGGCTCAAAACTTTTCAGACAACTTTCGTATGTATTGTTTAGAAGTTTGTTATTTTATGCATTTTTGATTTTGTTCTGAATTTTATGTAGCATGTGTGTGTGAGTGAGTAATAATTATATGACAGATGTTGTATTGCATTGAATTTTTCAGTAAAGTTTTAGATAAACAAGAGTTTGTATATTGAATGATTTAATTAGCTAAATATTGTACAGGTATGAAAAAGTAGTTTGTATAAAGGTGCATATTGTGCAGCAAGAGATAATAAACTATGTTGCAAATGTGTTTTTTCTGTTTATTTTAAAAGTGTTTGTTGCATTATTCTTTTTTTTTAAATATGATGAGAGTTTAATGAATTATTATAGATTCTTCTATCGGTATGTTATATTAAATGCCATATAACTTAGTGGGTAATTTTTGTTGTGTTACTGTCATCGAAAAAGATCATCAAAAAAATTTAATTGCACCATCAATCAGTAAATAAAAAAGTAAATACAAATACAGAATCATCAGTTTTTTCTCCATGTAGTGTATAAAACAACACTGCTAAAAATTTGATATTGTAAGATATTATTCATTTAACTCTGTATCTTTATTTTTTTTTGTGAAATATTAAATTCTGAGACTTGGAGGTTTAAAAATAAATCTGGAATTATTGAAATAATACAACACAAATTTGACTAATTATTTAAAAGAGAGATAAAATGGTTGTAATGCGTAATTGACGTAGATTTGAAACTTCTTTATGAGTTAAAAAAGCACACTTGGAATAACAATTCTCTCATTCAATTACACACAGTTTAATTGAACAATACTATAACTTCTTGACAAATTTATGAACAAGTTAATGATAACAGACTGCATGTACAAGATACATTGCAATTAGACTTTACTTGAATGAGAGAACCATTCCATGTACTTCTTTACATTTCATAAAACAATTTTAAAATTACGTCTATCATAATTCTCATATAATTTTATTATTATTTCTAGTTGTTATAGTTAAATTAGTGCTGTGCTGCAAATTCCAATGATACCAAATTTATTGTAAACCTGTCATATCCCTGAATGCACTTTTGCAAAAAAACATCATGAGGGTTTTAAAAATGGAAATACTTGGAAAAACGACTGAAAATTAAGAATTAAATGAACATGTTAGAATATAAAATTTTTATCACTTTTCATTACTTTTTTGTAGATATTTACTTTTCTGAAAATCTCTTGAAAAACCTTGTTTTTTTTCTATTTTCCTGCCAATAAAAAGAAAATTAAGTAATATTTTATTCATTTTACACAGAAAAATCACCTGCCAAGTTATATGACATTTAGTAGTACAATGTTAGGGTTTTTTTATTGAAGAATGCAATTGTAATATTATGTGAATGGTTTAATATGCTTAATTGTGGTCTTTCTGATCAGTAGCTCATCAGTTTACTTTGATAATGTGTAAGGGAAGTGGAGTGTACTAATGGTTGAATTTATTTAGGAAGAGGGGTGCCAGTATAAAAAGTTTCTTTTGTTTAAAATGCTGTATGCAATTCCTAGAGGTAAAGTATGGGAAATCAATTTTTATAGAAAAAACAAACATCATGAAATGTATTGTAAAAAGTGGTAGTAGGAAAAAATTATATGTATAAAATATATATACCCAAAGTAACCAGGAACTAAAGTATTATTTTATTGACGTGTTAAAGTACTAAATATTAAAAAAATTCAAACCAAACTTAATATAATCCAAATGAAATAATTGCCCAAAATAATCAGTACACTTTTGCACACTGTTATATGTACACATTATTGTTAAAAAAAAAAAAAACGCATGCTAATAATGAAAATTACACAGTAATCTTATACAAATCTAAATATATTGATATCATTGCAGATATTTGTTAAATAGTTTCAAATATGCTTCTAGACATCTCTGTATATTACTGTTTCCAAACTTGAAGCAGTAGCAAAGTAATTTATATATGTAGAGTTGAGACTAATATTCTCACAGAAAAAAGTTGGGAAATAGAGAAATTTTGGTTTTCACTGAAAAAAAATACCTGGCTTTCCAAAAAAAATTGATAAAAAAAGGGGAGGAAGAATATAAAATCCAAAAAGGAAGAATAAATGTAAGGGCTACAATGATTGGGCAACATTGAACTATACAATATACACCTATGAAATATCCTGAAAACCATGTTTTTCACTAATTTGGAAAAAAATTATAAATATTAAAAACTTTTGAAACAAATATAACTTAAAGTGACATTAAAGTAATATCAGCGAATAAATCATGTTTAAAAAAAATTACATTTAAGTGTATACATTTCAAAATGTAGCCATATAATGAATAAAATTCTTCAGTGCAATATTATATAAATTGAAAATATTAATTCAAACAATAACGTAAGATAACCTAATATAATAAAATAAAAAAACACATTAACCTAAATAAACCATATGTAAAACAATTTCACTTAACAATCAGGTTGAAATGACATGCATTTAAAAACATATATAAATCTGTCCAGATGCAGAAATACAATGCCCATGTCCATTAATACTTGTTCAGTAAATTTAAGGATACTGATTTGGGCAACAATGAACTGTACCGTACAGATTGTAAATACAGTATGACCCCACTATAAACAGATACCGTTATAATGCAGGTAGAAGGATATCCCCCCAAAAAGAGAACTATTATTAGATATAAAAAAATTATACTTTTTAGAAGGTATATAGAAACACATTTTAACTACATATATGTATTTAGTAATAAATGAACTGAAAAGTAAATATGCTAATATATTTAGCTCTGTGAAGTTATACACAACTGTAAAAAACATATGAACTCTAAGCAAACAATTTCCTTCTTTTTCAAATTACTGTCTTAAATCTAAGTGTTAAATTATATATATTCAGATGTGTTGTGTTAACCCACTGGATTGGTCTAGTGGTGAATGCGTCTCCCAAATCAGCCAATTTGGAAGTCCAGAGTTCCAGCATTCAAGTCCTAGTAAAGGCAATTATTTTTACACGGATTTGAATACTAGATCGTGGATACCAGTGTTCTTTGGTGGTTGGGTCTCAGTTAACCACACATCTCAGGAATGGTCGAACTGAGATTGTACAAGACTACACTTCATTTACACTCACACGTATCATTCTCATTCATCCTGTGAAGTAATACCTGAACGGTAATTCCCAGAGGCTGAATAGGAAAAAAATAGATGTGTTGTGTTAATATAGTAATGTATTCTAATAAAGTAGTAATAACTAAGTAAATTAATATCAGTACTTCATATTCAATTAGGCTATAAGGAAAGTGTTTAAAATACTGTAATTTACTGTTCTGTGCTTGATACTGTATTTTTATTTTTTCTAAACTAAATAATGGGTATTACAGTTGTTTTAAGTGATTGTGTTATAGTAGTGTTGTATTGTATTAAACAATTTAAAAAAAAAACAACTAACCTAATCTAACATTAAAAAAATGCATCTATTAACAGATCACATCTTCAAAAGGATTTTATTTAACTTTTTAGTGGAAGTAGTATTCATTGCAATTTTCAACATTACAAAAGCTTCAAATATGCATTCAAACAAAAACCTAACTTAGCCAACAAGATAAAGAAAGTACATTAATTAATAGCCCACGTGAAAAGGAATTATATTTATTAACTATGAATTAGAAATGATTTACAAATAAAACTTAAATTTGGTTTACTGCTAATAAATACATTTTTCATTAATATTTATTTATTATTTAGTAAAGCTTTTGTTGCAGTATTATTTCTGCCAATCATGTTGCAATGCTTAAGTTATTTGTTTATAAATGGTAATATTGGCTATATTCCTAGAGAAAAAATGTGGGAAGCAGGGAGATTCTGATTTTCCTAGTTAATAGAACTATCAAATAGAATATATTGGAATGGTGATGAGGTGAGCAGCAGTAAATTATGAAGTATACTTTTTAAAAATATTATCTTGAATAAAACTTTTAACTGATTCGCCAAAACTGGTATACAATAAACAATTCAATAAAAAAATCTCACAACCCTACGTAATAAACAAAAGACATCGACCGATAGATCTCATATTCAAAATTATTCATCTGTTAAATTATATTTATTAGCTTTCAGTTGGAATAACTTGTATTTAAATATCTGCCCTAATCAATTTCAATATTAATCGTGATGCTTGCATTCTGATTGCTATTTGTTGATGTTTCTATAAAGGTTACGTGTTTTATTTCTTTGTTTTACCATGATTTTGTGGTAAATTCCTTCTTTTAAATGTTTTTGGAGATTTGTTCATGTATATTATTTTAATATTTCATTCGTTTTTTATATTCATAATTGTTTTTATTGTAAAACTATGACCAAATCTAGTCGTAGTGTTGGTGATATAGAAAACCTTTTTGAAGTTAAAGTGAATATGAATTATCAAGAAAACTGTAAGAAAGAAAAAATCAACGTGTGTGTTTGTACCAAGGAAGGGAGGAAAAGAACATCAAGAACAAATAAATTCAAATTTACACAAATATTTTTATTAATATTTAAGAATTGTTAACGATAATAAATTGCAGTTCATTTTATTCAACCATCAAATTTACATAAGACATATTAATTACCAATTAACAAATGTAACCTTGCACAGGTACATGCATCTGTGCCTGCCCCAGGTTACACGTCATCTGTGAGACATCATCTCTCTTTTTCACCAATTTAGTTATTTTACCTCCCATTTACCCACAAACTGAACATTGCATAGATGAATGTAGGAATACAAGGGTGAAAGTGGACTGAGTAAAGTTTTTAGAAGTACAAAACTTTATTCTTTTTTGTGACAAAGTGTATTTTCAAATTACAAAACTTCTCATGAACTTTTCTTTTTAATGTGCAATCAGTCTTGATTGTATGTAACTTACAAATCTTATAAATATCATCTAATAAAAAAATTATAATCTGTCTTTAGCTCTATAAATTAAAGTAAGAACACAGCCTAAATTAATAGTACCCTCACTTAGGACTTGATTTAGCTAGAAAACAAAGCCTCCAAAAACATCAATAGAAAAATGAAAACAATCATCTTTTTAAAATGAAAATAAATGTGCCTTTGCTTCTTGTAAACAAGTATATATATATATGCATATTTATATAATATACCGGGAAGACCTCTAATTATGTTTTTGAGACACCCTTACTTGCTGATTGGATTCTGCAGAATGCCATTCGAAATCATTCATCCCAAGATATGTTATAGGTATTTCCAAAGAAATGTCTGCTTTTGCAGCTCTACTTGCTTCCTCATTTGTATAGAATTGAGGATGTGAAGATTCATGGACTTCATTACCGTTGTAATCACCATCACTTTTCCAGCATTCATCACTATCTTCTGAAGATACAACGTAGTCTGGGTCTGCATCGCAATCGTCAGTCTTCCATCAGACCTTCAATTCATCATCAGTAACTGAGCTATTCTCCTCTCTGCCTTCACCTCTCCTAGATAAAATTTAATTTACCATATATTCATCCTCTAACAAAAGATTTCTCAATTTTGTATCGAAACCAGGATCATCAGTTTGATAAACTACATTACTGTAACTAGGTTGAGAATGCACCATTTTTTTACCTGCATGAGGAATATTAAAAACAGGATATATTATACTTTTTACATGAATGATAAACTACAATAAATATAAAACATAAACCAAAAATAAGAGAGAAAAATAAAAAGAATAATGGTGTGATATCACCTTGGTACACACCATCTCACAGACACCCAAATCAACTGCCAGGAAGGTTCTCAGGGTCTGTGAGATGGTGTTTCTACTGAGTTGGCACCTCCCTCCAGACAATGCTGCTAGAAATAGAACCAAAATAACATTTACCTTACCTCCCTCTTGGAACACTAGGAGGATACTAAAACCTTAAGTCCGATAGTTGCTGGGTGGCAGGGAAGGAGATATGAGATGGTATATGTATCAGACGTGTGTACCCATCTAAGGTTAAAATTAACTCCTTAATGGTAGAACAAGAGTTTCTAGGCTACACATTAAGCTACTTGATTGAATGGTAAAGCTTTAACTGTAATCTAGTAATAAAAATAGTTTTATTGCTAAACTTTATTTTATTTATTGCCTACCTAAACTTGTTACTTTCACATTACAAAAATGTTAAATATTTATTCAAAAAAAACCTAACCTAATGTGATTAATAAAGTACACTTAATAAATAGCCCACATATGAAAAAGAATTAATTATATTAACTATTAATTAGAAATGATATACAGATAAAACTTATTCACATCAGTCTTCATAAATAAATAATAATACGTATTTTAGATCAAATATTTTATTTTTAATAAAATTGTCATGTTCTCTCTGTTCAGAGTCTTGTTCTCTCTGGCAAAAAAGAAATTATGTTAAGAATGATTTTGTAATTTATATTGATTATCAAAGTACATTTGTAAAAATCTGTTCTGATCAATTTTTGTCACAATTTTGATGTCATATATACTTCATTAGTATTTGTTCTTAAATTTATAGTGGTAAATTAATAGAAAGCAGTATTAATACACACCATCTGTTTTTAAAATAATTCTCATATGTTTTCTAAAATAGAAATGTTTGATTTGCATTCATTTTCACTGTAATTTTTTTGGTTATATTTTTTTAATATTGTATTTTTTGTACTTAGAAATGCTGTTCATGATAAGTTTTATAATTGCCTTTAAGAAACAGACATTAAATACACATATAAAGAAAGGTAATAAGAAAAACAAATTAAACACAGATGAAAACAAAGGTAATAATGAAAAGAAAAAGGATAACAGTAGCAAAGAAGTGCAAGAAAAAATTATGGATGATAAATTTATTGATTGTGGTAAAAGTTACAAATATGTGTGTCATATAGATTACACACTTTTTAATGAGTTTAATTTCAGTATTGATGTTGTTTCTTGGGGCTGTGCTACTAAAGTATGTATTACATTTATAGTAATATATAGATATATTAACTTTTATCATTTTTCACCTAGGAAAATTATTTTTTTCAATTTGTAATATAATTAAATGAAAATTTTCAGGTGGTACATTCCTGTGATTCATTATCTAGGTTCAACCAGTTAGCAGGATTGAAAACAATGTTAGTTTGTAATTAAGAATAACAGTAATCTCATAAAAACTATCTGTTTTTAGAAATATTGCAAAAGTTATTCAACACATTCATGTCACCTGAAGGTAAAGAAAATTACAAAGAATTGCATACAAATGGATGTAACATCTCCCATTAGATTAATTCTATCAACATTCATTGACTCCTACACGAAATAAATAGACCACAAAAAAATCATATACATTAATAAACAAAAACTCAGAGAAAAGAGTTAATAAATTTTGTAAACTACTGTTTTCTTTTATTGTTTATAATAATAACCCAAATATTCGTATTTACATAACAGTATTTGAAATATATATGCACACATGAATGCACAGATAAATAGAACACCAGTATACATAAAATTAATCCTGTGTAATTATTAATTATATTGTGATTAACTATGTTTATTATAAAATTAAAATATTACAGAAATTGGTCGTTGTAACAAAAAACTTAGCCACTAGTAGATTGTTTCTGACAGCCTCCAAAATCCATGGGACAATGATTTAACAAATTTTCCCTTCTGCAATAGAAACTTATGGAAAAATTACTATTAGTATTACAACTACCAAGTCTTATATGGATATAAATATTATCTTATATGGATAAAGTAATCATAAACAACAACTTTGTGATCCCATAACTCCTGATTATCATATAAGCAAAGACTGTCAACCTGCAATTCAAAATTAGAAAATACCATAAAACAGAATATTAAGAAATCAAAAGCCTGCACAAAAGAAGGGAGAATTGATCGTGTAAAATGATATAGATCATAGGTTGATTAGTTTACAATATTTTCTTAATATCGAATTTAAATAAAGTTAAAATGGAATAAAAACAAGAATAAAAGTGACTAAGGAAGCGTGTAACAGAATGAAACGGTTATTACATAGTAAGATGGAATTAAGATTGGAGAAGTTTTATGTTTCTAGTGAGTGTTCTTCTGTGTGGATGTGGCACATGGACACTAAGAAGTGAAAGACCAAAGGTATTTGAAATACAGATTTGCAGAAAATTAAATATACAAAGTGTTAAATGATGTTAAAAAGAGAGGCTGTAAAAGAGTAAAAATTATTTAAATCTAAAAGGAAATGGGAGCTAACACAATCTTAAAATTTAAGTGGGAATAAAGAAGAATGGAAATGGACATGGTGGTGGTGATTGAAGGGGTCCTGCATAAGGAAAAATTATTTTTATAATCCTCTAATAAATTATTATATTTATTGAGTGTGCAGAATTTTCCGAGAATAGTATGTCATATTAGTCATATAATATGTGACTAAAATGTAATATGTAATTAAGAATAAACATAACCAACATTGCATAAGCCAGACCCATTATTTAACAGGGTAAGGGAGGAGTAACAACCTTGTTAAAAAATCTAGGTCCACCTGCCTCTAAATAGTAGCACTTAGTAAGGAGTGCTACTAGAGGTAATTGGTGAATGAAAACTGATCAATGGCTCTTGAAAAACTTAGGACCAGCATCATCATAAAGCCAATGTATGAGTAACAACAGCTGATTGTAATAATGCTAACCACTAAACCTGCCAGCCGTCTTATTTTTTTTATCATACATCCTTTTCAAATGATCTTGTTTTCCTTCAAATGTGGGTTTTGCTTCCCTTGTAACAATATATTTGTTTAATTATTTTAAAATATCCATAACTTTTTTAATCAATACACACAATAACATATGTTTTTTAGCTTATTACACTAGTCAACAAATTTTGTCTTTCTAGAATCCGTACATGTGATTTTAACTAATTTTGGGGTGCTGAATTCAGAACTGTTTTCAGAATTTGTGTAACATGTTTTTTTAGATATATATGATTTAGACATATAGTTTATTTACCAATAAATGCATAATCACTGTGAAATCAATATTTAAAAAAAAAAATTATTTATGTGTATTCATTTAACATTTGTTTAAATCAACTAAATTTTTATTTATTGAAACACAGATAAATTAAAATATATTAATACAATTTTAAAATAACAGTTTCTAAGAGTCTAAATCATTGGAAATTTCTTTAAAATAAGTTTTTAAACGTTTAAATCATTGGAATTGTCTTACCTTTTTATTTTTTTAAATATGTTGACAACCCTTTTTGCTTGTATGATGTTTGATCAGTTTCTCCAAACAAAACCCAACAATAGTTACCCATCTTTCCAGGATCCCATCTTCCTTGGTACTAATACTCCATAGTCAGATTATCCTGATGGAACTGCTCTCCTTGCTCAATGCTGACAGAGCTCAAATTTTCAGGGAAAGGTCTAGTTGGGAGTGTAGGAAATGAATTTTTAATGACATCCTACTTCCTAAATGTTTGTAGCCTTCTAACAGTTTATTAACAAAAAAAACATAGTTTCCATATTTTCTGTTGTCTAAAAACACCACTGTCTTTCGAGGACTTCAATGCAGCTAGTTCACATTCACTAAGTTTATCCTCAAAAGAAGATTTTTTTTTTTTAAGCAGTTTCTTGATTTGTGGACCGATAAATATATCCTCCTTGAGCTTACCACATCGTTCAATTTAGGAAAACTTATTTTTAAATGAAGAAAAATCCTGGTCACTCTTTGTTTAGTGCCTTTAAAATTTTTCATGAGTTCGAGTTTTATGTGAATTGGCGGCAGTATGATTTTACCACTCTCAATTAATGATAAATGCTTTACATTTTTTTCACCACCCATAAAGTTCTGCTACAGTGGCCAATTCTTTACTTGACAATCACTTTTTGTATCATGACTATTCTAAAGACAAAGAAAACAAGGATATTTCTTAAACCCACCTTGTAAATCAAGAAGTAATACAACTTTCAAATCACTGCAAACTTGTCATATATGATCATTGATGCCAAAATTTCATATGTTTCTTTCATGTCGACTACATGAGATAATGGAGTCAATGACTGCTTGTTATCATTATGCAATAAAACTGCTTTCATGCCAACTTTAGAAGAGTCAATAAAAAGACTTCTTCAGAAGTATGCTGAATTCCAAGCTCTTTGATCAGCCAAGTGCACAATGAATTTTTCATTGTAAAATAATTTGAAATAGTTTATTTGATCTTCTAAACATAGTAATGTTTGTTTTTTCTGCTAAAAGATTACACTGTGCAGTCTAGACCCCAGAAGTTTAGCCTGCTGCTTTGATAACTTTAAATCATGAACTAAATCATTAAGTTCATTTTATTGAATTAAATGAGATTTCTCATCAAATACAGAAGGAGATTCTTCAACATTCTCTATATCATCTGCTTCACTTTCAGATTGTTCTTCAACCAATGTTGGATTAGATTGTACTACAAGTACAGGCAATTCTTACAAAGTTCATTTCTACTACAAGGTACCGGCTTTAGAGCTGAGGATACATTGCATATTTTATGAACTTTATATTTTTGAATGGATTCTATTTTTGAATGAAAATTCAAATATATTTGGATGAAACCATGTCCAAATAGATCTGGACATGGTTTCTTGTTTCCCCTTCAACCATTCAGTTAGTTACTAAGCAAAGTATGCAAATAACATGAGGCGTTCAGATTTTGTATTGATCCCTGAATGCACATTCAAAATAAAATTTATAAGCTGTTTTTATTAATTCAAAAATAGTTTTTCTTTGAGATATAGGTGTAAGTTGACAGACATAACAAAAATTATTTGGATGATTTGAACATCCACGAACCTTTTCAGAAAAGTTTGTTTCAAATAAAAACAAATAGAAAAGTTTGTAGTTAAAAAAAATGAGAAAAATCACTTTTGTATTATAAAGAATTAATGAAAATGTAACAAAACACTAATAACTCTGAAACACAACATACAGTATAGACAAGTGAAGCTAGACTTTTTTCCTGTTTAGTCTCCGGAAATCATTGTCAGGTATTGCTTAAGAGGATGAATGAGGATGATATGTATGAGTGTATATGAAGTGTATTCTTGTACAGTCTCAGGTCAACCATTTCTGAGATGTGTGCTTAATTGAAACCCAACCACCAAAGAACACTGGTATCCACAATCTAGTATTCAAATCCGTATAAAAGTAACTGCTTTTACTAGGATTTGACATTGGAACTCTCGACTTTGAAATCAGCTGATTTTTGAAGATGCATTCACCATTAGACAATCTGGTGAGTTAAGTGAAGCTAGACTGAATAAGATTTTAAGCTTAACAGCAGATGATGTCATCATACACACATGTTTGTACATGTCTCCTCATATATATATATATATTTTTTTTCTTTATTAAGAATATATGCATATTGTTTAAAAGTAAAAATACAGAGATTATTATTAATTGCCACCAGTAGTTGATCATAATGAGTTAATTACAAAAACATTTTAAAAATTTATGATTTACGTAAAAACTTTACATGATAACAATTCCAATTGCATATTTGAAATCAGCACCCACATTATAGTGATAAAAGTTGTATAACATGTTACATACAAATTTTGTGTTTAGTGTTATTTTTAAATTTCTTCCTTCTTTTTGTTTCATATTTCTAAACATATTTAGTTATCCAGGTACTGTAGTCATACATGCACCTTTCACAATTTGTCTCCAATCTTTTCTTCTATCCACAGACTCTTTTCTGTTCTCTCTTCACAAAACCTTTAATTCCTAAACAACAATATCCAACCAGCCTGCTCTTTTTTATCTTCTCAACTTAGCCTTCCCTTTTTTCTTATCCTACCCACACCTACAATAAAGATCTGCTTCTTAGTCTTACGGATTTCGGTTCTTGAAACTGGCCTAATCAGCTAATTCTCTTTGAATTTAGAGACTTATAGATATTTTTGTTTTGGAGTATATTTTTTAATCTATTATTAAATTTTATTTCCCAAATTTCTCCTTCATTGATTGGATTATAATTCTTAATATTTGCCTTTCGTAAACTTAGAGTGTATGTCTGCTTCATTTAAGTTTGATACCACTACTATACATTATACTTAGTCTTATTAGAGTTTTACATAATTTGATTTTAGTTTAACAAGATTTCAGTAATCTTATATTTACAAAGTAATACCTTATTCCTGACCATTATTTTCTTAGTAATCTCTACTGAAATCCTGTTCTTTGGATAACTTCAACAATAAACTATGCAAAACATTTTATTCTTTCAAACAATGTTCGCTGAATCTTACTTCATCTACTTGTCTTTTGGCTTCAGATGCTGCCATACAAATATATTTTGTTTTCTGAGTATTTTTATCTATTAATAAAAATAATTAAATCTTAGTTTGATTTTTTTTTGTTAACAGATTTACACTGATTCAGAGACAATACTGGTTAGAAGTTTTCAGAAACAAGAATTATTTATTGTTTGTTTTACAATCATGCATGGATCTAATGACCATGAGTTTTTTGAGAAAGACATCACTGACTTATTCAATTTTACTGTAAAATTTAAATTTAGTGAGGATAAACGTTTTTTAATGGCTGAGTAAGTTTATTATATATCTAGTTTATTATATACGTTTATATCTATTTAACTGTGAGTAAATTGTTATTTAATCTGAAACATAGAATAATTTTAATTTTTAAGATTTCTTATCAGAAAAATAGTAAAAATGACTACCCACTTGTTAAACACAAAATACCTTATATGTATGAGGGGTGGCTGAAATGTAATGGATAATCGCTCATAACTTCCAAATGAAAAGAGAGTTAAATGATACAAATATGGCATAAAAGTGCATTTTATTTCTTCAAAAACTTAAATTTATTTTCCATGTATTCATTATTTAAGAAGAGATAAGTTGATGCATGTAAAACTTTCTATAAAGTTGAAGACTAGCAACTAAAATGAAGTTTAATTAGTTAAAGTTAATTTTTTTCGTTTTTTAATCGAGTATCCAGAAAACTACTTCAATCTTAATTTTTTTTCAGTTTAGTGATTACATTTTTATTTTATTCCATGAAAATTTTATTTATAATTTTCATGTCATTTCATCATTATTATTAAATATAATAATTCTTATGTAATAACTACAAGTATTTTTTTTATTAATTATTTTTTTATGATGCTGTGATCAAGATTTCCTCATCAACTTTCTTTCATCGTTCTATACAATTAATGTAGTAGTTCATTTTTGTTTTCCATAAAGTAGTAAACTACCATCCCTAGCATGATATATAATTTAATGTACGAGGTCTGTTCAAAAAAAAAACCCAACATTTTTAATTACGCGCCAACTGAGATTTAGTGACGAGTGGTTGGCAGCATTGTGTTGCGGATAACCTCCATGTAACCACGTGTTCTTGTATTGTTTGTATATCGTTTAGATTTTATGGTATTGTTATTTGAGTGAAACATGTTAAGTGTTAGTAGAGATTTTTGTATGTGCTACTTTTGGAGCAACGATACAACGTGAAATTTTGCGTGGAACTGGGGAAAACTTTCACAGAAACGTTTGAAACAAGCTTACGAAGATGATGCTCTAGATCGTACGCAATATTACAAATGGTTTTCACTATTTAAAAATGATCGTCAGTCAATTGAGGATGACCATCGACCAGGAATGCTTCGACACCCATTTCAGAAAATCTATACGGTGCTTGCAAATCGCTGATTGTATGTCAGAGAACTTGCAGTAGATGTATGGTTCTCGACTTGTAGGAAAGTGGCTTTGGTAAGGGTGCTCTTAAAACCAAGAAAGGATCCTAGTGAGGTCGGTAGTTATCGACCTATCAGCCTCTTGCCTGTTATCGGCAAGTTGCTTGAACGGCTCTGGGAAAGCATTGACGTGAACTGTTTTCTAAATCGAGGCTAGTATGGTTTCACGAAAGGGGTTGGCACCAAGGACAGCATCTTAAATGCTCTTGCCTAGGTGGAAAGCGCCGAATGTAAATATGTTTTGGCAATTTTTATAGACATAGGGGCAGCATTTCCTTCTTTGTGTTGCAGTTCTGTCCTCTATGAGTTAGAACGCCGCAATGTTCCCGTAGCCCTGCAGGCCGTGGTACGTGACTATTTGTCTAATTGTACGGCTCTGTTTAAGGATGTGCACTTAGTTGTGGAAAAATCCGTCACCAGGGGAAGCCCGCAGGGTTCCATTTTCGGTCCCCTGCTGTGGAACCTGGTATTCGACAGAATTCTGGGATTGACATTTCCAGAAGGGGTCACGGCCTAGACTTTCGCCGATGACTGTCTCTTTTTAGTTCGTGGTAATTCTCGACCACAGCTAGAAGACCGAGTGCAGGCTGCCCTGTCAACCGTGGAGGGCTGGATGGACATTCAAAATTTAAAGATTTCTGTGTCCAAGATGGAGTTTATGCTTCTCAAGGGTGCAGACAAATTATCGTACAGTCGTAATCCCCGTATTAAGTATAAAGCCTGTAATCAGCCGAGTTCGAGTTCATAAGTACCTAGGTGTTTTGTTTGATGGGAAGTTGCTGTTTAGCAACCACATTATGCAAGTAGCGGCGGACGCCATTTCTATGATGCACAAACTTAGGAGGATTGCTCGAAAGATTACGGACTGTCTAGCCGTCATTTGTACATGGTATACCGCGGTATCTTCGAAAGCATGATTTCTTATGCGACGCCCGTTTGGGCGCATAGGTTGAAAAGAAATTGAGCACTTATTCAAAATTTAAGAAGTGCCCAGCCCAGAGCTTTAATTGTATGCACTGATGTTTTTAAAACAACTTCCTACGAGGTTACCACAGTATTGGGAAAGGTTCTCTCAATCGATTTAGTTGTGAAAGTTCGGGCGACCATGTGGAAATTGCGAAGAGGCAGGCCGAAGTATTTGGGATGCGGTTTCGAGCCGGTCCTGTACCGGAGTAGAACGGTGATTTCAATGCACCGGTTCTAAATTTCGAACAGTTGCCCGTCTCCCGCCTGCGGAGGATGCTTTACAGCATCGCGATGGAAGCATGGCAGCAAGAATGGCACACCATGACTAAGTGAAGGTCCTTGTATAGATTTATACAGGATCTGGGAGGATGGTATGCCTCTCCCTCGTTTTTAAGGGCAATGGGGCGCGAGTACCCTCCAATCGTGTAAATTTAAACCAATATTTGTTTCGGTTCCACCTGGCAGCTGATGAGCTGTGCGTCTGCAGGGAGGTCCAGTCAAACGAACACAAGATGTTTGGCTGCCCAGTTCTTAGGGGGGCCAGAACTCAGGCCACCCTGGAACTTAGTGGGAAAAATTGGCCACTCACAAGTGCCAAGTCAATGTGGTGTGAGCCGCATTGCATTGTTGGACCGTGTGGGTGTTTCTTGATGCAGTTGCTTTGTTCAACTGACAGTAGTTTACCTAAGGGAAAAGACTCCTACCTAAGCTAATTGACTCCTCCTAAGGAAGCTAATTGAGAGATATCGCTGGCTACCAGCCAGATTAAGGCTCCAAACGCGTTAATGGTGGACAGGTACTTACTGGCATTCAGTGGCCTAGGCGTGGCAGTGAATTGCTGTCTTTGAAGAGATAAATTAATTATTGATAGTCATATATGCTTTTTTAATAGTAGACAGGGTGCGCTTACCCATTTTAGTGATATATGACAAGTGGGTGGTGGGACACACAAGAGAGTGGTCTATGGTACTAGGCTTATTCTGCTCATGCTTTTAGGTTAGCTCTAGGAGCTAGTTAGGACACTGGTCGTTAAACTGTTTCATGGCTCGGTAGCTGTTTGTGGCACAGACATTTGGTCTTATACTTTAGGGTGACCAAATGGGGTGGTAGCAGAAGAAATGCCAAGCAAACCAAACCAAACCAAACCCTTTGCAAAAGAGAGAAGTTGTCTGACCATATAAGTAGCTGTGCCTGGAAGTAAGTATACTACAAAAATTACATCTTTGAATTAATGCTAAAAAAAGTGTATGATAATATTACATTCTAACTGAATGTTTTAAATTATTAGTATTACCAATCACTTGTAAAATGTGTTTGCATTATTAAAATTTCCACATATTTTGAAAACATTTATAACAAATATTTGTAGATGGTGAAAATTATTACGATGAGATATTATTATAAAATAAAATTACAAGTTAGTTGAAAGAAGTAAAAAGAGTAATGAAAATAAATAAAAACAAAGAGTACTAAAATACTACATTATTAATTTATAATTGATTGGCTATAAACAGTTTTTTCTAGTTTCTGCTTATTAGTAGGAATTATATATTAACTGAGAAGTTAAATCTTGGCTTTCCACATGAAAAATTGACGAATTGAAGCTTAGTGATGCTGTAAATTTTAATATTTTTGTTTCTTAGTTTTGATTTTTGGCCACCATTTGTCAGTGAGTTAATTAACAACAAATCCTGGCTTGGTAAATTTAGAATTTAAGTTGTTACAAGCACTTTGATATTTCACAAAAGACTGCTATAATCAGATACTAAATAATTGAAATTGTATCAGATATCATGGACACTTTTGAATTATTGTATGGCTAGCTTATAAAGGAGAAATGTAACTTAATGTCTTTCTCTAAAAGTAAAAGTTATGTTAATTATTGTAAATATACTCTGTATGAACTGATAAAAGCAGTGAAAGTAGGTAAAAAATGACACCTTCTCATTCATTATCTTGTTAGTATTTATTAAATGGTTTCAAAAAGTACTAGATTATAGTTTCTTTAGTATTACTTGGCATACATAAATTTAGAATAGATTTTAAATGTGCATATCTGTTCAAATTAAATCTGATTTGACCTAACTAAAGCTATAATACAAGGCTAAACTGTACATAATTTTACAGTAACAGAGCTAAACCAGTTTCTTGATTTCTGTGAGCAGAATGAAAAAAAACATAAAACATAATACACCTGTAGTTAAAAAAATATTATGGTATTAAGCAAATGGAACTGTAGCATCATAACTGTTGTCAAGTATTAAAAAGGACAGATGTTTTCTGTTAATGCATTTGCAACGCTACATAAAAAGTCTTAATAACTTTTCAATCTTACAATTTTCGCAATGTGAAAGTTTGTTCCACATCCTCTCATCTTTCACATCTTCTCATCCTCTGCTGTTGATTAATTTTTACTTCAGTCATTACTTAATACAAATCATAAGTATTGAGAAACATAACATCACATATTGTCGATTGATAAGAGATTGTCAAATAAATTTGAGATTTGAGCTGGTAATTAAAGTTAAGCTATCTGTGTGTGATGATAATTCTAAAAATTCTGTCTAAAAGGTATGTTCCAATGACAAAACTGCCCAATTGGTAAAAATCAGGAGAAATATCAGAAAATTTTGTATGACATAAATATCTAATATAAATATAACAAATAAATACCATGTAAATACAAATGAGTGTTTTGGTAAAACACTGAATTCAGAAAGTAGATATATAGGTTAAAATTAGATTTGAAAAACCAGAGACATCTTTCTCTCACTTATAGTTTACTTTTGTTGGACAAATCTAATTGGCATCTCAGCAATAGGTATAGCTTTGAATGCTACTTAAGGTAGAAAATTAAAGTCCTTGGACATTCCACAGGTAGATTAAGTATCTAATATATAATAAATAGGTTGAGTAGGAGATACCACCAATATAGCATTGTAGATTGAGCTAGGATTATGAGTAACACATTTTCAATGCTACCTTTCCAAGGAAGAAGAGAGGAAGTATATGGAAAGGCTACTCCTATCTTATATAGAATATAATTCCTAGCTAGGAATAGGATTCCCTCCCCTACTCCTGGGCTATTGTAGGTAACCTAACAAACATCCTTTGTTACTCTGTAGGTTATCTATAGAGGGATGATTATGAGCAGGTAGTATATATATCATCTCGTCCAAGACCATGGATGCTGGGTTACTATATCAAATCAAAATAAATTTTTAATACTTCAAATTATCATTTAATCTGTTAGCTGCTTTTTGTTATTAGATTCTACGAGGGTTATTTTTTTTCAAGGTCCGATCGGTCACGAAATTAAAACCACAGTGAAAATAAAAAATTTTTTATTTGTAACAAATACTTAAATAGTTACGCTATTTCTCTACATAGTCCCCACTCCAATTTAGACATTTGTCGTAGCGTGGTACCAACTTTCCAATATCCTCGTCATAGAACAGAGCCGGCTGTGTTTTCAGCTATGTTTCTACGCTGGTCTGCATCTCGATGTCTGTGCCAAAATGTTGTCCTCCTAGCCGGCGTTTCATGTTAGCAAAGAGGTGAAAATCGGATGGAGCCAAGTCCGGGCTGTATGGTGGGTGATCAAACACTTCCCAACGAAAACGCTGCAGGAGCTTCTTTGTTACCGCTGCATTGTGCGGCCGAGCATTGTCATTGAGAAAGACAATGCCTGTTGACAACATTCCTCTCCGCTTATTCTGAATTGCCCTTCGTAGATGTTGAAGAGTCACGCAGTATGAGGCTACAGTGATGGTCGTGCCACGTTCCATGAATTCCACCAAGAAAACTTCATTCCGGTCCCAGAACACAGTAGCCATACACTTTCTGTTGGAGAAGGTTTGCTTGAACTTCTTTGGTTTACTGGGAGAATGAAAATGCATCCACTGTTTGGATTGTTCTTTTGTTTCTTCAGTTTCGAAATGGACCCATGTCTTGTCCCGTTGAAAAAATGTTCTTCATTGTGGTAGCGCTGAAGAAACGTTAGGGAGGCGTCCATTCTCATTGTTTTGTGATGGTTGGACAGCATCTTGGGAACCCATCTCAAACAAAGTTTGCGGTACTGAAGACTCTCACTCCACAATGGTGTAGAGAGCTGACCTTGAAATTTCAGGAAACGAATCACTCAATACAGAAATTGTGAACCGACGATTTTCTCGAATTGCCTCATACACTCGCTCAACGAGATCATCAGTTGACACTCGCTTCCTTCCCTGACCGCCTGCATCATGAACATCTGTACGTCCTGCTTTAAAGTTCCTGCACCATTGTCGCACTTTGCCGTCTCACACTGAAGTATCACCGTATACATTACTTATTCGTCGATGAATTTCAGCTGCATTACACCCCTCAGCCGGAAGAAATCTAATTACCGCACGCACTTCACACTTGGCGGGAGATGTTAGTGTTGTAGAAATGTCTACGTGCTAGCTGCGTGTTCAGAACTAAACGAAGTGACGCGGCGTGATTGAAGGCCATACTGGAGACGCTGCGCAACATATGCGCAAAGGTTCATTCGATTTTTGCGCGGGTTTTTATTTCGCAACCGATCGGACCTTGAAAAAAAATAACTCTCGTAATTAACAACTTACAGTACTGCTACACATTGCTGCAAGTTAATAACAAAAGCAAGGGATGTAGCTTGAATGTCATGACTGAATTAAATTTAACCTGCTATTTTTATAAGATATCCAAACATCATTTAAAATAAAAGAATTATTTAAATTTTAGCAGTAAACATAATAATAACAACAGTAGCAATTGCACAACATTTAAAAAAAATTATATTTCAGATCAAAAGCTGATAATCCAAAAATATTTTACGATTTTGGAAAAATTCCTGAAAATGAAAGTGAAATTAAATTCAGCAATGTATATGAAACATCTGTTGGTGTAGTACCAGAATATGAAAAACCAGAAGAAGTGACGTGTGGTAGAATGGAAAGAGAATTACCTTTTTCTGTAGGAACATTTTTAAACAAACTATCATGTATACCATTTATAGTACATAAAAATTTGTTAAAAAAATTAATTAATGAAGTTAATGAAAAATTAGAATTTAGCATAAATGAAAGTGATACATCTGTTGATAAGAGCAATGAATCTACTGAGAATAATGAAAAACATCGTATTAAAAATAAAAAGAAAAGTGTTAATGCAGATAAAAATGTTATTACATTTAATGGTTCCCAGTTTTTAATTGGTAAGATAAAAAGTATAGTTCATATTGTTATGTGTCTCCATATATATGTGTGTGTGTGTGTGTGTGTGGGTGTATATTGCATTTTTCACATTATATAATAAAATTCCTGTTATGATATACTACTACCTCCTTCCCTGTACTATTAAGATGCCAACAGTACTTCAGGTAATCTAGATAGAACTATGTGTTACACTTTGTAAACTCTGATGAATAATTAATAATATATCAAAAATGAAAGTGATACATCTGTTGATAAGAGCAATGAATCTACTGAGAATAATGAAAAACATCGTATTAAAAATAAAAAGAAAAGTGTTAATGCAGATAAAAATGTTATTACATTTAATGGTTCCCAGTTTTTAATTGGTAAGATAAAAAGTATAGTTCATATTGTTATGTGTCTCCATATATATATATATATATATATATATATTATATATATATATATATGTGTGTGTGTGTGTGTGTGTGTGTGTGTGTGTGTGTGTGTGGGTGTATATTGCATTTTTCACATTATATAATAAAATTCCTGTTATGATATACTACTACCTCCTTCCCTGTACTATTAAGATGCCAACAGTACTTCAGGTAATCTAGATAGAACTATGTGTTACACTTTGTAAATTCTGATGAATAATTAATAATATATCAAAAGATATATTATCCATTCTCTGATAACATAATTAACTTTTAGTAATTAATTTTGGTATAAAATCTAACTATAGTATTGATTTGTATTTCTGGTTATTTTTTTACAAAAGTTTTCATTAAGTATATCATATGACTTTCTGGTTCAGACTGAATTAACTATAAGTTGAGAGTACCAAGTCCAAATTAATGAATTTCTATTACATATTTTTAATTTTTCTTTTACAATTACTATCTACATCTAAATACTCATAAAATCATGCATTTTTATAATTACAGCTTAAAATGAATTATTAGAGGATTGATTTTCACAAACTTATATTTGTTTGTTAGGTAGTATTACATTTTAACTATTTAGTTATTACTACATGGTTAGATGATATTATGATTACTATTTTAAAATGGCTCTAACGACCTTGTTATATTGGCAGATGACCTGATATGATACAGACAGATTATTTAAAAAATTGATAGAAATTCTCAAGAACAATCTATGACATACTTTCTAGGAAGTGTGAGGGGTGGAGTAGTTTACCATTGCTTTTTCACTGATCTGATTGCTTATTAACATGCTAAGCCCAATAAATACAGTAGTATTTAACAGAAAACATGACATTTTTACTCTTCTGAACAAACAGAGGTAATAATTAGGTAATAAACATCATTACTCTCCGAAAAAGCAATTCAGACTAGTAGTTCTGGTATCTCAAATGATTTACAAGTATTTAAGCAGTAGAAAAGTCTGAGGAAAACACTATAAAGTGACAAATCAATACTTCTTTTTACACAATCATGATATAGGTACTGCTTTACTTTTTCCCAAAAAGGGAAAATTTTTATACAACTCTCTCATAAATTATATGTTTTAAACCCAGGTTATGAGGTCTGTAAATAAAGTAATGAGACTAGTTTTTTTGGCAGCCAAAGTGTCAACACTGTAAAGTTACTAGTAAACATATGGTTATATGATTTATATTAGGTATTAATATTTTTATCCTATTGTTGCCATGTGAGTCATAAACTTTTCGTGAAACAAGTTTTTGTTGTGCATTACAAAAATGAGTGATACTAATTATGAGCAACGTTGTGCAATCAAGTTTTGTGTTAAACTTTGTGAGAATGCTACTGAAACGTTTTCATAATTGAAATGGGCGTAAGGAGATGATCACAAGCCCAAGTTTTTAAGTGGTTTAAAGTATTTTCAGATGGCCAGGAATCAGCTGCGGACGATCCACACTCTGGAAGACCATTAATGTCAAAAAGTGAATCAGAGACATGATAAGGTACGACCGGCGATTAACTGTCAGAATGATTGCAGAACAATTGAATTTGAACCATACCACAGTCCATCAAATTTTCACAAACGAAATTGACATGAAAAAGGTTTGTGCAAAATTGGTCCCAAAAAACCTTACTGTTGAACAAAAAACAATAGGTTGGAAGTGTGCCACAATCTTCTAGGGTGAATTGAAACTGATCTTTATTTTCTAAAAAAATGTTATTACTGGTGATGAATCTTGGATATTTGAATACGGCCCAGAAACAAAATGCCAGAGCAAGGAGTGGCACACTTCAAACTCACCACTTCCCAAAAAAGCAGAAATGAACCAATCAAAAATCAAAACCATGCTATTGTGTTTCTTCGATAGTAATGGAATTATCCATAAGGAGTTTTTGCCTACAGGACAGACTGTAAATCAATATGTTCACCAAGAAATTCTTGAAGGACTATGGAAAAGAGTTGCATGCATGAGACCACCCATCAAAGACAACTGAATGCTGCACCATGACAATGCACTTTGTCATACTGCACTCTCATTTAATGAATTTTTGGCAAAGAAAAACATTCCTGTAGTTAGTTCCTCAACCACCTTATTCACCTGACTTGAATAGTATTCCCTGCAACTTTTTCCTATTCCCAACTTAAAGAAAACCTAAAAGGACACTCTTCTGGAATATTAGAAAACAAAAAAAAAATGTAACTGGCCATCTGAAGGATATTCTGGTCTCTGAGTTCCAACACTGCTATGAAGAGTGGGAAAACCATATGAAACATTGCGTGGCTTCCCAAGGGAACTATTTCGAAGGTGATAGAGTCCATGTATAATTGGATTGTAAATAAAAGGTTTTTCTGAACCAATCTCATTACTTTATTTACAGACCTCATATATCCAGGAGAATAAATAGTAATTATTTAGCAGATAGGTCAAGGGTATCATAAAGTTTTTTTTTTCTTGGGAAGAATAAAATTTCCATCTGTGATTCCAAATTTCTAAGACTAACAATTATCAGGACTAAAGATGTTTTAAATGTGCTTGGTATGCATGTTGATAGTGTGCACTTTCTGTATATTCTTATTTGCATCAGGAATCAGGATACAGACAATGATCAAGTGTATTTTACTATAACAGTAGGTAAAGTTTAATTCTTTTTTTATAAGTGTAATGCAATGTTAAATTTATTTTAGAAGCATAGTTTTATCAGTTTCCTATTTTTGCTCCAAAAATTAAGAAAAATTAATTGGATGAATGGATTTTAATATATAGACATAGAAACATGTGTATAGTGTATTCAAAAAGTATACACCTAAAAGATTATGAAAGTAGGTCAGTTTCATTGTTGTTGGTCATTCATATTGTTGTAATGAGTCAATTAATTAAATTGTTACAAAAAGATTAGCTTAGGTGATGATATTGGCCAAGCATCTATAGACAAAGAATTTGAGAAACTTCAGTTCTGCTTTAAAGTGATTTAGTTAAATGTAAGTGATCATGAAAACTATTATATCTGGTTCCAGTCTTTTTAAGCAGGCGAGAATGATAATTTTGATTGGACATTTTGTGCAGATGAAACATAGTTTAATTTATCTCATACATAAATTTACAAAACTGTGAACTTCTGAAACCCCATACTAAACTCATTAAATGGAACTCCTTTATATGATGAACAGATTAGGGTATGAATAAAAATATCAGCAGAAGAGTAATAGGGCCCAGGGCCCATACTCCTCATAGAAATAGTAAATCATTATAAATACATAATTTTTACTTTCTTATAATTAAACTTAGTAAAATGAAATTAACAGTACACAGTTTCAACAAGATGATGCCAAACCATATATAATGACTTCCATTGACTCTAATGATTGACATTTTTAGAGATCAAATAAGTAGCAGGTATTTAGCCATCTTATTCTTCACATTTCTACTTTTGGGAAGATATAAAAAATGAAGATCAAATCCTCATATACTCCAGGATGTTTAAAATGCTAACAGTACCAGGAAAAATAAATGTGAACATCAGCATTGTTTTCAAAAATAATAGGAAAACATAAGAACTTATTTGGATGGAAACAGGCTCTTTGATTCCAAACAGATATTAAAATAACTATAAACTCAAAATATAAAAAAAATATATATATATATAAAAATAGAATAAATTTATAAATTATAAGTAAATGACAAATTATCAAAAAGAAATAAACATTTCTTATAAATAAATTTTGCACCTACATAAATTAAATTAAAAAAAAAAACTGAAAAGAAAAATGTATATAAATAAAAAATAGAGATTCTTTAAGATTTAGATTCTGTCAGGAATTAGCATATTCATAAAATTAAAAATTTAATTGAACAAGACATTTGAAATAAATTAAATTTATGAGGAAATTGTTGGAACCATTATTATCAAAACAGGTGCAAGACAATGTTGTGTCAAATCCTCGTTAACTGTGTTCTAGGTAAAGTCATGAGGAAATTGTTGAAACTAAATGAGGTGGAAACAACAAAATTAGATTACAAGAAGGACAATCTAGTAATAGACAGTTTTGAAGTAGTATGAATTCCAGTAGAAACATTTAAAGAGATTGTACAAAAAAGTGTATTACAAGTTTCCTATGAAAAAACAAAATCTGATGAAAATTTAAAATAAATCGAAGTCAAAATTAAATATCTTGAAGAAATAAAATAAGACCTGACAAGATCAAACTCAGAAATGAAAGCAAATAAAATTAAACTATCCTATTAATAAAAAATATATATGTATAACAAAAAAATCCTTTCTTTAATGCCAAATTTAGACACAACACTATCATTAAACTAGGGTGCTTGTATGCTGCAAAAATGATGATGAAAAAAAGTCAAAGAATTGAGACCAAAAAAATAATTAAAACAGAAAGGAAAACTTTAAGAAAGCTTTTAGAACCTAAATTAAAAAAAAAATTATCAAAATATTGTAGTTCAAATGAAGAAATTTGAAAAAAATGATAGACTCTATGTAAGAAAATAAAGATAAGGTTTGTTACGGACATTTAAAAAGAATAAAGGACAACAAATTATTAAAAAGAATCAGATTAATTATCTTTCTAAATTAAAATGTAAAAATAACTGTTTTCAATAAATTAAAAAAGATCTAAAAGAATTAAATATAAAAGAAGAAGAAATTTTGAGCCAAAACACTTTCAAAAATAAAATAAGAAATTTCAAGAATGTTCAACATTCTTGAAAATCATAAAAGAGTAAAATGAAAAACTAAAAGTACTGCAGAAAAAGAAACAAAATGAAAGAAAGTAAAGTTGTTTTTTAATGTAATCCAGAAATGGTCCAAACTTAAAAAATAAATGACAAAATTGAAAATAAAAATAAAATAAAACAAGTCAACTTAGAACAGTGCTATCAGAAAGTAACTGAGCACCTGGACTAGCTGTCACAACCTATTATCTTCTTCATTTATAAAAATGGTTTTTATCAATAAAAGCCAAATGAATGAAAGTTCAAATACAGAGTGTCCCATATAAAACGCAACCCATCAATCACTCATCCATGAAACTTCAAAAGTCAAGCTTACTCCCTTACTCGTTACTGAAATGGACTCGTCCAACATCTGAACATCGCGGCGACGCAGTAGAACATTACAGAGAGTAACAACAATGCAATCATAACGTTCAGTGTAATCTAGAGACATGATGGTGTTTTCGCTAGATGAACGTGTTTTCATTGTTGAGTCGTACTTCAGTACGAAATCAGTGGTTGCAGTGCAAGATTTGTTTCACCATAAGTACGCAGATAAACCAGCTCCTAACATAACATCATTATTAAGGTTAGTCGCAAAATTTAGAGAGACCGGTTCTGTTAATAACAAGGAACACAAAATGCGTCAGTGTTGAATACAGATACAGTCGCTGAAATCAAAGACCGATCACTCGCCTCGCCAAATAAATCGATCAGACGTTTGTCTGCTGAAATTAATTTGTCTAAATCAACTGTTCATCGGGCGACCAAACAATTACAATTACGACCTTATCGCATTCAAACGGTTCATCGACTTCTTGAGCCCGACAAAGAAAAACGGCCACAATATTGTCAACGGTTCCGTCGATTTCTGCGTGAGGGAATTAATAATATGGATTCGTTATTTTTCACAGATGAAGCACGGTTTCATTTGGATGGCTACGTAAACAGCCAAAACTGTAGAACTTAGAGCGCTGAAAATCCCCACGTTTATCACGAAAAACAATTACACCCGCAGATGTTGGGCGTGTGGTGCGCGATATCGCGGAAGAAAATAATCGGCCCTATTTTTTTCGAGTACACCATTAATGCAGAACGATATTAGGATATTTTATTTCAGTTCATCGCACTCTTGGAAGAGGAAGACAGACACTGCTGGCTACAACATGACGGTGCGACATCTCACTACGCAGGTTCAACTTCTGATTTCGTCGAGGAATTCTTTGGTAATCGTGTTATCGGTTGAGGCTTGTGGCCACCAAGATCTCCAGATTTGACTGCGGCGGATTTTTTTCTACGGGGTTACCTCAAAGAAAAAGCCTACAGCAACAAACCACGAACACTTGAACAATTGAAAGTCAATATTGAACAAGCTGTATTAAATAACCAGCCACAAACTTTGAAAAAAGTTGCAAGAAACGCTGTAAAAAGAATTGAAGCTTGTATTCAAAAAGATGGCGGCCACTTCCAACATTTACTGTTAATGTAAGGTAATGGATGGTAATAATAAAATTTACATTTACACATGCCTTTTTATTATTTCAATACTACCAATATAAGGTTTGGTTGCGTTTTATATGGGACACCATTTACTAAAAAAGTAATTGTCATAGAAATAGATCTGCTACTTATTTCTTGATAGAATATTCTTAAATGTTTCTATTAATTGAAATTATAATTAGGAATGTAAAATTGAAAAATTATATTTGAAAGGCTTTACCTAATAGGCAACTCTGCCTCAGAGAGGGCTTTTTGATTGACAGCAGAGTCTATGATCTGTAGCCAGTGCTTGCTTCATCAAACCACAAATATCAAACAAGCAGTAATTAAAAAAAAAAAAAAATGATATATATACTACAATAAACAGTTTTTCCTCTAGATACTAAACAACCACCAGAGACAACGTTATGGATTTTTGGGATGGGAGCCTCCTCTATCCTCAAAATTGTGTGGTATATACAGAAGAATCCAGTTAACTATAAGAACTGTATAACTAAATCCTGCTAGGTAGTTAAGGTGTTTCTCTTAATTACTGTACATATAAATCAAATAACAATCTTATAAAAATTAGTTTACAAAAAAAAAATGGATAATACAATCTATTGACAAGTTACTTTCTAAATGCAATGTATGATAATAATTATAATAATAATGTATTTAGACTTCAAATGTTTGTGCTCAAAATTTTATTCCTACAAAAGTAATTCTTGCTTTCATTTTTCCCTTGGTAACTATTTAACGTATATACACAAAAGAAGTAAAATTATGTTTGAGAACTGGATAATATGTAAGCAAAATCTTACTGTTTTGCCATTACAGTATAATTAAGTGACAAACAGATCAGCAGATTTCCATGTTATTAAAAAAAAATCCTGTAATACATCCTGCTTAAAAAGACCAATAGATAAAGGTAAAAGAATTTTTTATTTCAATGAGTCTTCTACTTTATAAGATTCTGTATGAAATTCACTAAAAATATATGTTATACCCATTTTTAAATTACTGCAAATTTTAAATTTAAATTCTATATTTAAAATGACAATTTGTTCTTTTATTTATTTTTTTAAGACAGGGCATATGATGTGAGAGAAAAAGTCAATATGTCAGAAACATTACCTTATGTTGCTGTTATTTATTCAGTTAAGGATGTCTTTAAAGATTATTTGAAGAAAAGATTACTTCCTTTAAGCATTATTATTGAGAAAATTTATAATTTACCATCACCTGATATAAGGTATTAGTTTTCATTAATCTCATTTCTTTTTCTTCTTTTTTTTTTACAAGTCATATAAATATATAGTTCATCCGTGTAAAACAAAAATTTCTTTACAGTCAGTTAAAAATTTTATCAACAATTGACAAAAATTGAATCATGATAAGATAACAAATATATCTTGAAATTACAAAGCCTCATAACAAGTTGTTTAAAAAGTTTAATTAAGATGTAAAGCTATTAATCTTATTCAGTTTCAGGCAGAAAATTTACAAGACTCTTCATTGAATCCCAATAATTATAATATTAAGAGAACTGGTAACTTGCTCTTTCAAATCCAACATAAAATAATCTTTACTTGAACTTGATCAACTGCAGAATCAAGGACCAGTTGTAATACAGATGACAGCTAGTGATTCTAAGTGTTGATTGATAGTGCTAAGATTCAAAGGTAGTATCTTAAAAGTTAAATTTCTTTCTCTCTCTCTATCTCTCTCAATCAACATTGATTCCATGGAAAAGGTACACCACTTGAAATAGTTTCTTCATGTAGCTTAAATGGTATTTTAGTATATCCATAACTCATTGGTTCATACTAAGTTAGAATAATGAGGAAAAGATGATAGTAAAGATGTAAAAGTAATAAAATTTACATTTGAAGTAATGTGTTTGAAATGTGCTGCCCCAACTTGTCTAGAATATAGTGTGAGCTTTGTTGTCAGATTGAATAAAGTGGTTGTACAGCAATGGCTAATAGAAGGCAAGCTCTAGCCACCCATTCAACCTAGTTTGTAATTTTTTAATGCATATAAAAAAGGTTTATATATATATATATATCTTTTTAAAGATATGAGGGATGGTTTTAAACATTTTAAAGATATATCTGATAAGGGAAACCCTCGAAAGCGCTTTTATGTAATAACAACAAGCATAAGGTAAGAAGCATTTTTGAATTCTGTACTCTTGGTGGTAAACTCTTATACTTTTGTCTTTGACATAATTAATACAGAGGGGAATATGGACAAATACAATAACAAAAAAAGAACTGATTTTTTTCAAGTTAAATATATCTATGTTATATAACAGGTTTATATATTATTATTACCTATGCTTACTTATCTTGGTGTTAAAATCCGTCATGGATCTTGGCCTACTCCAAAATTTGCCGCCACTCCAAAGTTCATTGTTTGACTTCATTGTAATGTTTTTTTTTCTTTTTATAGGATGAACCCTACCACCTCATGCCAGCCCTCAACCTGGAAGACCAAGGTTTTCTGTTGGGGTTTCCTTCCCTTAGCCAATAAAGTCTCATTTTGAAGTACTGAACATTCACCATGTCCTACTCTGAAAGGACACAATTTACTGGTGGTGACAAATTTTGTCATGTGCCTTCCTCAGAATTTACTGTTCACACCATGTTGACATCAATGTTGACGATAGAGATACTCTACCATTCTCCCTACTTCCCAGTTCAGTGATTGTAGACTGCTACTCTCTGAGATGATCAAGATATAAAGGAACCATTAGGTTGCAGGTTTATGAAGTTTACCATCTTACCCTGAGGCCTTCTTACCTGTAAAATGACATACCTTACTACTTTCTGAACAAAACTATTGTTAATTTTGACACAGTTTGTTTTGGAAGGCGAAAGTGTTAAGGATTAATATAAGGAGAGCGTACAAGAGACAAAATTTATGAGTGTTAATTTGTGAATTTTTGTTTAATAACAAACATAAATAAGAAATACTTTTCAGTAACATAGTAAAGATTCAAAGTAAACTGTAAAGATTCAAACCGCAATCCTTTGACAAATCCAGAATAAATGCAAATGATTAACAAGAGTAGACCTGGACTATGTTGCAAAGATGTTGCACATTAATTAGATGACTGACTTCATTGTCTATATCTTGGCTTGACCTTCATCTAACAGTAATTTATAATTTACAAAAAAATTTGATGCTTTTTGAAAATGTTATGTTTGTATACAATTTGGTTGTATAGCAAAAATGATGTTTCTCACATGCTGAAATTGAGAAATTTTTTAATTTTTCCTGTTAAATTATGGTCTTAAAAGAATAAAAATTTATTTTATTTTCTCAACAAGTTTTGAACACATCTTTTAAAAAAAATTGAATGAGTATAAGTAGATCAAGTATGGTAAATAAAACTTTGCTTTCTGGATAAATGTAAAAGTAGATTATTTCATGTTTATCCTTGTTAATTTTATGAAAAAATTTCATTGAAAGAAATAGTTGAGAAAAAGTGATTTTTCTATTAGAAAACAGTTTTTTTTAAAAAAAAAAAAGAATATCTGACAACAGTATGCCAAAGGATAAGATTAGTAGTAATATTTTATTAGGAGACAAACTGCAAGATACCACACTGTAATTTAAAGATGAGATTGGTTTTAATATATTTAGATTTGAGGAATTGATCAGAGTAAAGGGTTCAAAAAATGTTCTAAAAAATAAAGAATGGAATTATGATGAAAGAAAAACGAACTGGACATTTGTTCAATGCGGCTGATTCGTCAGTCAGCATTGTTTTTAATTTATATATTATTCTTTGCACTGTAAACAACTTGTTTAATAAGTCAGAATTTCATGTTTTATTTCCTCTTTATTGAAAATACCTTCACTTCTTTGTTCCTCCTTCCCAAATTTCTCTTCATTCTACCAATCAATACCTGACTGTATTTTGGCCACAATTTTCCTTTCTTCATTCTTCCCCCCCCCAAAAAAAAATAGCAATTGCTCTGTCCACTCTCTTAACATTTCATTTACTCCAGCCATCTTTCTTTGACACATTTCTGCTGTTGTCTAGTCTTATTTTTTATAAATAATTGATTTTCATCTTATGAAAATTAACAAAGTTATTCAATAAGAGTTTTTACTGAAAGAAATGACTACTTCAGATTTAACTTTAAAAAAACTTGATCTTTCTACATGAATTTTCTCTTTAATCTTTTAAGGTTTTTTTTTTACCTACAATAAATACATAATGTTGAAGAAAGCAGATAAATTATATGGTCATGAATTTTTGGTATAAGTTGCTGCCAGAGCCATTTAAGTAAATATATATTATAAGTTTGTAAGAGATACTAAATTACACATTATGGTAAAGAAAAATATAATTTTTTTTTGTTTTTTTGTTTTGTATGTCTAGAATTAAAGAAGTATTTTTAACTTATTCATTTGATGGAGTTATGAAAAAAGAGGATAAAACAGATATGGTGGCCTTTACAAATTCTAAAATTGATATTAATCACTCAAAAGTATTTTTACTGCATACTTGTGATATGATGCAGGTGATTGAAGGAATACAGACTGGAACACTTTTGATAAAGGTAAGTTTTTAATAATAAAATTGAAAAACTCACTATATGGTGTGTTAATAAATATAATTTTATTTTTTTTAATTTTACAATTAAAATATGCTGATTCAGAAAAAATAACAGAATCTTAATAATATTATTAATAAAGCCTGAAACTTATAAACATAATGATAAAGAAACACATATTTAGATGACCAGCAAAAAAATTATTTACTAATGTCTAAACTGATTTTCTAAATTAATTTTAAGGTCATTCTCAAATAAGATTTTTCATTTAATTCACCACATTTTAATCCTAGGAAAACTGTACTCTTTTACAAAATGTCTTTGCTAAATTATTTTAAAGGAAGTAAAATTAAAACTTGACAATTGCCAAAAACTGCTGTAGAGTTTTATAATCTTTGGTATAAAAAAAACAACACTTATTAACCAATCTGAAACATGGAAAAATTTATATACATCTTCACAGATGTGGAAGAGGTTTCCCTTCATGTAGATTAGTATGTCCTTTTTTTATTAACATGCATAAAGAGCAAAATTTTTAATTAATTCTGCAGTTGTGGTTATATGTATTCAGAAACCTTCTTGCTCTTTTTAAGAGCAATCTGAGATTTTGAAATTATTGATTAGATGTTAACTTAGGATTTGATAGAAAATTTGTCCTCTGATACTCACAAAAGATTTGAGTAGTATTTATAATTATTGAATATAAATGAGTCATGGGAAAGAACTAATGATTAAAATTGTTTTTGGTGAACTATCCAATGGATAAGAAATCTAACAAGGTGAAAGTTTAGATTTTTTATGAAAGTTTAAATTTTCTTTCAATAGTTAAAATTGGGTTAATAAACAGAGAAACAAGTAAACATGAATTTAACAGTCATAACTTTTCTTACTTTGACAGAAATTAAAACTTTAATGTAAAAAAGTATACTTTTTATCAAAACACACAAAATGGTTCAGAATGCAGCAAAAAACTGTTTTTTAATAGTAAGTTATTCTTTATCTTAATCTGTAGATCTACATACAATAAATTTGTATTAAGAATTATGATAAAAAGAAAAGGTTCCTGCAACTGATTTCTCAATACAAAGGTTTTAATACTGACTAATTTCCTGTGAACCTTATGGAATGTATGGTTTATTTGTGGGTTATAAAATTTATGGACCTACATTAATGAGTTAACACAATCAATCAATCACCTACATTAACACAATCAATCAAGTAATATCAATAAAGTCTATAAAAGACAAAAAAAATCCAATTAAAGTCAATGAAAATGGAAGGCAAAAATGATCACTGGTATTAAAAATTAGTCTTTTGGTATATTTTATACACCCAGGGACAACAATCACAATGGAGATAAGATTGAAAACGCTTTCAAAAATGAGGCATGCCATCCACATCCACTAAGAGGGGATGTTAATGTTAAAAATTGTTCTCATCTGAGACTTCTGCTTAAATTGTTCTGAAGATTAAACAATTTTTGAGCACATTTTATAACTGTCTTTTATAACCCAGATTTTGCACACTACAGGACTTTCTTCTTTCAACTTAAAAATTGGCTTGATTATAAAAAACATAAAGGAGTGTCTGGAGATGAAAATAACAGTACTGGTCTGACTAGGGTTGCTAGGCATCCCGATTAATCTGGTTGTCATCGGTTTTAAGACTCGTGTCTTAGTGTCCCAAACGAACCTTTCGGCACTTCCAAAAGTCCTAGTTTAACAATTTTGTTATTAAGCGTACTTTTTAAACATTTTTTTTCCATCGTACATACAGTTTGTGCATGGTGTCGATGTGCGGATGTGAACACATTCAAATAGGCGTGAGTGTATGCATGGGATTGACAGTAGCCGGAGGCGTTAGTGGAACACTGGCACTACTGGTTTTGGCCTCCGCTTTCAGTCTTCACACACTTGTGGTTGTCGGATTTTTTTTGTACATGTGGTATCTTTTGATTCGGATGAAAATTATAACAGTAATAGAAAGCCCAAAGAGTCATCTGGAAGATTTCTTCGACGCAACGTATACGTCTGACTGCTACAATTTACTACCTCTGACAATGTAAGCAGTTTTATTTAGTAACAAGTTAGTGAGTTTTGCTAATACTGTATTGGCATTTTTAATATTTTAATGTTTGTTAATATTTAAAATATATAAAACATTTATTTTTTAGTTGTTTCGTAAAAATGCCAAAAAGAAAGTGAAAATTTATTGAAAACTATAGCGAGATATATCCGTTCATTGAAAAAGGCATTGAATACACTTTTGCAAACACTGTAATATGTATTTAAGTATTAGCCGCGGAGAAATTGCCCATATAAAAGATTACATTAACAAGAAGAAGCATACTTCCAAAGTAGCATCATCAAGCTCGTCTAAAACTGTTACAGAATATTTTGTAAAACAAAATAACCCAGAAAAAGAACGGATAACCGCAACGGAATTGTTGTTATACATACTACGTAATTAAAAAAACATCAATCTTTGGCACTATTAAACGCAATACACACATCAAGTGCGACCAGGACGCACATCCTACCTTTGCAGTATTGGCGACTCGCAATGATGCTCTCAGCTAAACTCCGTACTTTCGCCACAGCGTCTGAAGCAGATCTGCCGATTCTGAAGCCGTGGAGTTCCCCAGCCTCCTCCACGGCACAGGCGAGCCGTTATATTATTCTCTTGAATATCTTTGCCAATGTATCAATCATTGATAACGGATGGTAGGACGACGGGAGCGCCAAATCCCTCCCCGGTTTCGGTATCAATACGAGGCGCTGCCGCCTCCACCTCGCAAGAAAAAGGCCCTCGCTCAAACATACGTTATATACCCCTAAGAATATCTCAGGCCTAGCTAAAATTCTGCTTTGACAACCACATTTGGTAGACAGTCAGGACCAGGTGCCTTCTCCAAGGAAATACGCTACACGGCTGCCTTAAGTTTCTCCAGTGCGAACATCAGTATTGTCCCTACATCCATCTCCTCACACTCCAATGCAACATCCGTAACGAGAAAAGGCTCCTCGATTATTATTGCAACCTCTGAGGCATTGCGGGTAACTGGGGACCTCGCTTTCAGCACCTTCTTGACCAACAAACTGTATGGTTTCCTTCAGGGATCATCTTCTGTCTTTTGAAGTAAGCACTTCCATTATTCTCTCTTCTAAGTTTTAATCATCCTGGACAGTCCCTTCTTCTTTTACTTGTATACAGCCATCTATATTAACCTAGCTGAGCTGTAGTGCGTCCTCATAGACGCCCACCTAGCCGATAAGCATTCCCTACTTTTATGCGCGATTTCGACCGTCCACCAGTAAACTAACGTGCAACCCCTCTCCTAATATATTTTCTAGGAAGCTGCCTCTCACACGCACTCACCAACGTGTCAGCTAAACAGTCGCCTTTGTCCTCAGCGTTACGTGCTTCGTGTACCATCCGAAATTCAGGCTCTCGACAAAGGCAGTCAAGTCCCTCCCAGCCTTTAACACTCCTGCCTAACTAAGCAGACGTATCACCTCCGCTGTATCCCGTTTCGGCTATCGGTACTAGCGGTCACTTTATACTTTTTTACACTTTAAATATGATTAATTTATTTAATTCTACCGCTCACTTGTTATGTCACAATATAGCAGACGACTACAGCAGCAACTGGTACATTAGTGTTACACTAGCATTACTTTGGTGAGAGGGGACACTAATGACGCAGTATACCTACTTAGCCATTAATTTATTTAGAGCATTTTTTGTGGCTGGGGAAAGTGATTTTAAAAAAGAATTGTTGAAATATTATTTTTTCATTTTTA
This sequence comes from Lycorma delicatula, assembly GCF_047948215.1. Lineage (NCBI taxonomy): Eukaryota > Metazoa > Arthropoda > Insecta > Hemiptera > Fulgoridae > Lycorma > Lycorma delicatula. The sequence continues at coordinate 73,496,561 of NC_134463.1, forward strand.
ACAAATGTGCCCAATAAAAATAAGACCTAAATTAGGAGAAATCTCGAGATACTGATGGTGATATTGCTCCACAACAGGGCTCTTGACCATTTAAGTTGAAAATTTAATCGCATCAATGCCTCATGTATAAAAGTAATCTGCCCAAGTTTGGTCAAAATTGGTTGAATAGTTGATTTAGGGTGTAACACCTAACACTGAACACACATACAAACATCCAAAAAATTTCCATCGGGTATTTTCGGTTCCTTAGGTGTCAAAATGTAAAGATCTGGTGAAAACTGCATATGCCCAAATTGGATCGATTACCATACTTTCCCTTCTATAGCTATAGTTTTGCTTTAGTGATAGGCAGGAAAAAAGTGCATAATAATCAATAGTGAATATGTAAAAACGTAAAATAACATATATAAATAGTTAATTGGTTACCAAGTAGCCCTCATTTTTGACATGTGTGTGGTACAATATATGCCAATCTTCATTGCTAGGTTCTTCCTTTTTATCTGAAAGGTTCTGTGTTTAAATCCTGTTAGGTTTGGTATTTTTCAGATGTTACAAATTTTACTTTCTATTCTAAAATTAAAAAAAAGAGAAAGCTAGAAAAAGTAATTGGGTGTAAGATGGTAGTTTTGATGATATTAAAAAAAAAATTTTTGCAGCCTTAATCTTGTACTTAGCTAGTTGAATTTTTTCTGTTCTTAAAAAAAAATAATTATTGGAACACAATTTAATTCCCTTAAATAATTTTTGAATGTAAACTTTAGAACAGGCTGCAGTTATTTTTTGCTAGATAAATACAGAAGCTTTGAAGCTCGTACATGGGAGAATGGGAATAGAATTTTTGTAGTGTATGAAAAATGCCATATTTTTTTAGTTATATCAGTAAATTTTCTTTTTAATGAACAGTTGATAATTAAAATTATTTTATCGTTTCAGGTGTATGGTATTTGTAAACCTGAAGCTAATAAAATACCAAAAGTATTTGGACAAGGAAATCTTGATAACTGTCAAGGTTTAAGACATGCTGATAGATATAATATGCCATTACCGCAAAATTTCTTAACAGAAACCGAAGATATTTATCTAATGCCGCACAGAAATATAGATACTAATCTCACAGTGACACGTCTATTGGCATATGCTGCCGTTGATTTATCTCAATTAATGACTAACATAACTTGGTTACGTTTAGTATGTAATCTTTCTTCAAAGCCGTTAACATTTCAAAAGGTAATTTAGTTACGCGCGCGCGCACACACACACACATATATGTGTTAGTCGTGTCCAACCCTTGGCAATTTTATGGACAAGTTTTCTCCATTCATTTCTGTCATTGACCGCTTCTTTCAGCTGTTTCGGGGCCATGCCTGTGTCAGCTTTGATGGTATCAAGCCATCAGGTCCTTTGGTGGCCAGGTCTCCTTTTACCACTGACCATACCAAGAATCATTGATTTTTCTAATAAATTTGACCACATGACATTGTCCAAAGTATGAGAGCATGAGTCAAAGTATTTTGCCTTCAAGGGACATTGACTGGTTTGACCCAATCTAAAACTGCTTTGTTGGTAATTTTGGCTGTCCATGGTATTTGTAGCATTCTTCTCTAGCATAATAGTTCAAAAGCATCAATTCTTCTTCTATCTTCTCTCTTCAGGGTCCAACTTTCAAATCCATAGATTGTTATGGGGTAGATGATGGCGTGGACTAGCCAGCATTTAGTGCCGAGACTAGTACCTTTATTTTTCAAGATTCAGTTCATGCTTAAAATTGCCTTCCAGCCCAGTGTTATTCGCTGTTTGATTTCCAGGCTGCACCCACCATTTTGAGTGATCATGGATCCAAGAAAGATAAAATCATTAATGCACTTGACGTCTTCATTATTAACCATGACTTTGATGTTTTTGCCAGTAGTTGTCATGATTTTGGTCTTTTTGACATTGAGGTGTAAGGCTCATTTTTTCACTTTCTTCCTTCAATCTTTTTATCAACATTTTCAGATTAGGCTCTGATTCAGCTAGAAGCAGTGTGTCATCTGCGCAACAGAGATTATTGATGTTGCGACCTCCAATTTTAACACTGATCTTAGATTCTTCCAAGTTTAACTTACGCATAATTATCTCTGAATAAATGTTGAAGAGAAAGGGCAATAAGATGCAGTCTTGTCTGACTCCTTGGCCAACTTTGAACCAATCAGTGTCTCCATGTACTGTTTGAATTGTGGTCTCCTGGTTGGTAAATAATGATCTGATGAGGTGAATTAAGTGGGACAGCACTCCCAGTTCATGTAAGGCGTCCTACAGCTTCTTGTGATCAACACAATCAAATGCTTTGGAATAGTCGACAAAGTGTAAGTAGATTCATGGGTCTTCTCCAGAATCCAACGCAAATTTGTAATGTGGTTTGGGTGTCACGATCACGTCGAAAACCAGCTTGGACATCCAGTAACTGAGCATCAATGGTTGATTTGGGATGGTTCTGGATGACCTTCAATAAGACTTGACTTGCATGAGAGACCAAGACTACAGTCTGGAAATTTAAGCAGATACTAACGTCACCTTTCTTTAGTAATGGGATGAAAACAGACCTTTTCCAATCAGTTGGCCATGTGCTAGTTTCCCAGATTTTTTGACGTAATGCTGTGATTGCTGCTGGTGGAATAGGTCTCAGCAGTTCTACCAAAATAGTGTCTATGCCAGGAGCCTTGTTATTTGGGAGCTGTTTCAGAGCCTAAATCACTTGTAATATTGATTTTTCTAAATCATATCGGTTTCCATTTACAGCTGGTGACCGAGGCATATTAGTGTTTGCATATAATTCTTCTACATACTGTTACCATCGGATCTTGATATTGGCTTGCTCAGTCAAGTCTTTCCTGTTCTTATCCTTGATGGCCGCTTTGCGAGCAGTGAAAGAGTTTTTGATTTGTCTTACTTGAGCAAAGAGACCTCTAGTGTGCCCTTTAATAAAATCCTCTTCCAGCTGCTTGCATTGTTGCTCCCAGTACGCTTCCTTGTCTTATCTGGCAGTATGTTGAAAATCAGCATTTAGTCTCCTGAATTCACTTCTATTGCCAACAGCTTCTGCTGCTCTTTGTTTTTCAGGAATTTTAATGATGTTGGATGTCAACCAGTTGGATCTTTTTTCCCACTTTATGTACACTATTTGTTTTAAAGTGGCTTTTATGATATTAGATTGTAATTCTTGCCACAACTCCCTGAGGTAGATTCTCATCAGTATTACGTAGCTCAAACTTGTTCCTCACTTCTACGGCATGTATTGGCAGAATTTTGGTGACATCAAACCTCTTTGGAGGAGCATTTTTCTTGCTATTACATACCCTGACTTTCAACTTGGTCACCAATAGTTCTTGATTAGAGCCACAATCTCCGCCAGGGAATGTTTTACTGCTAGAATGGAGCTCCTCCATTGTTGGCTGCATAAGATGAAATTGATCTGATTACATTATATGCCATCTGGGGATGTCCAGATGTATAAATGCCGTTTCGGCTGCTAATCGGCTAATCGTTTTTGAGTTATACGAGATACATACGTACGTACACAGTAGGTCTGAAAAGTTACTGAACTAAATTACTGTGGTCGATACAAGTAGCGCTGTCTCTCAGACAAGCAAGGAACTATGTAGTACGATGTCTGATGAGTATGTGTCAAAATTTCATCACGTTTCGTAACTCCAGTCTCGATTTATATTCGGCCACGTACGTTGTGTTCATGTGACCTTGTGCGAGCTCGCGATATGTAACAAAGGTGCGCGATATAATTTTGTGTTCGACTTCAAAAATCTTTCGTTGAAACTTATTATATGCTACAGCAAGCATTCAGTGATGAAGCCGCATCTCGTACTACAAAATACACATGCTGGAAGCGGTTTAAAGACGGTAGAGAGTCGTTGGATGACGTCGAACGAAGCGTTAGGCCGTCAACAGTTGTTCACGACGAAAACGTTGCGAAAGTGCGCGGGCTCTTGCTCAAACAACCTTATCTTACCCTCTGGGCCATAGCAGAAGAGCTAAATGTCGGTAAAGACACTGTACGTCAGTTCTAACAGAAAAAATGAACCGCCGAAAGGTGTGCTCTCATTTCGTTCCACACTTCTTGACCGAAGAACAAAAACAGATGCGTCTTTCTTGCGCTCAAGACTTCGTTGAAACTCTCGTTAGCGATCCGAATTTTTTGTAAACAATTGTAACTAGGGACTAAAGCTGGTGCTTCATGAATGATCCTCAAACGAAGCGTCAATCCGCTGCTTGGTTGACTCCTAGAGTACAGACCGGCGAAAGTCAAGCAGAAAAGATTAAGAGTGAAAACGATGTTAATTAAATTCTTCGATTCAAAGGGCCTGATTCATCATGAATTTGGCCCAACTAGTCAAACCGTGAATTCTAAATTCTATTTGGAAGCAATGAAACGCCTGATGCGTCGCATTCGTCGAATCCAGCTCGAGTACCGGGATCCGGGTAGTTAGATTCTTTTGCACGACAATGTCCCGGTACATATGGTAACAGTTTTAACGCGTTATTAATCCGCCAATCAAATCAAATCGCCGTCTAATCCTACCCGCTCTATTCACCCGACTTGGCTCCAGCAGACTGTGTTGTTCCCAAACCTCAAATTGAAGATGAAAGGCCGCTTTTTCGACGACTTTCCGGCCATCCAAAGGGCTTGCACCGAACAGTTAAAGGCGATCCCATAAAATGATTTCTGCAGAGCGTTTGACGGGCTCTACGGAGCTGCAACGAGTGTATAACTATAAAAGGGTTCTATGTAGAGGACTGATGTGAATAAATTCGTTTATCTTTAAATCTTTATTTTTGTTTAATTTAGTTCGGGAACTTTTCAGACATACTGTGTACAGACGTCATGCCCAAAGTAATCAAAATGGATATTTCCGTTGAAATCTGAAAACCAAAATTTTTCTTGATCATAATACTTTCTTTACTTCGTACAAGGAAGTAAAAACATTCAAAGAAGAAAATATATTTTGGATGAATGAACCTCTTATTGCCATGTAGAGCACATATTACTATCAGAAGCAAACAAATATTAGCAATACTGTATCATTCTTTAATATTAAACTATGCTTTGACAGCTCAGTTAATAGAGTAAATTCCTAAATAAAAATTGTCATATTCAAATTAACACGAATGGCAGTTTAATTATTACATTCCTCAAATTATATAACAAAAAAAGGCTATGTACATACGAATCGGACATTAAAATAAAGTTATTTGCAAAAATATCTTCATTAAGAGTATTTTGTTGATTAGTATAATTAAGTACATAATAACTTACAAATTTTTCTTTTTTTTAATTACTCATTAAAAAAATTCTTTGTAAGTCACAATTCCAAATGTTTTTAGAGTTTCCAATCTAGAGTAATCCAATCTTTATTAGTTAGTAACTAACTGCACTGTTCTTAATAGAGCTCATAATAATTAAATTAAAAATCCTTTGTTATGAATTAAGTAAATATTTGATCTATAATTAGTTTGTTCATATAATAAGTCGGTTTTGGTAAATTTAGTTTGTTAATAAATCTAATATTATTCATGTCTGTTGAAGTCAATTAATAAACGTAAAATTTGCGTGTTGGGGTAAATACAACTTTGTGTGCTCAAAACCTCAACCACAACTTTTTCTGCTAACTTTATGCTTGTTGCATTTCAGATTAATTCTGTTGTTTCTTATTTATATCCGTGGGTGAGACTGGCCGAGTTAGTATAAGAGCTTGGTAGCTTCTAGATAGATGGTATTGATTACAATTCCTAACAAGAGTTTCACCAGTCATTTCATCAGTCTCACTTCCTCATCCTAAAAATTAATATCTTTTCTCTGATTTCATTCATGGCAAAAATTATTTAAAATATAAAAAATGTTTGCAGTTAAATGATTTAAACATGCGGATAGGACACACGAGAGTCACACACGAGTACCTGTTTACAAGAGGACAACCACCTCTATGCGCAAGATGCAACTGCCGCGTGACTGTGCGCCACATACTCGTGGACTGCATATGTTATGCGGCATTGCGTCGTAAATTTAAAATTCCTAGTAACATCCGTGGTATCTTGCGTGACGATAAGGAGGTTTTAAACCGCATGTTCATATTTTTACGTAGTATAGGGTTAATGCAAAAAATTTAATAAGTATGTATTCTTTAGTAATTGTATGTATTGTCCTATGTATTGTTTTGTTATCCGAGTAGGGAGCCTTTTACACTCCCTATCGGATTTTTTTGTTTTTTTTTGTATGTTTTTTAAATTCATCTGTGATATTGGTTATAAGATTTTTGTGATATTAGTTTTAAGTTTTATCTCCTTTTTTAGTTTTAAGTTTTATTTATTTTTAATGATAGTTTTTAACATAGTTTTAAGTTTTATTTATTTTTAATGTGATAGTTTTTAACATAGCTTTAAGTTTTATTTATTTTTAATGTGATAGTTTTTAACAGAGTTTTAAGTTACATATTAGTGTTTTTGTTATCCGAGAATGGGCCTTTTACACCCATTCCGGATTTTGTTTCTGTGATAGTAGTTTTAAGTTTTAATTTTATCTAAAAAACTAAAATTATTTTTATTTATTTATTTATGTATTTATTTATATTTTTATTTATTTTCCGGGCGATGATAACGTTCAACCGTTTTTCGCCCTTAAAAAAAAAAAAAAAAAAAAAAAAAAATTCCAAAGTAAATTTAAAATTATTTAATAAAAAATGGTGTAATAAGTGACCCAAAACTCACAGATAATATTTATAAATTTAAAAAATCTACCAAAATTTACCAAAATATTGAAAAATATACCATACAATAGAAGAATAATACTCTACTATGCAATAAATATACTATACATAATAAATTTTATGATCACTTACATAGATGGATGAATTAAGATTAATAAAATATTTTACTTTTTACTTCCTTGTACAAAGTAATGGAAATATTGTGATCATGAAAAATGTTGGTTTAGAGATTTCAACGGAAACATCCATTTTGACTAGTTTCAGCGTGATGTCTATACATACGTACATATGTATCTCTTTCATAAATAAAAAACTATTAGCCGTAGTATGTTGAAATTTTAGACTTAGGACTGCTATAACATCTAGTTGTGCATCTCCCCTCAATCGACTGAACCAAAAGTATCCAAAAAAGTCCAAAATCCAAAAATCTTACAAGAAAAAGAAAATTCCCTCGTTTCAAAAATCAAAAACAAAATTCAAATCGGACTATTTCCTTTTTTTTAATTTATTTGTTCAACTTTTTTTTAATCTAAATATATATTGATTTGATTTTTATTATTAAAGAATTGGAGGATTGTATCTCACTTTCAAATGAAATGTAGCAAAAAATGTGTACATGTAATTTAATAGGCGTACAAGAAAGTTGTGTGGTGTCCACAACAGATTTTTTTTAAAAAAGAGAACCAAAATAAGCTGGTTCACAGAAATTGAAAAAAATCTAAAATTCTAACATATTATCTATCAGAAATTTAGTAGATGAATCTAAATTTCCAGAGAAACAAAAAAGAAAACACAATGGATGGACTGGAGAAAGAAGAGAAAAATTAATGAAAAAAAGAAAGAATTTTGGAAAGAAAGAAGTCAGAACTATATGAATATGTGATCCTTGGGAGGTCTAATTGCAAAAAAAAGAAGGTTCAATAAAAATGTATATCCAGTTTGATCAAAGTAGTATTTATTGCAGCAATGTACGCAATTTAATTTATATTTGTGTTTCCAGGTTTGTTTTGTTATTCTGCTACATGATCTTGTATATTTGTAATTTTAAAAATGACAAGGTACCTAATTTTTCTAAAAAAATATGGACAGTTTTTAATGTATATTTTTTCATTTATGTCTGTTTTATGACCTTTTTCTTTACTTTTTGTAACATTTTATATATACTTGTAGACAAGCAGCCATTGCATTATTAATTAATATAGTATCTTATACAATTAACTTGTTTTTACAGATTGAAACTGTAGAAGATCCAGATACACTACCTTTTGAAAATTATTCATATTTGAATAATATGTGGAATCCAGTTAACATAAATCATGATGAATCACCTGAAGTAGAGATACCATACTATAAAGAATCACAGCTTGTTCAACAAGGCTCTTTAATTAAAGTAAATTATTTAAACAATTAGGAGATAACATGAAACCAAAACTAGCATGTAAGCGCTTAAACACACACACATACATGCATGAAGTAATCTAATCAGGTTAAGTAAATTATAAGAAAATATCTATAGAAAGTATAGAAATAATCAATACATAGTCAGTATTACAATCAACTGTGATTATATCTCTTGCGGAGACAATTTGCTGTGGTGAGAGCTGGAGATTGGTGACTGACAATTCTATACTACAATACCTGGGAGTTATACTGCACAAATAGTTAACCTTGAGGGCCAGAAGGGCAAAGGCTGCCAGGGTCATGCTAAAACTAGTGCTTAACCATCTGAAGCTCTATCCCAGTAACCACAAAGATACTTATTTTCAGGCTGTACGTTCTACCTACAACCCGCTTATGCATACTTAGCACAGGGGATGCTAGTGAGTTCAGACCTATGCAAGAGGCTGAATCCATGCAATATGTATTGAAGATGATATTTGGTGCACTGTAATTTGTAACAATCACAAAGATTCCTTGAAAATGCTGCTGCATCTGAGCATCAGCATATCAGAGATATCTGCACAGGAGATGCAATCCTATGTTATGAAAAGGTGTTCGATGAGCTGTAGACAATAAAAATTGGTAAAAAAACAACCTGCACCCTGTGATTACTAGGCCTAGAGTGTCACTACCATTTATTCAGTCCCAATTTTTTTTTTATGTTCCTGTTTCAGATCCTGCTCATTCAACATCACTGGATACTTCTAGCCTACTAACCCTGACTCCACATCCTTAAATTGTTTATGCTGCAAAAATAAAATGTGATGTTACAATGAAGAACAATTTATTCTCCACTCTAATCCTGTACAAAAGAGCTCACAGTAAATCTAACGTTAAAAGACTGCAAAAAGATTTCTTCCATCTAGAGAGTCAGGTAAGGAAAAAGAAGAAAACAAGCAAGAAAGCACAAATGACATTTATAAACTAGAACTTCTTTTTGCTCTTCATTACAGACTAATAGTCAGCTGTCTGCCATCAATCAATCCTACAAATCTTGCTGTATTTGAACAAGTTCAAATAATCAGGGTCTATAATTTGTAAGGAGAGTAAAAAATTGAAATAAGCTAAAATAAAACTCATCTACTTATTTTCTCACTTAACAATAAAGTATCGCTCAACTACAGTTACCAATGACAGTTGAAATTTACAATTTAAAAATACCAATCCTGGACCAGTATATGAACCCAGAATGTTTCAGATGAAAGATAGAAATGTAATTACCCTGCTCCAGAGGTTGTTAAATTTTATTGATGTGAGTAATTATGAAATGTTAACACACCATAATTTTATAATTTATTAATATTTATTTTATTGCAGATAAAGGTTAAACTAGATGTTCAGCTTCAGCCACAGGTATTAAGTGAAACTCTCCGCTATTCTGAATGTTATAATCGTTTAGTTGTTATTACAAAGAATCAACAAATTGCTTCACATATATTAGGTGTAAGTGAATATTAATATTTTATACGTAACATACAATTCATAGTTTACATCACAGATAAATAACATTTGCATGTAAATTCCAGTATTTAACCATTGGAAACAAATATAATTTTACAATATAATTTCTTAGAATATGTGCTTTATGAACCCTCTACAATTACATTTTCGTCTGAAGTTTGTATAATAGTCAGAAATTATGGATCTATGTACAAAAATGTTAATTTTATGAACAACCATCATTAATCAACTTTTTTAAATTTTACTTAAAGTTAGCAGCCTGAAATAAAAAAAGGGATCTAGAAAATGACATTGAATAAATATATGATCTTATTTTTAGTTATTCCTCTGTAGTGGCTAAATTAGATATTTTATAAAGTAAATGGTGCTCAACACAAATTAAAAATATCTGTTGAAGATGCTTTTCATTCATTGTTTTGGAAAGGATGAAAAAGTCATTGTTTTAACTAATTCTGTATCTAATTGCTCCATTCTGTTTGATTCAGTAACTTCTATTGTTGATTTTGACCACCTCTGTATCTCAAGAAATAGTTTTGTGATATCTTTTTTCTTCCTCCAGTATTCTTTAATTAAATTCTTTCTTTCTTTCTTCTGACCAAGTGTTTTTTGTTTTTTTTTTTGACTTCCTGGAAATCCTTAAAGTTGTTAATTTTTTCGCCTAAATTTTTCCTTTTTAAGTCTTATCTTTTAAATGTCCATTTCCTCTGTTTTGTCTTCTTGTATCTGTTTCAAAATTATAGTTAAAATATTCTGTAAGTAATCTGTCTTCTTGCATCTGGATTAAATGTCCATAACACATTATTCTTCTTTTTCTGATATCTTATTTCAAATATATTTCTTTACTACTTCTTTTTCTATATCTGTCTTCTTCTTTTTTGTGTTCCAAGATCTTTCTCAAAATTTCTCTTTTCTTCTTCTCCAATTACTCTTTTTCTCCTTTCCTCGATAAACATTCCAGTTAGATAACTGTCTAATTTTTGTTTTTATGGAAATCGTTTTTTATCGAAGTTATTCTTTGTCAATTGAAATATTAGTTCTATTTTTTATAGCTTTGGTTTTGTCAGTTTTCCAGATTATATTCCCTAGTTATTTAAATCTTTCTTCTTTATTGATCTTTCCATATTTTGTGTTTAAAATATTTAGTAAAGTTTTAATTTTTGTCATAAATTTGATTTTCTCGAAGGATATTTGCATGTCATTCTTTCCTGCTATTTCTTTTAGTAAGTTATTTTTGTTTTGCTTTGTTTCTGCATTTTTAAAAAAATTCACTAAATCAGCTACAAATGCCAAACAATTGATCAATAGATTTTGATATTTATACCCCAATTTAATCTATTTGCTTATTATTTTTACTTTACAAAACATAATCAAATAATAACAGTACAAATTTATCTCCTTGCCAAACTAGTTATAATCACAAAGGCTTCTGAAATTTCAATTATAAATTTAATTTTAGAATCTGTATTTGTTAAAAGTTTATTTAGTTATCATTTTAGTCGTATCATCTACCCCAAATAATGATTTTCTCTTGATAGTTATAAGCTTTCTTGTCATGCTGATAAAAAAAAGTATAAAATATATTGAATGAGTTTTAGCATAACAATCAATATTCTATTTTATTTACAATAAATTCATCTCAAATGTTAACAGTTAACCATAATTAATGTTTATTATAACTTCAGAACCATAAATATGTTTTTATGACTAATATTGTTGACTATCAAAACTACTGTATTAAAAAAAAAAACTTTCACACAACAAAAAGTTGTGTGAAAGTTTATTTATTGCTCTACTATGTGACTCTATATGCTCATGCACATAGAGACTACTGCAATCTTCTGGAAAGTTACTGTGTAAACTATCTTCTTAGGTCAATCAATAGCTTTCAAGGGCACCTGATGTTTAAAATTATACTGTCTTTAAGAACTTAAACAATCAGAAAAAATAAGTCATTAACTACTACTCATAATTTGTACAACATATGCAATATTAGAAAATGTTATTTCATTTAACAGAATGAATTTAAAGCAGTGTATATCCATGTGTATTTTAAGAGTTGCTACTATCTTTACTTTTGGAAAGAATTGGTGTTACCTATGCCATTTTATAGAAACAAAATTATTAGACTGAATTTTTAAAACAATACTTTAAATAATAATGTTTAAACATAAGATATTAAAACAAACTTTATTGCTCTTTTACAGCCTGAAGATAAGTGTGTTACCTATAACAAAATAGTACCACAACACATACAACAGGCAAAACCATGAATTTTTTGAGAATTGTTTAATTTAAAAAAAATAATTACAGCCCTCCAAGTTTGTTGATCTCAAATGGTCATATTGTTTTCTCTTGGGATTTTTGAAAAATATTATTTTAAATAATAATTATTTTTAATTATAAATAAAGACTAGAGAAGAACTAAAAAATTAAGAACTAAAGTATAAAAAATGAAACTGAAAAAAATTATAAAAAGTAAAAAAAATATTAAAAAGATTTTCTGAAGGTAGATAGACATTTTCAACAAATACGAAAAACTATTACAAAAACTGAAAATCTGTTTTAAAATTAAATCAGACAGATAACTGAAGTGACTTTTGTCATAATTTCTATTTGATAACCTCAACCTATTTCTGGTTATAAGATAAATGACAGTGAAAACTCCAGACCATAGTGATTATGAATGGCCTAGCCATGAAAGTAACTAAAGCCAAAAATATGTAAAATATTTTTCTACTACTTTATATTTTTATTTTTTACAGCAATTGATAGTAATTAATGAGACTCATGATAGCAGTTGTGATGGAAAATTAACTATGTTATCGATGTCATCGCTTACAGTACTTGATGTTAACAAAATACAGCCTTATGGGTTACCAAACAAAAATCAAACATCAGGGTTTGCATCCCAAAATCAGTGTTCTATTCAGAATCTTTCTTCACTGAGTATGGGTATTAATAGTAATTCTTCAGATGTAACTTTGTCTTTAACAGGTGTGTTTATAAGAGCAGTACTATTATGAATATTTCTAATAAGCAGTAACACTTTATAACAAATAATTTTGCACATTGTGATGAAAATCACAATTTGTTAAGAAAGAGATTTTAATATTATAAATACGGAACAAAATAATAGAAAAATAAATCAAACTGAAGAAATAAAAATTAAAGTTATTACGTTAAAAAAAAATTAAAGTCAGGTCATTGTTACTGACCCACTGGTTGGTCTAGTGGTGAATATGTCTTGGCAAATCAGCTGGTTTTGAAGTCGAGAGTTCCAACATTCAAATCCTAGTAAAGGCAATTACTTTTATACGAATTTGAATACTAAATTGTGGATACCGGTGTTCTTTGGTAGTTGGGTTTCAATTAACCACACATCTCAGGAATGGTTGACCTGAGCCTGCTCAAGACTACACTTCACTTACACTCATACATGTCATCCTCTGAAGTAATACCTGACAGGAAAAAAAAAGGTCATCGTTATTATCAACATCTGATATTATGACAGCTAATCTCTTAGGTCAGTGTTTTCTCCCATCCATACTTGTTCCAAGCCAATACTTTGTCTCATCTTCTTCACCTCATCTATTATCCTTTTTCTTCTTTGCTTTCTTTTTCTTTCCATAATCGTTCCAATGCAGTTTTCAAGATTCCACTTCCTATAATCAGTTTCCTTTTCTTTACAATACTGCCCATATAAATGCTTTTTCTTTTTTAACCCTGTTCACTACTTCCTCAATTTATCTTCCACGTTACTTTCTTCATATACAAAATTCAAAAGCCTCAATTCAGTCCCTCTCTTTCTTCCTCTTTATCTTGTTTCAGTTCCAAATGTAGCACTTGGCTAACTCTTTAATGCAGCTTTTATCACAGGAATTTCCTCTTCTCACTGAAGGCCACTGCTGTCCTTTCACTTCCTTGTCCTTACCAATAAATCCTTTTTGTTGTTTACTTCTACAAATTAGTTTTCCTATATATATTTTCATTCCATACACTTTCATTCCTTCATCCACGACTGTTAACAATCTTTGAAGCATACGTACAATGAGCTTGAATTACCACATCATCAGCAAAACTTCATCATCCTACACTTATTCCTTCTTCCCTTTCTTCTAATACATTCCTGTTACACACTGCATACGCAAGTAATATCATTTAGTTTATACTTCTTCTTAAATGAAGCAATGATTGCAGTGTGACCCTAAGATTCATTACAATTGCCTTTAGTACCAAAATAAAATGATAGTAGAAAAATTACAATGAACTTCAGAACTGTAATTTAAGTAGCCAATTAATTAAAATTTTTTATTTCTAAAGACAATTTGTTATATTTGTGTACAATATATACTATGTTATGCTGTGTAATTATTTTATCTCTATATTATTTATTAATAAGTTTGGCATATTGAGTTTCTCTACATCCAAACTTTAAAGTTTACTAATTCATATCACATCACCTCAACAAATGTTTTAATTATTAATTTTTTTTTATTTTATCTTTTTATAGGGTTTTTAATTGATTCTGTAGATGAGATAATAATAATGGTAGAAGGTTTATCCAATAAGACATTTCCAAAAATTTTAACTCATGTTTATAAGCTTGATCCAAAAATAAGTAGAGTACTTTTTAATACCGATCTTCTATTTAAAAAGGTATTTTTGAAAATATTTAACTATAATATATTTGAAACTTTATAAAGAATACATGAGTGAATAAATAAATTTGATTGTTTTTTTGTTTTTTTTTCTAAGTGAGCTAACTGGACTGTGTAAAATGGGTTAGATTTGCAAAAGTTAATATTAGGAAGAGGTGGGAGTCGTTAAAAGTCATAAAAAGTGTGTATTATTGTTTTTTAATAACAATACAAATTAAAATATTGATGAAAGTTAAAATTTTTTATAATCCATGATTACAATAAATGATAAAATGTTGATTTTTAAATTTTATCTAAATAAATACAGTAGCCACTACGTAACTGCGAGCTTGGAGGATCAGCCTACACATCATTGTTCTCTGAAAAATTGGCATACCATGATTAGTCATATCTTATTAGCATAAACATGACGCATATGTTGGATAAAAATTGTTGCCACTCCAAGCTCACTGTTACTTGGCAGTAACTGTACATCTGATATTTTTTCGAAATGAGATTTCTATGAACAAACAATAATCGTACATGCAACTTTATAAATTCAAAGCAATACAATGAAATTATAGATTTCAGTTTTGATTATTTGAAAAGACTAAAATTTTAATTGGTGTACAGTTTCCTTCCTGAGAGGGCTTTTTATCTCATTTTAAGATTATTTAGAAATAACCTAATTTGAGACATCTAATACACTATCATCTAGAAGTTAAAAGTACAACAATAATCTTTAATGATTTTATAATGAAATACTAAAAATAATGAATGATGCCACCAATATGGATGCAATGAAACTATCGCTTGACTGTGCACAACAATCTTGTGGAATGCATACATTATGTGACCTTGCATTATAAATTTAAATTGCCCAGGAATTTTCGTCAAATCCTGTGTAATAATAAAAAAATTTTGGACCAGTTGTTTTTGTTTCTCTGGGGTGCTAATGTTTTACATACTTTTTAATAGTATTTTAGAGTAGTTATATGTTTTGTGTCTTAACATTTTAGTTTAAATTTTTTTGTTTTTAATATGTTTTGATTTTGTTTTTAAATTTCTACTTTTAAGTCTTTATTTTGTTTTAATTTTTATTATTGTACTAGGTTTTGTCTTTATATTTCATGTTTTTTTTTCTGGGTATTTTTATTTAATCTTTAATTGTGGATTTTTAACGTTTATATACATTGTGTTCAGGCGATGATAACGCCAAAGCATTTTTCAACCAGATAAAAGCCAAATAAAAAAATAAAAGAAAATGAGGTATCATATCCATTCTTTATGGCTACTTTCTTTATATTATTTATTTCATTATAAAAGTCTTTTTTATTGTTTGTGTATTTTATTGTTCTATTTATCACGTTTTTAAAAATATTAATTTTTTGCAACCAAGGATGGTTGGAATTTTTGTTTATAATTTCATTATATTTTATATATATATATATATATATATATATAACATTTAACAGCAGAAAGCATAAGAAAATAAAATAATGTATTTATTTTTTTCCAGAGAATTTATGCAGAATTTCTTTCAGGAAGAAAAATTGCTGTAATTACATTGGCAGAATCCTTGAAGTCACTACTATCTCGTTACCAAACATATTTAGAAGGGAATATTCCCATACCAGCTTGGAACGTAAGTAGTACTAATAACTCATATTCATAATTTAATTTTTATTTTACTGACTATTGTAGTATAGAAAAGGAAAATAAAGAAATTGTTTTTTTTCATTTCTTGGTATTTTTGGTCTTAAAATGTAAAACTGGAAAAAATGACGGGTGGAATTATGCACGTATGACTAGTCTTAACTCAGATGAAAGAGTGGGGTAGTTAGCTTTTAACCAATGGTGGGAGGTTAAATTCAACTATAAAAACTGTTTTACATTGTTAGCATACAAAAATACCCTTTTTATACTTTTCTTTACAAGTTTAACCATTTTTTTAAATGAAGACATGGATAATCCAATTAATAAAGAAAGATATCAAACTATTATCTCAATAATTAATTAATTATAATTACTTTAGATTAATTCAAACAAGATGGTGCTAAATTTATTTACATAGCTTTTCTTTGTACAAATACAGATTTTATATTATATTTCCAACAAGAGGTAAAACTTTCGATTCCTTGAAAGTGGTCCACTTCGTGTAGTCCTTTTTAACCATTATCAATCAATGTAATCTTTATTTTCTTCCTACAACATTTAAATTTTTTTTCTTACTTTTACAATTGATTTGTAACATACAATGCTATATCCCAATAAAAAAATCATTTAGAATTTTATTTCTAATTACTAAATTTAAGTATGATGTCAGTAAATCTCTTTACTATGGGAAAATTATCCCAGTTGTTTTTTCTTTTTGATATTTTTACATTCTGTCCATCATTTTCAACTTGTCAAATAACAGTTTTTTTTTTGTTTTTTTTTAATAAAAATTGTAAATCAAATTTGGTACTTATACTTATTAACTATTTGTATTAAACTATATAATATAAATACTAATGTTCTCTTCTCATGCCACCACTACTAATAGCATTACATCTACTCAAATATAATTTTTTTGTTGACTTTTGAGTTGATCATTCAAATCATCCATGGGTGCTAGGGATGGCCCTTGTTGTTAGGGGGTAGAATGTTTTCAATGATGTTGTTGGTCGCACCCCTGTAAATTATTACACTGGGTGAGAGAATAATCTACCCAAAACTTCAGTACCACTGGAAGAAGGAAACATGTGTACCACAACTAAGTTGAAATTTAGAATTCCTAAAGTTTTCACATTATACATATATATATTCCTCCTGCAAAAGTGTTAGTGAATATTTTATGATGAAATTATAACTTCTCACATTAACAATGATTACATTTGTGTATAGGTTTCAGTATTATAATTGAACTATCAATTTAATTGCTTGATTTGCTGTAGAACGCACAGTAACCCATTACATTAAGTTAAGTAAGCGTACTCGAACAGAGCAAACGTTTTGTTTCTTTGCTCCACGTTTTTTTATAATTTTTGTTGGTTTTCAGTTTATTTTTTCGATTTGGCCTATTGGATCTGTTGGTGATTATATCAGTGCATGTGTTTTAAAGGAAATTTTGATTAAAGGATAACGGGCTACTTTTTTATAACTTTTTTTCTAACGTCAACCTTATTGCATTAAGGACTATATTGAGTGGCTGTTCTTTTTACAAGATTCGACAAGCAAGCAAATACTATAAACAAGGACTTAGGAAATTTTCTTCAATCTTCGCGGTGAGAATAGGAATCTTCAAGTCCGGAGATAGGAATATAAGGGGGACACTTTTTTCTCAATAGATCCCTTCCTGTACTTCCTATCCCCAAACCCCCTGGGCGTATGGTTGCATAAAAACCGATTACATACTGTACACTTGAACAAGGTGACTAAATGTGCAGAAACTGTCATCGGGAAATTAAAAAGACTGATGAGTAATCACTGGGGACCAAGCCCCAATCTAAGAGAAAACTGATACTATCCGTAGTCATGTCAATAATGTACTATGCCGTTCCGGCTTGGGTGGAGGTGTTTGATAAAAAATGAAACCTTCAATGGGTCTCATCTTTACAGTGTAGGATGAATATAAGCATAATATCGGCTTACAAAACTGTTTCACAGAATGCACTCAAGGTGATTGCGGGAGTTCCTCCCGTACATCTTTACGTCCTGATGTTGAAAAGGATACGACATGGTGTACCACGCAAAGAAACCCGAAATCAGATGTTGGAAGAATGGCAGACATTACTGGTTATTGGACAAGAAGGATGATTCCACGAATTGACTCGTGGGTCTACAGAAATCATGGGGAGGTGGGCTTCCATCTCTCTCAATTGTTTACTGGGCATGGAGGGTTTGGGGCTTACCTTCACCGCTTTGGCAGAAGGCCTGAACCGGTTTGCCTATACTGTGAAGAAATAGATACCGTGGAACACACAATATACTTGTCACCGGTGGGACGAACTGAGGCATACATGGGCCATTTAAGGACTGACACCGGATAATACTGTACAATACATGTTAAAGGGACATCGTGAATGGAACGCCGTAACAACCTTAAAAACATTCGTAAGAAATTCCATACATATACATGAATACTATAAAATGAAAATACTCTTACAAAGAATATATAAAATAAATAGATTTATACTTTTCCATCAAATCAGATTTAGTTGCAGTAGGATAACACTTATAATACTACTCCAGTACTTGAAGGATGTACGTTAACTATTTTCATCCTTGGTGAGTAAATTATTATACTGTCTCATAACTTTGACGCCACGCACTGCAACTTTATTTACAATTTCAAAGTTTTTAATTTTGCCATCTTTAATCCTGGTATGTACAATGATTCATTCTCTCAGATTAATGGATCTTTTTTTTAGAAAAGTACCTGGGATTCAAATTAATCAAAAAATTTCTTAGTTTCTGGTGAAATAACCTTTCCTCGCTAATTCAAAATAATTTTCAATATTCTGTGTTGGAATCACAAATTTTTTTCCCAACACTTTCTATTTGTATGTTCTCTAGATTTTCTACATATGTCTATTTGTCTCTGAACATATTGCTTGATCAAAAAAATATAAAGCCGCACATTCTACTGTAAGATATCAAAGTACCCGCTAAATTTTTGTAATCTAACATTATTTATATTCTTATATTTTTTTCAAAAATTCAAAATTTTGTTGCCGTGCTACTTCAGACATTAGTGCATTGACCATTGTCGAATATATACATTAGCAATGAATATACATAAATCTTTGATACCTAGCATGTGGTCACACTCTAACACATGTTGTTCACTAAAAATAACATTTTTAATACATTAATGGATTTAGCCATCCACTTAACCTAGTGGAAACCTCTAGGCATGTGGGATGAATTCTCTCCAGACAGAGTTCCACCTAGAATTCTAAAAATTCTTCAAACTTATCTTTTGGATGATTTTCTTCTAGATTTTTCAGGCAAAAGTTTAATGTTAATTCTACACCCTGTAATTTTTCATATACATAGTGGTTGTTAATACTTTACTAACAATTTGTTTTCATCTCATAAATATAAATGCAGTAGATCCATTAAGATACAAGTTCCCTGGAATCGTCCCATATCACTTGCTTTATTTTATTGTAGCAAAGGGCTTGCACCCTTGTGGATAAATTCCATTCTTCCAGTAAGTTAAATAAAGTTAACACTTGTTCTCTTCCACTACTTGTTGATATTTTAGGAACTGCTAAAAGTTTTTTACTTTGGTCATATGCAATTATAACATGTAGCCTTTTTAATGAGTTCTTTCCTTGTCAAGCTTTGTAATATTTTTCCATCCCAATGAACTGTTACAAACTTAGATTCTTTTGGAAAGCTTCTAGTAATTTCATAGCTCTTTCAGCTTGCAAAGGTGAATACATCTAATTGAAGAACTAAATCACAACTATCATTCCTAATGCTTCAGCAACAGCAATAATACATACTGCATCAAAATCAGTAACTTTACAGGTGTCCAAAGTTGCCATAAGTTTATCGATAATCTATTTTGTTCCCTTCCTCTTCTTTGGTTTACTTCGACCTGGATCTTCACTGTGGGCATCAAAATTGCCCATCGTAGAACCCTTTGAATGTGATTAAATCTCCTCCATCAATTTCTCTTTTATCATTTGAAGATGTTGATTGAGTTGCATTTTTCCTAAAATATAAAAGAAAAATTATTTCATTTCTTCAAAGGAATGAACAGGAAATGGGATTTATCGAAAATATACTATTATATCTTACCTTTATTTCCTTCATTTTTGAGATCATTATATACAAAGTTCTTCTTTTTTGTTGTCGAATGATTTGCCATCTTTTTTTAATCCTGGTATTCCTTTGATTTAGAAGAAAAGGCTTTACCTTCTGTTTTCATAAGTTCTTTTGGTTCCTTGTGACTGAATTCAAAAAAATCATTTAACGATTCCACATTTCTTTACTTTCTGCTGCTGTAGCTCATTTACATCTTTCAATACTATGATGTGTGTATCTTTCTATTTTCAGAATGTGTGCCTTTTCCCAAAACACTTCCCAACTTCTTTTAAGACGGTGGCAGCACTTGGTCAAAGCTCAAGTTTAATTTTACATAAATTATAAAATAAAACGTGTTAAACTTGCCTGTTTCTGGGAAGTTTCTTGCCAATGATTTGACTTTCATTATGTTCTACAAGAAATATTTTATTATCACTTCTAAGCTCCATTTTTTAATACCTCAATGCACTTTCATGATACAAACATGCAGGGGTATCAGTCAATACTATGGCAAGAAGGTTGTTACGCTATCAAGGCTAATTAAATTCTTTACGATGTTTAAAGGAAAGGATCTCCACAAGCAAGAATCAGAAAGGCTTGAAGAAATAGAGAATAGAGAATAGGGCTGCCCCTTGCTGCAGCCCTATGTTATGGTTCAGATGCTACGTTGTATACTAGATTTTACCATTACTAAATTGGTTAAGGAAACATTTCTACTTCCAAAGAAGAAGAACCTTCCTAGTGTCCATGCATCTTTTGAATGATCAATTCAAAGATATCAACAAGAAAATTATCTAGCAGATTGCTTGTCATACTAGAGTGTCTGTACAACCACCAAAGAAATTAAAATTATATCTATATCACATCTTGGAGAAATTGTGAGCCTGATTATGAAAAACGACTCCATTATTTTTTTACAAGTGTGACCAACAAAATTCAGAAGTTGACAAATAAGGACCATCCTAATGGGCACATTCTAAAATGAATAACTGTGTGAACTTGTTGACATATTGGGTACGTTAACCAATAAAAACTGCAGTAAAGTTTGATTGAGATTGAAAGTGATACAAATATAAATGCATATTGAGACTGTTTAAAATGTATGATAATCTTTTTTATAGCACACCTGCTACTAAAAGGCAAAATAAGTAGAGATTACTTGATTGTTCTGGGTACAATTTTTCTACAAAGTCAAGGATTACTAACTTACCCATTAGTGTCAACCAAAAAGCAAATTTTTCACTTCAGTGGATTAATGAGTGTAGGGTTGTGCAACTATTTGCTCACAATGTACAATATACGAAGAACAAACCTCTCAAATAAAATGAGCTTACTTTATTTTTAAAGAAAAAATAAATTCATTAATTTTATTATATTATTACTGTACCTTTAATATATTTCCTGTAAGATAATTTTTCATACTCATCTAAATTCATATAATGTTTATTGACTTTGTTAAGTAGTTTTAAAAAGGAACTGAGGAAATTAAAATATAAAAAAAACAAGAGCTATTAAATTTATGAATGAAATAAAAAAACTAAAAGTTAATGAGAGTAATTCTAGTGAACTGCTGTATCAAAACAAGTAACTTTTTATTGGTGTTTACATATTTTATACATTTATATTATAAATTATATAAAAAATGTATAATAACATTTTTTATATTATATATTAGTTTTGATCTCTGGATAAACTATATCAAGCAATAAAATTAATAATATAACATATGAAGTATAATGAAAACTTACAATACAATTTAAGTTAGCAGATCAAGATCTTTGGTTTTGTTTCACTGCAGATGGAAAAAAGGATTCCATTTACTACAGTAAATCTGTCTACCAGGAATTCTGTACAAAGGTAACTGTTTTCAGTATTCTACATCATGAAAGTTAACTGTACTGTGGTTTAGAAAGGAAAAAATTATAATTCGGTTAAATAAATAAATATATATATATATATATATATATATATAAAAAATAATATTTTATTAAAATGAGTATTCCATTTTCATTTAATAGGGTATTTCAAAATCTAATTATTTTCAGGCACTTTTAAAATTGGATGTTTTACGTAAATCATATACAATCAATGCATTATGCAGAAATAATCTCTTACCAACAGTAAAAGAGCTCTTATCATTTGATCTTGAATTTGGTGTACCTATACAAACATTATACTAAACTACCAGAACAACCACTTTCATTATCATAATTGAATAAAAAAAATAAATATTGAATAAAAAATTGTTAAAATAAATCAGTATAATAATAAAATTAAAAACCTTTTGCAAGATCTACTTTTTGTTGTTTTATTTTTCCTTTTGATAAAGAATCAACTCATTTTAATCTAGAATATTACAAAAAAATTCTACTGCGACTCACTGCACATAGGCGTGTATGAAATATACACCACTATACACTGTCAACATAACCTAATTTTACTTATAATTTTTTTGACCTTAAATTGAGCCTAACTCAAAAATGATTTGACCAATCTTCATCAAATTTTCACAAGTACAACTTCAAATACACTACTACAGAATACCTATATTTTCATTAAGATTTTTGAGTCAGAAATTTTAAGTAAATGGTATTTTTGTATTCCTCATATCTCAAAATTTAAAAGAGTATTAATTTTCACCACCACTTCCACCATGCAAACGAAAGTAATACCATACTTTTCTTCGAAAAATCAGTAAAAACAGGCTTTAAATAACTATAGATTCAAAATCCTTTACATTTCAAATTTTTAATGTTGTGGCAAAATAAAAAATGAGTAACTACAAACTAATTAGTTTTTAAATTTGTGGTATTAATTATATTAAGTTGAAATTAAAGTAATCAAAAAAGCAGCTTGCAAAGTGTGCTTAAGGCAAGAGACATGCATTTGGATAAAAATAAGAAAAGGCAAGTAGAAAAATGATGTTTCATACTAATTGAGAATGATGCATGGTGTATTACCATACAGATCATAATCATGAACAAAACATCTTTACATTAGTATGTAGTCATTGTTTATATAATTTTCCACTAGTGTTATATGGAAAATTAAAATGGAACCACCAAAGAAACTATCTCAACAAAATAAAAATAAAATCATCCAAGAGTACATAGGTCAAATTGAGAACCTCCTTTTTTATATTGTTTAAAAATTTTTTAAATCCATTTCAAGACTTCACAAATGTATTTTAGATAAAATGGGAACAAGTCTCAAAAAAGGAAGTTACTGAGTTTGATTCAGTTGCCATTCTCGTCTAACCAGAGGCGCTAACCCCTAAACCCCTGCACTGTTCGTTATCCTCATAATTTTGAGAATAATACTGATTAATAACAATTAAAGTATTCAGGCTTTATAGAAACCTGAAAAAGAAAACTTTGAGGAATGAATGAAGAAACCTTTTTTCCTTAATGAATATCTTTAATTTACGAGAAATTATATTTTTAACAATTTAACCTTCAAGGAAGCTGGGACATTGGTCTGTGGCTTAAAACCTTCCATGGTATAATAAGAATGTATCCTGAAAATTTGAAAGCAATTGAGTAATTTTTTGTTTATCCTTAACAAACAAAAACCATTTTCATCTTAAGTTACATGAAAATCTTTTTACAATTTGTCAATAACACTTTTTTTACGGTACTTGTCTGTTATTTGGATGCCAGCTATTTTTCACCTTTTTTTGTCAAAAACTGCCATTACACTTTAAACTTAACATTAACTTAATATTAAAAATGTTTAGTTCTAAAGATATAAGACAATATTATATAAAGATAAATAATAATGCAGATACATCCACAATACTCAACAAACAGCATGCATCCAGATATCCGATAAGTACAGCTATTTTAACAGTTTAAATATGATAAATTTGCTGAAAAGAATCCCATTTCATTAAATACTGAAGACAAATATTATTTTTTTTATTTCTGATAACGAATAAAAACAATTGGCTAAAAAGTCAATTCCCTTGCATACAGATTTAAATTTTGTAACGCACAAGAAATGTTGTTTTTAACAGTAATTAACTGATATAATTACTCTAATTCTTATTCAGTTCATTTTTGAATTTGTATTGAGAGTAACAACAGTTATATAGATAAAAAAAGAATGAGTTTTTTATGCTTCAATTTCAATAATGTACTTAAAAAATAATAAGAATACTGCTGCTACACGAATGAATAATTCCATGGAGAAGAATACAATTCCATGCATGATTTCCTAAGCCTTTAGAAACAATCCATCAATATTTGTAAAGCTGAACTTAAATGTGAAAATAGTGGTGGCATTGGACAAGGTTAATGAAATCAGACAGGCCTACTTAGTAGTACTATTTACACTTCAAAAAAATGATCAACTTATAGTGGAGATATATTACTATAAAGTTTTCAAATTTCCATCAAGAAAAAAAATTTCGTTTCCGTTAGGTTGGAAATAGCAAGATAAAAATTAAGAGAGATTCTAATAGGACTGAAGTTTAAGTTTCATTATTAAATATTTAGCTGAAGAGCTCTATTATAAATTTATAATTCATTCAAAACAGAGCCTTATTATTCAGGTAAAGACAGGACGCTGTATATAAAAGATGTAATAACAGTTAAAAAAAAAATTCTCTTATTAATGGGAGAAAGAACTTTTAGGCTACCTGGAATAATATAAATATCACTGCTTAATAAGTAATTAGGTACTTTCACACTAAAAAAGTAAGTCAAAAATTTTCATACATATATTTATAGAAAAAAGATTATTAAATGACATCAAATACAGTAATTAAATATTGTTTTATCCTGTTACTGAATAGATCCTGGTGAAAAGATCTTTACTTGACGATCATTGAGTTTAAAGTGATATAAATCATTAATAGATTCTTTACAACTGGTTGAATTATTAATAAACTTTCTGTTAATATTAATACAACCGGAGACATCTGATGAAAATCCAGTTTTGAGTCCGCTAATTGATATACAATAATCTGCTACAAGATATAAATTTTTAAATAAAACACACTGTTCTTGATCCTTTTCATTGAAATATGTACCAATGATTAAAGATACACCATTATCGGATAGTAAACTTCGACAATATTTGACAAATAACAACACACTTTTCAATGGTAAACCTAGAAATAGTAAACTACTAATATCATCAATAATTATACAAATATTATTATTGTTATTATTCTTCTTTAATAAATTTACATTTTCTTTTATTATAAAAAATAAATCTTTCAAAAAACCCATAAAACCTTTATTGTAAGTATTACTATTGTTAAGATATTCGTTTACAATTTTAAAACCTTCTAACATAATTAAATTGCCGTTTTTTATATAACTACTGATATTAAACCCAAGTTTAATACTGATATTTTCATAATGTTCTAGACTATTATGTAACGATAACAGACACACATTGTTCTGAATTCCATCATGCAGTGACTTACTACACAATCCTTTCCACAATAAACTTGCTATCATAAAACTTGAATCACAGCCATTTTCTTCACTAATTACTACAAATTTATTATTGATATCATATTCATCAAATCCAAGTGAAGCACATAAACTTGATGCCATTTTTTCTTAATAAATAAATTTCTGATTATCTGAAAACAAAAACAATCAATTACTATTAATATTAATTAGTAAAATATTTGAATATGTTATTTAATTGTTAACTAAATTAATAAAAACAATTAATATTAAAATATTGTTAAAAAGTTTATACAAAGAGTGTAAATCAAAAGTTCACCTTTCCAAAAGCGATATCAATCATCTTAAACAGCCAACTCCCAGTCGAACTCTGATAACAATTAAAGTTTGTTTATGGTTCATTTCTCTTTCCATAAAACTCTTAACTGTAACCCTACACCTCTTCCGAGAACAGATTAGTATCTGAACAGGTTTTGATAACTAACAAAACTGATAACCAATTGACTATGCGGTGCATTGTTCGACTTTGCACTGGTCCTGTCTAAACCGTCTTTCTGTCACTGCTTGTGACACTATCTTGTTTTTTCCTGAAGCTAAGCACCTACTGTGATATATTAAAGAATGAACAAAACTGAAGTCAATTAACTGCTCAGAATTACCAAAAATCTAAATTGCACACTATAATTTAAGTGATCAATATGACCACAAACAATATGAAGATTTATCAATAAAGAAATACTATATTCTTATTCAGATACCAAAGAATGTTTAGGAGGGAAAGAAAAACAAAAAAATCATATGAAAATTTGATCTTTTGAAAACCCAATCTGTATTTCCTTAATTAACCATATATTGAAAAATCAAAGGACAATAACAAACATTTTATAATAGTGTCATATGACTACACTGTAAAGTAATTCAGCTTTCAAGCAAGTCTAGAAACTGACATTTAAATTTTTTCTTGGTCTATAACTTTGACAGGCAAAAATTTTAACAATAAAAAAATTCATTAAAATAATTAGGCTGAACACAGTATTAACCAAATATAGTTTGGCCAGATACCAAATGCTGTCGTTAAAAACTTCTACATTAAGAAATATAATGAACATAATTTCTTAGCCATATCTTCTGTATGGCAAATATAATCACATTCACAAGAAAAGATAACTTTTACTGCTGATAGCAACTGCGAATCCTACGGCTTAAAACAGAATATAATTCATTATATATTATTGCTGAAAACGTTTTTTGGAAACCTGAACATTAAAAAAATTAATTTCTAATATTTATGAGAAATATTTCTACACAATTTCTCACATTTTCTACAGATTATCTAAGTATTTGGGGAAATTACATCTAGGGGGATGTATAATCATATTAGTATTTTATATAAACTTAGTATATAGTATATTATATAAACATATAATATATAATTAATATAAACTACTTCAAATAAATCTGTATAATTATATTAGGCCAAATTTGTCTGCAAAAGTGTATTTAAGAAAAGATAACCTGCATTTTGAAATAAATTTAGAATCTATACATTGAATTTTCCGCATTCATTAAACTATTTAATCCATAACTAAAAACAAATACACAACTTAGTTTCAACATAACCAACTTACCCGAAAGAATCTCATATAACATCATCCTCACATTAAGACTCACTGTTCCCAACACTGTAGCTAAATAATTAGTAAATTTTCATAAACATCTTTTAAACTTTAGTAAAAGTAAACTTGATAGACTTAAATAAAATGATACAAAAAAAAATCGCACTAAAAATAATATAAATACGTCTTTTATTTCTTAATTAAATTTTGACTACTATACCATATAAACTACCAATAACTTGCTAACCTTTAATTTAGCGCCGATTTAGAAAGTCGAAAATTGAGAATTGAACTGGAATACTTTTTACGTGTTAGTGGGTTTTTAAGCTTTCGTATTACTATTTTGCCGTTTATGTTACCTAAAGTATTGTAATAGTATTTAGAATATGAGAGAACCTTCAAACCTGATGCTTGTGGGGAAAAGCACTTCGCAGAAAACGTAAAAGGAGAAAAATCTGCGTACTTCCTTGTCACGAGCTAAGTTTGTCTGGAATATTTATTATATTTTATTTAAGTTTACTTAGCTTCATTTGAAATACGAAGTCAAGGTAAATTAGGACAGAATGTGTACTAAGCTAAACATGTCTAGATACATTACCCAAGTGTATTTAGACACTATTTTAAAAATTTTCAATCAATTTTCGTGAAATTTCGCTTGAAATTAATTTAAGATCAGATTGAAATAAAGCAAAGAATTTAAAAAGATGCTTAAAAATAATGACCACATAATATCTAGTTTAAAAAAATCATTCATTTCTATTATTGAAAGATACTTTTTATGTAGGAATGGTTACTAGAAAAACTAAAAATAATGCATATACACACATATAAACACACAAACCGACTGATAAATATGATTGATTTTCATTTATCTGTGTATTTTAGCAAGTGTATGCTAACTGCTTTTTACAGCCACTGATTTGAAATAAATTTTGTATCACGTGTGAAGTACTAATATTGATTTTTAATCGAATCCAGAAACTTTTAGTATGACAAAAGCCCTACCACTCTGTCACGGTGGTTGGCAAAATTTTAGGATTTAAGGTAAACTTAAATTAATGAAAATTATAAAAAGCGTTCTTTTGTTTACAACGGTGCCACTAATGTTGGGAGGTTATAACCAGCGCAACTGGTTATAGCAAGCTAAATAACTATGTTCTGCTTCTTATCAACTAGACAATAAAATAAAAATGTTTAAGTTAATGGTGAACTTTAAGTAAAATGTGTACAGTTAGAATTTAGGATCTCCCACATTATGAAGAGGAAGCTGTTAGATTTTTGCAGGTTAGGTTAGGTTAATTTGAATAAATATTTCAATTTCTAGTTTTGTGTTTCTACTTTATTCCTAACAGATTCCAACAGCTATCATAAATTTACAGGCCTATTATTTAACCTTCCAACCACAATGGCACTGTTTTAATACATGAGTACCAAAATAGGTTTGTACAAAAATAATTTAATATTTTTTATTTAGTCTAAAGGTAAGCAATACTCTGTATTTGGTCTCTCTACTGCTGATTGGTTGAAGTGTATTATTTTGTGATATTGATTTTGATACATAATGTTCCTGTAAAATTTTATTAGTAAGTGTATTGGGTTATAATGGTTTACTTAGGTGCCTACTATTATAACCCACTGGGTTGATGTAGTGGTGAATTGTCATTGCAAATAAGCTGATTTTGAAGTTGAGGTTCAAATCCTAGCAAAAGCAGTTACTTTTATACAGATTTGAATAGTAGATCATGGATACCGGTGTTCTTTGGTACTTGTTTCAATTAACCACACATCTTTGGAATTGTCGACTGTACAAGACTACACTTCATCTACAGTCATACATATCATCCTTTGAAGAAATACCTTATGGTGGTTACAGCTAAACAGAAAAAGAGAGATAGGACCAACTTCTCTGCTATTTTAAAAAATTCCCAAAAAATAAGCTTTTTTTTTTTTTAGCAGCATATTGGGTTGTTCATTACCCAAGATCATAGTTAGGAATTCAACAGAAACTAAAAACTGATTTGTAATGTTACGTTGTAGGGTATGAGATTGGTAAGAGGGTACTGAATTTAACTGAGGTATATATTAAAATAATAATAAATCTATTATTAGTTTCCTAAAAGAAATAAAGAAGTACAAAGAAATTACAAAATGATTAGCTTTCATCATTTACTTTTGTTTCACTGTTTTTTTGCTTGATTGATACTGTACTCTTGTTTTCTTTGTTTTTTATGTTCTGAAAGTTCTTTGGTCTTATCTTTCTATGCACCTATTTATGTTTAATATATATTTATATAGACTGTAGAAGATGTATAGACATATACCGTTCTTTGAGGATTTCAATTGAAACCTCTCTCTGCATATCATTTTTTTTTTATTCAAATTTACTTATAGTTCCAGTAAATTGGGAACCAATTGTAAATTAAACACTGGGACAAAAAAAAGAAAAGTTGATCAATCTAATTACATTTTCCATTCCACCCTTTCTTGGCATTTAACATTATATCATAAAATACCGTAAATATCACTCTCCATCTGCAATATTTTTTTCACCAATGACCAGTAGAAATCTTTACCATATGTATTTCTTTCCAGATGGTATATTCTGGGGTATATAATATTGTTTAGAAAAAGCCAATTTGACTTCTTTCTAATCCCTCCAAATATCATTGTCCTCAGGCTTCAGACTCAATCTTATCATATAATCTATACATTCAGTTCATAGATTTTCAAATTATTTATTATGCATCTGGCTAAATTTTTAATAATAATGAAAAAATAATAATTTGGGCTCTTCACAGGAGTCAAAGACCTGTTGAATTATATAAGTATAAATGAAATTTAGAAAGGTATATTGAATATTCATAAATATGATAATAGATATATAAGTTTGTTACCTTAAAAAGAGTAAATAAATAAGGATAAAAAGCAGTGTCAGTAATTTGTATTTTTTTTTTTTAAATAAAATTACAAAAAAAATTTTTTTACAAACAATTTTTATTTAAAAAGATATGCAGAAAAGTTTTACTTACAGAAAATTCTATTAATTAAAATGTAAGTAAATTTTATAATTTTGATGTTACGGTAGTAAATTATAAACATACATTTTTTAATTATGGTGTAAATGTAGAAACTATTAAACTTTTTTAATTTTGATACATTACTTGTAAATTTGGTGTAGTTTGGAAATATTTTAGTTTATGATTTTTCCAGCAATGATTAATAAAATTATAATGATGAATTTAGTGATGATTAACATGATCAGTGGTTGGTGGGCAATGATGCCAAACCCAGTTGTGAGCAAAAATCCAAGCACTTTAACAATCATAAGTAGAAATAAATGAATTATATAATTCAACATACTTAATTTGTTATATCTCCTTTTACTTTTGTATCTTTCCTTATTCTGAATTAGAATGATTTTTAATAACTTTTTAATATATGTGATTAAATTAACAATGATGTAATACATTATTATTACATTTAATATTATTTCATAGATAATATTATTTCGGTTAGGATAAATTAGAGAATTTGTATTCTTTTCAGTTCATTTATTGTTTGGGGTTGCCCCATTAAGAAATATTTAAGGACTTATACCGAGACTTTAAAAATTAATCATCACAATGAGTAAATACAATAGATGATAATGAAAAAATTAAACATGGGACTTTGTGTTTAGCTTAAGCATAAAGTATGAATAATTAACTCTTTTTAATATCTCTATAGTTATAAGAACTAGGTACTTGCTGTTGCTAGTACTTAGTAAGTAGTACCTAGTACTAGTGCAAACTAGGTACTTTTATTTTTTTTTTTAATTAGTAGAACTTATATTAAGTCTACATGGATGTGTAGTTTAATTTTCTGATATAAATTAAATTATGTTTGTCATTATTTGCTGAAATTATTTTTAAAATGATAAAAGGGTTGATAAACTTTTTTTCTACGGATGTGTTATAATGTTTGAATTACATCTCTGGAACCTGTATCATAATGAGGGTCATTATGATACTGGTGTTCAACCAATCAAAAGCCTGCTATTTTCAACCGTTGACCAACTGAGTATTGTTAAATATATCAGTTGATTTTTTACTTAGATTTTAATCCAATTTAGTAGTTAGCAAGCAGAGATTAATTTGAAAGTATACCAATCTGTTACATTGTTTATCCTTTTGTTAATTATGTCAGATTCTAAGGAAGAAATGCCTTTAAACACTGATTACCACAGGAATGTAGCCTATTGTTTAATGTATTTTTTTGGGAAAGTTAAAAAAAAATTCCGTAAACAATGTATTATTTTCATAAACACGTGTTTATAAAATGTATTATATTCCATAAACAATATCAATATTTTCAATCAATATCAATATTTTCAATCAATATTACCATTATTTTTCCCCTCATAGAAAAAAATACAGTATGCAACTCTCTATAATGGCTATTAATGCACTCCTGAGATGTTTACAACACCTACCAAGGCTTGTTGCATAATGTACTACTTATATACACTAGAAAAAAGATGGGCCTATGGCCCGCCGCGAAAATGTTAAATAATTTATATTTTGTTCAACATGATTTTGTTGAATGTTTTTGTCAACTATAACTAAATAACGTTCATGAATTTAGCGTACTAACAACAAAAACTTACAACGAAAAGCTTCAAAATCCAGAACATTTTTAGCTGTTGCTTAAGTTATGATTTACGCGGCTCTTATCGCAGTGTTTTTTTTTTTTTTTTTTTATCACCAAAACCCAAATATAATTGTAGTTAAATCGTTCGTATAAAAATTTATAAATTGTTCGAACGAATGAATCGTTTGTAGATTACGTTGCCGCAGTGGTTGCCGCCCGGTGCAACCACTAATGCAACGTAATCCACTCTGCGATAGCAATAGCAGGTAAAATAAATATATAAGCACGTACATTAAACAATCCTTTTTTCATAGGAAAGATGCCTGCAGATGAAATTTTATAAAAGATTGGATTTACATTTTTTTAATAATTTTATCAAATCTGACGATTCTCAGTAGGTTACGTAATTAATAATTTTCTAATTACATATTTAGTATGTAAATACAATAATTTTTAAAGTACACTTAATGAATCTTCTTTCGAGTTGTAAAAATCCTAGACGGATCTTTGCTTCTTCTGCATCACTCATTCATTATTCTTGAATTTCGTTGTTTGTCAACAATTATAGCTTCCTAAAAAAAACCTTCATATCCTACAAAATATCTTGAAACTATCTCGTTCTAGTTTCCCTGTATTTCTCCTTCACTTTAATTCAAAACTTGAATTTAAAAAATATGAGTAAAAATATTTAAAGATCTATGTGTTCCCATTCACCCTTCCTTTATATCTTCTTTTTATGTGCTTTTCTTAACTAAGATATTCTCTGGGATTTAATGAAATATCTTCACTGAACAACATTTCATTGTTGTTTTTTAATCTTGATGGCTTCTAACTCCGGCTTATTTTACTTATCAGTTATCTCAGTTATCAATTTTTTTCATTACATTTTCGCCCTTATATTCTTTTCTGCTTTATTTCCAACAGAAAGTTTCAGTAGTTATAATCAGTGTTTTATATGTGTATTTTAATTTTGGTTTTACATAGAATTAACCTTAATTCTGTTATCTTTATATTAACATAAAGGGTCATCTTGTTTCCAGAGTTTCTAAATATTACTCATTCATGTATTTTTTTCTTTTTCATTATTAAAAATCTTTCAAAGAGTCTTTCAAATTCTGTTTTTTGTAATGTTTTATTTTTAATATTATTTTTTTTTTTTACTTTCTGCCATTAAATTATTTAATTTACTTTATATCACACTTGATACTTTTCTATTTTACTCTTATAATTATAAGTTACTAAATTACAGAACAAAAAATATATCACTTTTTATCCATGATGTGATATAAAGCCATAAAAAAATAAGGAAAACTTATAAACAGTAAATATTCTATTTTGGTGAAACATTACTGATTACTTAAGTTCAATTGTTTAGAAAGCCTAAATTAATTTATTTAGGAAAAATAAATTTAAAAAAAACATTAATAAATATTTTTTTTTTTATCATGAACATCTATTAAAAAATATGAAAATGATAGTTAACTAAAAAATTATTTCATGTCTTCACATGAAATAATGATTTCATGCAGTTTTATAATAATATTAAAAAAAAGATAGAAATGTATAATTTCAGTGTTGGCTCTCAATGAAATTAATGGATTGGCTATAATTTGTTACCTTATTATACCTTGATGTTACAATTGAAAATATTTTGGTAAAACATTTATGTTGTTTTCATAATTTTATCAGCTTCTGTCATTCTCTATTGATTCTATATCATACTCGGTATAATAAAAAAGTAGATTTTGATACAGAAGTCTCTGAAGTATAGTCAATACTGCCTTTGTTTATTTTATCTTATTCAAATCATCTAAGACAAATTAACCTTTGACTAATTTGTTCTGTTGTCAGTTCAGAGGAATTAATAACTGACAAATTAATTAAAAGGATAGACAAATTAATTAATTTATTTAACAATTTCAACCAGTACATAACTTAATATGGAAAAAAATAATACAAAAGTAAATAAAAATTTAATTGATCTAATGCCATTATTATAGCAGCAATTGAAATAACAATGAGAAATGTAAATCAGGTGTGTTTGTCCTTAACTGGTGATTGGCTGGAATATGTTACCTCATGTTTTGTACAAATGATCAAAAATATATTCTTAAGATTTTATTGATTAAGTTATATGCATTTTATTTTCAGTTGCCATCTTGATGACATTTTACTTACCTGTAAAAATTTTCAAATAAATTGAGATTCAAAGGTATGATTATGTAGTTGACAGACAATCTTCTTTATCAATTAATGAATTGTTTTATATGTATTGTTTAATAGCTTAAATGTTTTAAACAACAGAGCATATTCAGACTTACTATTCTATTCACTCAGTTCAAAGTTTAAGTGATACAATGTTTAATTCCTTGTTCTAATTTAATTATAAGAAAAGGTGCAGGAACAGATTCTTTAATCATTCTATTCAAATATTTGTTTATGAAAATAAATATTACTTAACCTTTAAATCATATACATTCATTTATAGAATTAGCAATCGGTTCAATGCATTAGCCATGCAATTAAATGCATGGCAGGATTTGTACATTCTGTCTCTTCATGTTGATAGCAGAGGCAATATTGATTGTCTATTATCTCATTCAGTGTTGCAATCTATAATATTTCTTTAAAATCAAATAGGCTGCCAGATCTTATTTTATGTAGATTTTATTGGATTCTTCTACTTTTTTATAATAATAAAGATGCTGATAAGTTGATCTCATTGAGGCTTCATTAAGTATACAGTGTACTATGCTTTTAAATTATAGTAAAATGTTTTGTTATTTTGTTGAATTCCATGAATTTAAACACAAAAATAATTAGTCAATTTCATTTTTATGTCTGCAATGAAAAGTAAAACTAGAAAGCTATCCTGCTGATTATGTATTTCATTTTATATAAGTACAGCTGATAGTATTATTAATATTTAAAGATTAAAACTAATGAATTATTTTCTTGAAATTTTATTGGTTACGTGCATTTATCAGAATCTCTTTTATAAGTTTATTATTGCAAAAAAAAAAAACGAAACAAAAATTTTCAGAAAAACTGGTTGTGACATAATTAATTGTTATTAATATGTTGTTTGGTAACTAGACAATTAATTGTATATAAAGTGTCTGATAAATCAATACATATTTTGAACTTGATATTACATTATGTTACAACATAATTTTAAGAGTAACTATCACACAGAAAGCAAACATATTCCTCACCAATTTAGTTTCAGGTAACTGAAAATGCCTCCAGTTCTTAGCAAAGAAGAAAGAACAAAAATGCAGCAAGCTATGAAGTATGGAAGGAAATCAGTAGTTCAAGCCCCGTGTTGGTGGAAAGCTGAGAATGGTAAAAGTGCAACACTTGTGCAAATTAATAACAACAGGTATATACTGTATTGGATTTGGTATGTACTGGTCAATCATTAACTTCACAGTCTGAAGAAATTGTTACACAAGTTCGAGCAGTCTTTGAAAGAAGTCCTACTAAGTCCATCTGTCAGGCATCCTGAGAAAGTGGGGTATCACGCTATACCACTCACACTGTTTTAAATAACAATTTAAATTTTCATCCCTGGAAGCCTTATTATAACCAGCAACCCTTTCCTGAGGACTGCGACCAGGAATTTTCATGTTAGGTTGGAAGGAAGATAATCCTAATTTGTTTGATATCATTTTATGGATTGATGAGGTAATTTTCCATGTTGATGGTTTTGCTAACAGGTATAACTTTCAGTGTTGAAGTAATGCTGATCCAGGTGCTACTGT
Organism: Lycorma delicatula; assembly: GCF_047948215.1. Lineage (NCBI taxonomy): Eukaryota > Metazoa > Arthropoda > Insecta > Hemiptera > Fulgoridae > Lycorma > Lycorma delicatula. The sequence goes on from NC_134463.1 coordinate 73,532,085, forward strand.
CGAAAACAGTCACATTCAAAAGTAATAGTGTAGTGTGGAATAACATCAACTAATGGTTGGTCCTTATTTATTTCTACTTTCCTGTCTAGCGCTATAGCAGAGCTGTATAGCTTTAGAAGGGAAATTATTGTAATCAGTCCAATTTGGGCATACACGGTTTTCACCGGTTCTTGATGTTTTGACACCTAAGGAACACAAAAAACACAAAAACTGGATGGAAATTTTCTGGATGTTTGTATGTACATGGGTGTGTTTAGTGTTGCACCCTAAATCACCTGAACTACTTGACCGATTTTGAACAAACTTGGGCAGATTACTAATATACACGGGACATTGGTGCTATTAGATTTTCAACTTAAAAGGTCAAGAGCCCTGTTGTAGAGCAAGATCACCCTCAGTATCTCAAGATTTTGGCTAACAAAGGTCTTAATTTTCTTAGGCACATTTGTTAATTAAAAAATAATATTTGTAAAAAGAATTTTTCAAAATTGCACCCTCACCCCAAAAAATGCTCTAAATAAAACTAGTTGATAAGTATGTATACTGTGTTTATAGTACACCTTCTCACTACAAGGAGCGCTAGTGTAGCACTGATGTATAGCTGTTGAAGTCATTTAGTATGTAGTAACATCACAGGTGAGTGATAGAATTAAAAAAATGAATAATTTTTAAAGTGTAAAATAATATTTAAATTAGCCGCTAGTACCACCATACCTGTGTGAATGAAATGTGGTATGGGCGCGCGCTTTAGTTAGAGCCATTGAATTAAATAAATAAAAAATACTGTATTTAAATAAAATGATAAATATTTATTAAGTTGTATGTGTAAGCCATGCATCAGAAAAAAGCTGCTCAATGGGAAAGCAGCTTTTTTTAGAACACAATGGATGCTGAACACTACTCAGTTATGTTTATGAAATTATCTGTCATGAGTTATGTGTTATATATCATTACTCAATGAGATATCACTGCAGAGTTCATATTTACACAGGATGGTGCACCTCCACACTTTCCTTTTGTTGTTTGTGACTGGATGGACATTCTGTTTCCAGGGAGATGAATAGCTTATTGTGGACCAACAGAGTGTCCAGTTAGAAGTCCTGACCTGATAGTCCTGACTTTTTCTTTTGAGGCTGGGTCAAAGAAAAAGTTTACAATATTTATCCAACTCTTGATGAGGGTGGGTCAAAGAAAAAGTTTACAAGATTTATCCAACTCTTGATGAACTTGAGAAAAGAATTCATGATGTTTTGAATGCAGTACCTCACGATTTCTTAAGAAAAGGTTTGGATAATGTACCAAAACGTTTACAAAAATGTATTGATGACAATGCTGGTCTTTATTTTGAATTCTAAGGGGAATTATTTGCAATGGTAATGAGTGTCGTTAAGCTTCCATGGCCAAATACATGGTAAATCTACATATTATATACATATTATAATAATATATACATATTATTTTAGATGCAAGTGAAAGTAGGTATTAACTTATTAGACATTCTGTAGTTAATTAACCCTCGCATTACCAAGTGGGGTATTCTGACAACCCCAGGTTGATTTTTTTCCCTGTAATAATTTTATCTGAAGAGATACATACTTGTGGTTTCATGACTTTGTCCTAAAATGATTGAAATTGTATTCACAATCGTGACTGATCCAATATTTTTTTTTTGTTTTTTTGTTTTTTTGTTTATTGATGGGATATATTGGTGGGGTTGTGAGATACCTCGCTTGGTATGAAATATCTTATCTTCTTATGTGTCAAAAATGACAACTGATAATTTTTTCACCAGTTTTCCTTTGACTGCTGAACTACTAAAACAAAACACGACACTGGTTGATACCCTATGTTCCAATAAGAAAGAAATTCTGGAGGAATTTTTGCCCAACAGAAAGAAAGAAGTTCATTCTTCAATTTTTGGGTTTCACAAATGACTTTACTGTAGTTTCCTATGTTCCAAAAAGGGGCAAGTTGGTAATCTTACTCTTACTCAGCATCATAAGGAGCAAGTGAGTGGTGAATAAAGTGAATACAAACCTGAAATACAAAACTAAAGGTGCGATAGATAATGGAGACAAAATGTCAAGAGAATATAGCTGTGTTAGAGGAACCAGGCGGTGGCAACTAAGACTTTTCATGGAGTTTGTAGATATTGCAGCACTGAATGCATATATTCTGTACACACAACGATTTCCTGAGTGCAGGAGAGTAATTGGAGCCGACGGAAACTCTTCATGACTGAGCTGGCATTTGGACTCAGCAAAGGCAACATCATGGAGGAAAGAGCTAAATATATAAACGGTTTTCATAAGGATCTACAAGATGCACTAAAAGCATATGGTATTGAAATTCCAACAGCAATGATCGAACCCCAGAGTTCCAAGGTACCAACACCACAGTCAATATTGCAAGAGGAACAAAGATTGTAAAACAAGATTCTGTTGTGTAATGTGGAAGACTCCTGTTTGTAATATACACAGAGAAGAAATGCATGTTGTACAGAAATGTACCTGAATGATCAGTTCAAAAATGTTATTTCTTATTTTGAGGCATTTTTAGTTTACTTCAGTGGCATCCATTTTTAATTTTACAGGTGTCCAGTATTGAATTTCTCTTGTGAATGATATAAAATTTATTATACTTTGCATCTATGTTTTTAAATACTTTTAATGACTGTATTTTTCAATACTAAGTAAAGCTATTCATTGAAAACAACAGAATCTAAAAACAAAGCACAAAATTATATTGGTGTAGTCAAAATACCCTGCTTGGTAAAATAAAGGTGTTGAAAAGCTTGGCAATGAGAGGGTTAAAGAGATGCCTGAGTGATTCTATACAGCATGAAATAATCATGCTGTCTAATTTTTTTTTTTAAGATGCTACCAATTTTATGCAAAAGGTGCATAAATTAAATCGTATAGGGCAATCTTAATTTGAGTTTTCAGTGGTTATGAAGTTGTTAAGCTAAATAAGTTTTTGATTGGGTTTATCTAAAATGACAACAGATATGTATTTTTTTTAATTAGAAGTATTTACTTTAGTATTTGGTAAATTATTGCCTAATTTTTAATTAATATTATTGATTTCCCATAGTTGAGCTATTTAGTTGTACTATATAGCTCAGCATACTTCATTAGGAAAGTATACTAATTGGGTCAAATTTTTCTTGTCAGAGTTTTTCAGATCTGATGCTTCATGATCTCCTTTAATAAAAAAACTTTCACTTGAAGGGAGGGACATACGTTGAATTATATTTGCTTGATATCTTCATTCTCAATGTGCTGATTTGGAGGAAATTTAGTACAATGATTTTTATATGTGAGGTTATTGACGCCATTTAATTTTGGGGACAGTCAAAATTGGTCAAAGGGGATTCAGACCTCATGAGTTCCAAGGGTAGGTAAATTTTTCTATATAATTTAATATCCTTAGGTAGTTAAGATATTTTTGTGATAGTGTTTGGTGGTGTGGTTCAAACCCTTGTAAAGTGATAGGGAACGAAAACACTTTTTTAAATTAAAAACTTTTGTTACAAGGATCTGGCCAGTTTGCGTAGTAAGTAAACTAAACTGTTAGTAAATCTCTTGTTTTCTAACTTAACCCTAATTCATATATTATAGTTTTTTCATGTAAGGAAAATGGAAGAAATACTTGGCTTAACTTTCCTGGAAGAAAGGAATTACATTATTCTTCACTATTTTTTAAATTTATTTGTTTGGTTTTTCATTTATTTTTTTAGTTTTAATTTATTTTTTTGTATAATTTTTTTCAATATTTGCTGATGATGTGATTGTTTAACAATCAAAGTAACCAACTAAATTAAAATAATCTTCTGTACATTGCACAGCTTCAGTAAGTGTGTTCAATATAAAGATATGAATCAGTAAAATAATTTATTAACTTATTTATCAAAATAAATGACTTATTTGTCGTGAAGTAAATATATTGAAGACTTATGTGGTTAAGCAGCAGTGGTGTATTTTGTTTAAGAGAATTTTTTGTACAAAATAAATTAAATGCAACAAATAATTTTGATCTAAGTTAATGTCACATATTATTTATGGTATCGTGTCTTGTTCATTATATTGTCATTTACAAAACTTTTAAAAATTTAGGAAATAAGTGTTAAATCTATGCAAAACATGAAATGAACTAATAGAATTATTTATATAGGCTTTTGTACCATTAGATTTAATGACGGTTTTAGTTTTGAACATGTAAAAAAACTGTTATGTATGTAAAATGTTTCTCCTATAAAGTATGGATGGCATCATGATCATAATACTATATAATTAATTACAACTAAATTCTTCAAAGAAACATAAATTTGATGTTATGTATCAACTAAAAAGAATTGCTCTAAAATTAAAATGAAATGCCTTAAACTATTCATTTTGAATGACAAAAACATGTAAAAACAAAATAAAACTATTCTCTAAACTTTTACTTTGTATGATTGATTTAGTATTTTAATAAATTTCTTCCTGTCCATAAATCATTTCACTTTTAATACTAAGGTTACCACAATCAGCAACAAATTATATATCACATCTAGAAAATTTGTCAGCTTATCAACTAGTTCAATAGATGATAAAAAATTTCCCTATGTTAAATTTTTACTAGATAACTATGTACTGTGGGCTAATAATAGTTTTGGGTAACTTATAAAAATAGAAAGCTTAGGGATGAAATTAGTAAATTCACAAGTCTTTGATAAACATTGAATCATGAAGGATAAATATTTTAATCAATAAACAGTAAAAGTTACATATTTCTTAAACTTTTGTGTAAAATAAAATATGAGACAAAAAATTGTGGAAATAATTGAAACGTAGTACTGATGGAAGTATTATTTTCTTTCATTAAACTATTTTTGAAATCTATAATAAAATTTTGTATTATTTTTTGTAATTTCTATTTTTTTAATGTTAACAGAATATAAGAAAAGATAAGCTTCGTAATAAATTATAAAAGTTATTGTTCATATTATTTTGTATAAATTTTAATTGATCGATTATTGTTATATATTTTTAAGAAATAAAAAATGCCGACCGACACTCAATGTTATTAATTTAATTGTGAAGTTCTGTAAAACGCGTTGCCATAATCGTACGCTATATTATTTTTTAATTTGTTATGCTTAATCAGGATCGATTTCTAATGATTGCTATATTGTATATACCATATTTTTGAAAAGGTTAGTACGTCAATTGTATTGATTCTTCCCGTTCTGTTATTTTGACTTGTGTATCTGGTGGGGCGCGGGTGTCATACCGAGTATGTGCTATCGGGTAGTTTTCATTGCTTCAGTATCAAGAAATCTTATGCGTCCACACACATGCTTATAACGCTCTCGCGACGGATAACAGTGATACTGATAAATTTAACATAATTTTTGCCTTTACGTAACAAACATTTTTAAATAAATATCTGAATAATACGTTATAAAATATGAATTAAAAAGTCGTTTTACTATATTTTTATGAATACTTAACTTACACAACATTTGCTTTATTTTTTGTTGTGTATCTAATTTGTGATCGCTTGGAATATCTTAAAAGCAGCACGGGTAAGTATTTTGATGTTAGATACATATTTTATTTATTTAATACATTGAATACATTAATAAATTATTTTTTATAATACATTTTTTAAACTAAAACAAAAATACCTGCACGATTGCTCGTGTTCACAACGTTCATATACAGTCTTACACGATTGCCATTGTTTTATTTCATAATGGTCAAACACGCAATTGGTACATTAAATTTATAATTAATTAATCGTTATTTTATTTGGGCCCAGATCGCATTAAATATGTAAGGTATTATACCGTGTTCAAAAGAAACATTGATGTAATTTATTTTTTTCCCGTTTGCAAGATGAATTGTAATCTTACAAATTCTTGATGATTAGCTTTTTTTGTTATTTGTGTATTTTCACCAAATATCTCAATTTCAACAGGTTTCGTAAGGTGCTTAAATATGGGTTATCTTATTTACTTTATACTCAAGTTGTGTCCGAGCAGCTATCACCAAAAACATTTCGTTCAAAATTGATAAAATAAAAGGTACAATAAGATAAAAAAACATAAGATAGAGATAAGATTACCTTTAGATAAAAGGTACAATAAAACAGATAAAATATTTTGGCTCGTTCTACTGTTCGCGATAAGATAGAGTTTTGAATGGAAGCAAGTAGGCTAAATGTAAAATTCTCAGTTTTGATGACATTCTATTTCTCTAGATTGTAGGATATTAAATTCTCATAAATCTAGATTGTAGGATATTAAATTCTGATAAAATGCATCGTGAAATGCATAAATAAAGTGTACAACATCTCGTTACCGTAGAATGTTATCAGGAGAAAATCGAGTGTGGCACGTATTAAGTTAAGGACTGGTTGGATATTGGTAATGGTTTTTGAACATTGATCCCAATGAAAGAAAATGATAATTTTTATTTCTTACAGAAGAATTAGATGATTATTACATTTTCTTGTTTTACATAAACAGTGAATGTCAGATTATTTATTTCAAATTAAAAATTTTCATTAAATTTGTGTTTTACCTTTTCAACCCGCATTGTATCACTTCAATGAAAACTGTTCAAGAAATCAAACAATCTATTAAATACAATTATTCATAAAGAAGTAATGTACTAGTTGTGTCAGGTTTTTTCTGTGGTTTTTACCTATTCAGAGAAATTAACAAAACTGTATTGTTATAGAACAGTGATCAGTTCCTTACTGTTGCTGGGGGATCAACAAGCCTTCTGCTGTTTTTCTAAATATTTTATTTCATTGGTATTCAAACTAATTTGAACAATTTTAGTCTACAACATAACTGAAAGTTTTATAGATCATGTGTAAAAAAGATAATAACATTGTTTTATAAAAGGGAATCATTTTTCTTCCTAATATTCCAATCTACATAATGGAGTGATAGGGCCTTTTTCTTTCATCTGAGAGGTTCTGGGTTCAAAACTGGTCACACATAATGTTTTTCATAATGCTAAACAAAATAATCTCCAGTCCTAAAATTAAAATACTTAACCATAATGTGTTGTTGAAAATATGAATAAATAAGCAGAGTATTCTTGATTTAATTGATGATATACATCATTTATATCAATTGTTATTATTATATTAATGATTTGATAACATTATGAAATGATAAATCTCTTGTGGAAAAGATTTGGAATGTGCTACTAAAATTATCTAATGTTTAAATACTTGACAGGTTTTGTTTTTTATTATGACTTGAGACATTTTTTAAAGAGAAAGATAGGTGGTATAATGATGAGATAAAAATATGCCAGACTCTTGATAGAGCTTGAACTTGGTATGAATCACAAATCACTATTTTAGCTTAAAGTAAGCTATTTTCAAGAATAAAAACACATGCGTTTTATCAGGGAACGTGAGGTGTAGAATGGTTTCCCATTGATTTCTTCACTGAAACAAATATATTATACTGCTTGTTAGTTTGCCAGGCTTATAGAACTGCATATGATATTTATTCTGGCAAGAAAAACATTTACTCGTATCATAGGCTTTATTGTTCACTATACATAGTGAACATCATTACTTTAATAGAAATCATATCTGCCCATTATATTTAAGTGCTTTACATTTGCTATAGCTATAAAAATGGGACAGATGGTAAAAAAGATGGATTAATGTACCAGTCTGACATGTTTACTTATACTACATAAACTCAGAAATGTAATATGCCACATAATCCATTGTAAAATGTTTTTTTTTAATTAAAATTTTTTTAGATTTTTATGTACTGAAGTTATATTTATTTAGGTATGACTGCCAAAATGCTACATTAAAGTTTGTTAGTATGCATGCATGCACATCTTTTAATTTTAAAATTAATTTAATGAAGTATATCTTTAATTTTTTACTAGATTTATAACATAAGATGGCATTACCAGTGCGGACGTGTTTCAATGTATTAACATTAAGACAAGGAACAATTCTAATAGCAATTGTAGAACTGGTGAGCAAACAATTTTGATTACTATTATATTAGCAAAATACTTAGATGAAAGTTTAAGATTTTTTATTTTATTTATAGTGTGTAATTTAATTATTTATATATATATATATATATTAATTTTTATTTTTTTTTATTGTATTCACTAAAAAGTAGGAATAAAGTGCTGAGAATAGAATTCTATTTTCTCTTCAGATATTTTTTTAACACTTATTCCATTTATCCTTAATAATGCTAAAGTATCCTTAACATGTACTGGTTTACTAGTTCGAAAACATGAATATAGAGATTAATTGCAGACGGTACATATGGATAATTTGATTAGCTGAATGAATAGTATGAGGGCTATTAACTTCCGATCCTCTGTATTGTGCGAGGGAGTGTGGGTAGCAATTCTATCTTTGTACAGTTGAATAGCCTGGTTCAAGTAGTGTAATAGTAGTGCCGTTCTAGTAGTGTTATTGAAATATCACTTGCTGTCTTGTTCATACAAAACTATCATTCAAATTAGCTGCTGTCATAGAAAATTCCGCCGATTGTGAAGTGCATGCCGTCATCTGTTTCCTTCACACAAAATACCTGTCAGTCACTGAAATTCTTCATGAACTTTGTGGAATATACGGTGCCGTATGTTTTGGGAAGGTCAAACAAACATTCATGACAATGAAAAAAGTTATCGACCCTCATTTGTAAGATGCAAGTGTCGATGTGAAAATTCAAGAAAGTTGTCGATTCACAATAACAGATTTATCCGAATTTTTTCCTCACATATTGCGAACAGTGCTGTATGAAATACAGAACTGTTGCGAACAGTGCTGTATGTAGGTTTATAGACTTGTGTTTGAGATTCCTGACTCAAAATATTGTTTTTAAAAATTACTCTAGGTGTTTTTTTCTTACTGAAAGTGGTCAATAAAACAGGGTTTGAACTTTTTTTCTTTCAGGGTGTAATTTTTTTACATTTGCAATGTAAAAACCTTTTTTTTAAATTTAAACTCTGTTCATTTTTTGGTGGTGTCAATGATATCATGGACACTTAGGTAAGACGCATTGTTTGCGAAACCTGTAAAGTTAGAAATTTTTGAAATTAGTTTTCAAAAACAATGTTGTGGTTGGAAGTATCAACTTTTTAATTATAAACAATGTCTTAATATCACTGAGCTGATATTATATGATTAATTTTTAGAAACTGATCACTGCCCCAAAGTTGAAAAGGCAATAAAATCTTTATATCCTTGTACCTGATTTGATATAAGGAAGAAGAGATGGTAATATGAAAGGTAAAAAGTTCCAGACTTTGCCACCAGTAAACTGAAGATTATTTAATTTAGAAGTTGGTCCAGAAATTTCATGATGTAATTGAAATTCTGTTTGATCAAATAATTTACTGAAACCAAGTAGTACTCCTTATAGTTTGCCTATAATAGACTAAAAATATGTTTATTTTTCTTCATTAGCAAATTACATTCATCAACTGTATAACACATACTTATAATAAATACCACTGCTATATTATTTACCCTATTCAGTAAAATTCAAGAAAGCTGTTCTTACTGTTTTATTGGTTCAATTTAAAATATCTTCCTTGTATTTTACTATTTAAAGTGGATTATATAATTTTGTTTTATTTTATAAATACTAATAACTATATTATTAAAACTTATGATTATTGTCCTCCATTTTGTGTTTTCATTGTTTACAGTTTTTGTCAACATTTTTGTTATTTCTTCTGCTGCTATGTAGTGCTGATGCACAAGAGATGGCTGCTGTTTTGGAAGCAGATATAGAAGATAGTGCACAAAGGGAAGGTATAGCATTGTCAGATGATACTTCATTGATTGAAATTGCTCCAATTGGTGGACACAGTCAGAATAAAATACGTCTTCATAAAGCACAACATCTTGCACTTGGTCTGTATATTTAGATATAAGTTTAAGTTTTTAAATTGTTAGACATATTATCAAAAGAAACTGTCATATACATGTGCATGCCATGCTTTTCATTATTTTGTACATTTAGAAACTATTATGCAAAGAACACCATTAGTAAATGTAGATGCCACTGCAGTAAATGTAATTATAAGATCATAATGCTGTCTTTGAATCTTTTGGTATCCAATCTGATATGTTAATTTGGTGAGAAAAATTTAATCAGAAGTGTCAGTTTAAGCCACTATGCAATGCTACAATTGGCTGTAACATATAAAGCTTACTCAACAGTCAGAATGAGATATCAAATCATTAGTTTATTCAAACTGAATGATGACATTCATAAAAAATATCACACTTTTTGAGTGCTGTTAATTTGTAAATTAAAAATTCGATCAATTTATTTTCTTTTCAATTTTACCATAGTTTTTATATTCCAACAATAAGTCTATACACTTTATGTTCAATAGAATAGGATTCTGTAAGTTTTTAATGTTAATTTATAAATAGTCATACTAATGTTAATTGATGGTTTATATATATATACATATATTTACTAGCGGATCCAACAGACGTTGTCCTGACACGGCATTATTCTGTAATAAATGCACAACACATAAATATAAGTAACTTATTTAAGTTAAAATTAGCAGGAATGTGTTCGAAATTTCATTAAAATGACTATTAGTATGATATTTTCAGTGTGTGATTGTTGTATTATTGTAATGGGTTTATTGATTAATTATGTGTAGTATGGGTAATATTTATTTCCACTAAATATTGAGATGTCCGATGAAAATTGAATTAAAAAATCTAAACGTCGTAAAATTAATACTTAGTGTAATTAATAAATTTTCATCCACATTACTACTAATTTTCACTTAACATCATTCTAAAAAAGTACCTCCTACATATTTTTTTTTATTTAATAATTTTGACATTTCATAACCATGTAACAGCTTAATTAATAAATTAATAAAAAATTAAAGCACTGTAAAAAAGCAACGTAGTTAAAATTTTAGTAGAAATTTTTATCATTTTTCTCATTCTTTATTTTAACATCTATTTTATCAAATTTTAGATAATTGTAAATAAAAATAAATTTAGAAAACTTTTTATAAAATTAATCACCTAAAACATTATAAATTTCAATTTTTTAAATATACTTTAAACTATAATTATTATAAGTAACTTATATTTTAATTTTATAATTGTTATAGTTTATTTTACAAACTTAGATTTTTATTTTCAAAGAGCTGTTCAATACTTCATAAGTTACATAGAATCAAATGAGAACTGACAATTTAAATTTGTAGCTTAAGTTGATTGTTATTGAATGCAAGTATATACATCATTAAAATTCATGAAAAATCATGTAAAATACTCACTTCAATACTGCACCTTACAAATTTGCACAATGTACATTTTTTAATTAAACTATAAAATGTTATTTCCATAAATAATAATATAATATAATTATCTCAATAAGCGCGCAATTCTAGCAGACTCGGCAATGCTTCGTTATTGCTAGATTTGAGTATACATACAGATTAAATGAACACAATTGAAAGTTTCATAAAACCTTAAAAACTGAACATTAGCAATTTAACAAAATTTAACCATTCACTTTATAAAAGTCAGAATGTAAATAAATCCAAATGGCAAAACAACAGCACTACCTATCGGATTTAATTCAAACTATTCTCTAAACACAGTAGTCCGTTAAAAATACGAATTTTAATGTAGGAAACAACACTAAGCTACGACGCAAGTAACTGATATGCGAAAAAGCAACAAAATAAAAAAAATTCCTAGAATCCGATCGCAGCACCAACTACCGGGTTTGACTGATAAGCCAAAATTTAAAAAAAAAAACTTCTAAAACGCGATCGCAGCGCTGCCTACCAGACCCAATTGTGAACCTTAACCATCCCAAGATCAACAACACATAAATAAATTTTAAAAAAAATTTTCACTTCAATACTGCACCTTAAAAATTTGCACAATGTACATTTTTTAATTACACTTTAAAACAATATTTCAATAAATAATAATATAATATAATATTTCTCAATACGCGCACAATTCTAAACACGATCGCAGTGCTGCCTACTGGACCCAATTGTGAACCTTACCATCTCAAGATCAACAACATATAAATAAATAAATTAAAAAAAACATTTTCTATCGGTTCAAATTGTGAATCTAAACCATTCTCTAATCCCCTTGAACACACACAAAAAATTTCATCAAAATCGGTCCAGCCGTTTAGGAGGAGTTCAGTGACATACAAACGCACAAAAGAAATATATATAAAGATATATTTTTACAGTTATTATTTAGAAGGTAAATAATGATAAAGCAATTTTTTTTTTGTTGCAAGATCCTTTATGGATATCAAATAGTTTGGCTTCCCAAGTTATTCAGAAATACACACCCTTAGCTGTGAAAGAAAATTAATAAAATACATTGCTGTTTTTATTACATTTATGTTCTCTTTCTTAACTACATTTTCTTTTATTTGTGCTAAAAGTTTTAAGAATTTTGGAACCCTATGTATTATATGTATTAAATATTGTGCTGTACAATGCATCTATGACTGATCAGATATTTGAAGCTAATTAAAATCAAATAAAAATTAAGAAGCTGAATATTTATATATAAAATTCACCGGATTAGTCTAGTGCAGAAATTCTCAACCATTTTAGCTCCATGATCCCAAAAAGTAAAAAAATATATATAATGAATATTTCCCGACCCCCCCCCCCCTCCGCAACCACAACCTAACGAAACCTAATTAAAACTATTTAGCTGTGTTGATAGTGATGAATATGAACATACATGTATGAAGTGTACAAATATGAGCAATTTACAGGTTCCAACTTGATGTGTACATGCTCCTTATAATTTGGTCTGCTTGCATAATATTCGCTGTGAGAGCTTCACATTCGAACATGCATAAGATACATTTGAAAGAGGCGTAAGGGATTGTAGAACATGAGTTTACTTTTGAATGTGAAGCATGTGTCTGGTGCCCCCCCCACACACACATGCACACACACACACACACACACACACACACACACACATATATATATATATATATATATATATATATGATATATGCATACACACATACATGCATATACTCATACACACATACTGCAGTAGCTGGAAAAGTGGTTTGATATATATATATATATATATATATATATGTAATCTACAAGTTGTGTATTTAGTCTTCTATCAACTATATCTAAAAATCTTTTGCCTGACAAATAACTCACGATTTGTTTTTTTTTGTTTACATCAAAATATTACACTTTCTTTTTTTTTTTTAGTCTGATAAAGTTAGTAAATATGTTGGAGATCAGGTTATAATTATTTCAGTGAAAAAAATAAATAAATAAGCTATTCTCTGGAGGAAATAGTTTGGATTTCTAATCTTTCTGCCTCGTGTTGAAAAAATTTAATTTTTTTATTGTATACTAGTTAACCTGGCAATGCTTCGCCATTATTAGATTTGAATATATATATAGATTAAATGAACAAAATGAAAGTTTGATAAAATATTAAAAAACTGAACATTATGAAACTTCACAAAACTTAACCTTCCCTTTTTCCCTTCTTTTCTTCTTTCCTTTTTCTATTTTTCATAAAAATATCTCAACCCCAGCACCACCTAGTGGATTCATTTTTTGCAGAAGTATTTCTTTCCATGTAAGTAACACATATTCTGAGTATGAGCCAAATTGGACCATAAGTAACATTTTTTTAAATATCTTGACTCCAGTGTTACCTAGCGGGTCCATTTTTTGCAAAAAAATATTTTTCACGTTACTAACATGTATTCTGAATGTGTGCCAAATCAGATCATAAATACAATTTTCCGAAATATCTCCACCCCAGTACTACCTAGCAGGTCTAAATTAATTCAGAAACCTTCGCGGGTGTGTGCACAACAACTCACTAATGTTCATTGCAATCAGATGAATGGTATAGGAACACATACAGGACAAACAAACATTCATTTATATATAATGTTAGCAGATAATTAATGTTACCCGATTCATTTTGTAGTAGTACTGCATTGATTTTCATTCACTCATCAAAAATTTGTTATGTATTAACTTCTCACATGCTTTAATTACATCCAGAAAATTAATTAAAATGTATTTTAATTGTAGTTAGTTTTTTATTATTATATTTAGAAATTTTGAACTTTTTCTGATTATGACTTCTTAATTTATTTTTTGTATTTCTTGTTAGCAAAAAAAAATATAATGCAATGCATTAACAATGATCAATTACACTGGTCAACATGATTTTTGTCTCACGAGTTCCAATAGGTACTTAATGTAGTTTTTATCTGATTTTCAAATATGTATTCAGATTTTCTCCATCACCTGCAGTTTTTATGTTATTTTAATTTTTTAAAATATTTTAAAACATCTTTTTGTTCATTTGTCCATTATCACGTAAAAGCTCCTAGAGTATTGAAAATATGATGGAACCAAATAAGTTAACTCAAAGGGTGCTATGAATTTTATTTTGGGTGTAAAGTTGGGGACCAAACAAGGACCTGGGCCCCCACATATCTGTTAATCATGTTCTAGGCTTCTTACTGCATGAACAAATGGCGCACACCACATGCCATTTGCTATCCTTATGATTTGGAGGAAACCCAAAGATCGCTCTTCTGATTTTTATTTCTGCTTAACAAACATTAAAGATACTACTTCAAAATCAAAACATACAGTTTACTCTAACTTGCAACCTGCAATGAGAGACCAGTTCCACATTGAAAGAATTGCCCATACCAAAAACTCCAGAACATTTCATGTGACATTAGATGAAGAGTCTTCAGAGTATGATGGAAGTAAGGAAGAAAAAGAAAACAAATTCTTCTGATACAGCATTGAATGGAGCAGTTTATCTGAGCCTCATTTACTGACAAGAAAATCTTAACAATCTCAAACAAGATTTAAAGTTATCCAAAAAACAGTCTGAATTGCTTGCTTCCTGGCTAAAAGGATGGAATCTTCTTCAAAAGAATAAGAGTACTTATGACATTTTTTCTCTTACAGGGACACCTTGTAATGAACATAACCCAACAGAATGGGGCTTGTTCATTGATTCCTCTAAAGTTAGCTTAAAAACTGTGCTTCTGTATAATGGCATTAAATTCCCATCAGTACTTATGGCTCATTCTACTAGTGTGAAAGAAACATGAAAACTTTAAATTTATATTGGAAAAGCTTCAATATGCAGTGTACGAATGGAATATTTGTTGTGATTTGAAGGTAATTGTACTTATTCTTGGTCTGCAGCTTGTGTACACAAAGTACTGTTGTTTTTGTGTGAATGCGATAGTAGGAACAGAAAAAACCATTTCATTAGAAAAGAATGGCCTGAACGCAAATCACTCATACCTGAACAGAAAAATGTGTAACATGACCCATAGTGTAATCCTAAAAATGTGTATCTACCTCCATTACTTATCAAATTAGGTTTAATGAAAAAATTTGTCAAGGCCACGGACAGTACTCCTGGTTTCATATACATAAAACAGAAGTTTCCTAAAATTAGTGATGCAAAAATTAAAGCAGGAATATTTGTGGGTCCACAAATATGATCATTAATGCATGATGAAAAGTTTGAGAAACTATTGTATCGACTGGAGAAAGCAGCTTGGCAAGCATTCAATTAAAAAGATTTCTTCCTGGAAAATCTTGGTGCAGTGAACAATGAGCACGGGGAACACCTCCATCAGGAGAGTTCAGCTATGGAAAAGTGGTATCAAAGCAAATGGAATCCTAATATGCTGGCCGATTATTGTTGGACCATTAAGAGAGATATTCCACAGGCAAAATTTAGCAGAAAATCGTCATTTCTTACTTTCTAGGTGATTAAAATGTTTGAATATTGTGTCGTTAAGAATGCAGAAAGTATTAAAATGTTTGAAATTATAAATGCCTGTCTCTTGGAAACCTTGCGTGATGGGGAAAAACCGATATCATATTTGAATTCAGGAAAAAACTATCAGAATCACATATTTTTCTTTCTGAGACAAAAAATTCTTTTTTTGTTCCCTAGTGTTATTTATATGTAGGTTAATTTTGAATTTAAATTTAACTATTTGTTAAAATAATACACTGAACTAAAATAAATTTGCGCTTCATATTATTAGAAATTAAATAATTTGATTTATTGTAATTTTAGATTTAAAAAATTTAATAATATTTTTAATTTTCTGTTAAATTTTTTCAGTTGTTATAATTTGTTTGTACATTGGTGTAATAATAGCTACAGTCCATTTGGTTTCTGGAGTACTTCTTTTGTACGGAACTATTATGGTAATTGTTACAATTTACTATTTCTAATTAAAAAACTGTATTTTTAAACAAAAAACCAACATAATTCATTTAACTCTTGAGTATTCAGTAGATTGATTATCTGTGAATGTCAGATGTTAATTCTTATTTTTGATATAATGGTTAATGCAAATAATGGTTAACAGCAGACAACATAGAAAAAATACAATTTAATAATTATAGTAAAACTGTGAAGGAAGAAGATTGTATATTTATGTATAACAAAAATCAACTCTTTCATTGTCATCTATATCTTGGTGACCCAATACTCATAATGGTTGAGGAGTGAGGCAGTATAGTAAGTTCTCCAAGGGTCATTTACCTTCAAAAGTAGATGGGGAGATATGCTTGCTTTTGCAGCTCATCTCATTACAATGATTCTAATGGCATTATTTTGGTGGGAAAAAACCGATGTACTTAATAAAACTTAACTACAGGAAAATCCTCAGCAAAATACTGATTAATCAAGCATTTGGCCCCATAATTTATATATAATAAATTCTATTTCTACTAATGTATTAAGTACATACGTATGTACATTCTATTTTATTATTATAAATATATATATAATATTGTATATATGTATATTTTTTATTGCTTTTCCAATTTTTACATTAAGAGCACTTTTGAGGGTTCCTCTCATCGTCAGTTAATCAAAATTTTCTAAAAAAATTACACGTTAAAAATTATCACACATTGTAAAATATGTAATAAAAAATTAAAATAAAATAAAATAAAGTATTGCCACTATATTATATATATATTGTTAGTACAGTACTGTACTAATATTACATGGTACTGTATGTGTGGCTGGCCACAGGCGCAATATTTTATTTTATTTTAATTTTTGATTACATATATTACAATATGCAACATTTTTAAAGTGTAATTTTTTAAAAAAAGTTTGATTAACTGATGATGAGGGAAACCTTCGAAAGCGCTCCTAATGTAAAATGTAAAAATTGGAAATGCAATAAGATAAGGTAAGAAATATTGTTAGATTCTGTACTGTTTGTGGAAAGCAAAGTTTTACTTTTGTCTTTGATATAATTAGTACAGAGGAAGATATGGACAAATGCAATAAAAAAAAATAATTAATTGTACTCAAGTAATATAAATATCTATTTTAAAATTCAATGAAGTTTATGTTTTCTGTAGTTAATATGTCTGTCTACTTGTAGTTCAGTTCATGAGCTTACAATAAATCTATCCGATTTAATTTTTAGTGAATACATAAAAATGTTTTTGTTAAATTGTTGACACATCATTTGTATACATAATTGTGCTTCTCTTACCTGTGTTAAACTTGTCAGTTTAATGTTATGAATAAAAAATAAAATGAGAGCTGGAAATAAAATGCTGTAAAAATCAGTATATCATTTTAAGACTAGTGTCTGATAAAATAGATTATTTTTAATAAATGGGTGATGAGTGATTATAGCCATTACTGAGTGATGAATTTTTTATTGATCAGAAATAAAGATATGAATATTTCTTTTTTTGTACATTCCTCGGAATCTGTCTTATAGAGATATTCAAAATTATGTCTTAAGTAAAGACAGATGTCGTTTGCTATACTTAAAAATTAACAGATTTTATTCATTTAAAAAAAAAATATATATATAATGCATCTGATGATCTGATGAAGTAGTGATGGCTACAAAAATGCTCTTGGAATGCATAAAAAAAGCAGTAGGTAAACCTTAAAAAAAAAACAAAATTATATGTATATAAACAAATTTAAATGAAAAATAATCAGAAAATATAACATAGCAATCACCTTTATAGATTTTAAGAAAGCTTACAACTCAATTACAGAATATCATTATTTAACAAACAAGAATTTGGTGCAGATAAGAAACTATTAACTCTCGTAAACCAAACGCTAACAAAATTGAAAGTCAAATTCAAAGGAGAGGTCTTACAAACAGTGAAATTAATCACAAACAGATGTTAGACAAGAAAATGGATTATCCCTACTTCATTTCAATTCATTCTTAGATAAGTGTATAAGAGAATGGAGAAAAATATTTTGAAGAAAATGGGCTTTTCTTTAAAAAAGTCCAAATGAATGTAGTTTTTTTAAACTACATACAAAAAAGAACAACTGAACATTCTAAAGGAGACAACAGAAAAGACTGGGCAGCTGATGTTTTTTGAAAAAAAAAACAAAAAGCAGAATATATAAGAAATGTAAAGTAAGTTAATTAGAATTAACATTTTGAAAAACCAAGAAAGCAGAGAAATTCAAATACATTCATTAAATCACTCAAATGTGTTAGATAAAGAAGCAAATAAAGTAAGGATCAGCAAAAGCATAAAGCCTATGCCTTGACAAAGAATATATACAACGAAAAGTTAATATTTTTTGTAAGGCATGGTCACTGCACCATAGTGTACAACCTGAAGTTCTGTCTGTGCAGATTGCATAACACTGCATCTGGGAGAAGTAGACAAAATATAAATTACTGAGAGAACGATACTAAAAAAGATACTTGGGTCAAGGAAAATGGATGAGGGTTGGAAAATTTGGAAGAACAATGAATCTACCTCCAAGTAGACTCGCAGGCTATATGAAAATGAAGACTAGCCTTTTATGGACATTTAACAAGAAGATCTCAGAATTTCAAATATAAAACTTAAAGATAGAGAATAGAAAAATGTTTAGAAAGAATGTACAAAATTATGAAGGGATCCAGAAAGGAAACAGAGGGTGTAATAGCAAGTAGTCAGAAGAAAGAAAGAAACAACACGGCTTGAAAGTGAAAGAGAGATGGGAGAATAAGAATTGAGACTAACCAGAAATTAATTATTTAACATGGTTCTGTAGTGACTGATGATAATCCAAAAGAAATAAAACAAAAAGAGATCAAATACATATTTTTAGAAATTGTTATCCAGATTAGTGTTTTGTTTGGATTTTAATATAACATATTTGTCTTGTTGCCGGTTTGCTTTGACGCCACGTGGCATCTTATGAACAACCTGACAGCCCTGAAAAGAGCTGTTTTGAGTTTTTTAGTGGTGGCTCTGAAAAGGGCTGTTTGTGCATTTGATGAGGTAGCCATGAGAAAGGCTGAGTCCAGTTGCTCAGCCTTTCTTCTTTGGTGATATCGGCTCCGCTCGACGGGTTGTAGTTGGGAGATGCAGCTCATATATTGGAATCAGACCAAGCTTCCCTTCAGTAATAGTTTGGACCCCACTACAGCATGACATTAGTGCCCCCAGAGCCCTGCAGTGTTGGATCAGTGTCAGTCGTCTTTTGCTGGTGCTCATTAGGCTCATCTTTATTGCTATGCTTTCTGATGCTAGTGGGCTAGTGCTGGGCTTGACAGGCCTGGTGCTCGGGTGACGATGTTGGCATTTGCTGATGAAAGATTCCATGTTGGCTGGCTAGGGGATTTTTTCTTCTTCTCTTGGTGGTGGTTAAGAAGCGAATGCTTTCACATTTCTGTGTTGCTGCTTATAAAGTTGCCAGTGTGTTTTGGGGTGCTGGGCGCTCAGCTGGCAGATGTATATGTAAACTGCAACTTCCCCCGACATGTTACCAGCAAGCATCACACTCGCTGATTTGAAGCACAGCATGTGGCAACGATACAGGCAAATAGTTACGTATAAGTTGAAATTTTTATCTATCATTAATATTTCTTGATATTTCACTTTTTTATTTATTTTTTTTACAGAGGTTCCGTCAGTTGATGCTTCCATGGGTAATGATTGAATTGATTGGAATTGTGCTGTTATGTACAGCTATGTTTGTTTTCATGTTTTTAGCACACAGTTATGTTTCACTCATAATATTTGCAATTGGAAGCCTTATAATTGGTAAGTTTGTTAATTTATTTCAAATTAAGTTGCTTATCAGTTAATTTATAAACACATTTTATCATCTGTTTCCTGGCTGATTGTTAATAGTTAATTGTTAGTCAATATTTAAGATAGGTATATTTAAACTGTACTATATTTTTTATTAGTTTCTGTGGAACAGAGATGCTAATAATAAATAATTATATTTTAAACAAAACTATTACTAGGTTAGTAATTTTTAAGCAGCTCTTTAGAAAGAAACCAGAATTTTTCGCTAGAATTTTCTAGAAGAACTTTTCTCAGTCTGCATCAAAATGACTAAAGTGCCTAAGCAAAATAGTCATAAACGTTATGAAAATGACAAGTTTTCAGTTAAGGTAATTAAAATTAATTGAAAACCAAATTTTTGGTTAATTTTTGTAAAGTAAAATCATGTAACATAAAAATGCCCTTTTTATTAATGTGTACATCAGATACATACAGATGTATATTGAGTTCAAAATATAGAGCAATATAACCAAACAAATTGGAAAACGATTAATTTAATATTATCTTAATAATACTGAGTGAAGGAGTTACTAATACTACTACTATCTTTTAAAGCAAGCACTGAATTCTGTTTACCTTTTCATCTTTCAAGATTCCAAAGCATTCACCCTCTTTCTCTTGATGTTAGTTATGTTAATGTTTTTATATTTGTTGTTAAGACTTTAATTACATTGAAATACAAATTTTTCAATCCAGGTGTAAACAAAAAAATTCCTGCAATTTAATTAAATATTACATTAAACATACTGCACCAAAATTTACCCATAACTGTAAAACATAGCAACATATATACGAGGGTGAATCAAATATAAACCAGAAATTTTGTTTTATAATTTATTGAAGGATAATAAAAATACATTCTCACAATATTATTTTTCTACATAATTTTCTCTTTCGGAAACACATTTTTTGCAGCAGGTAGGTAGCATTTTGATTCCATTATTGTAAAATAAAGGTGGGTGTGACGTGACGTCAACCAATTGTGCACGAGCGCTTCAACAACAGCATTGTCATCAAATTTCTGTCCTCAAAGTGCTTCTTTTAGAGGCCCAAACAAATAATAATCACAAGCGATAAATCCAGACTGTATGGAGGTTGCTCAAATGTAGTCCAGAATAAGGATGCAATTTTTCTTGAGTTTGAGCAATGGTATGGAGGCAAAGCATTGTTGTGAAGCAGAATGATTTCTCAGATTGGAAATTGTCTTTTTTGATGATATGCGAGTTTAGCTTTGTTTAAAAGTTAACAGTAGTATGCAAAATTCACTCCATGACATTCATGGAGAAAATCAACTTGCAAAACTTCTTTGAAATCAAAAAAATACTGTGGCCAGAACATTTTCAGCTGATAGTCAAGTTTTGGCTTTAATGGAGTTTTTTCCTTTTTTTACTACTCCATACTTGCCTGTTTTAATTCTGGAGTTTAATGATGCCCCCAAGTTTCATTGCAGGTCATGATTCGATGGAAAAAAAATTCTCCTTTAAACAGCTCAACAACCGCTGGCACACCTCTAGCCAACAGAGCTTCTGACCTATGGTGAGAAGATGAGGGACCCCCACCCTGTGCTGCCACTTTTTTAAATCTAAGATCGCAGTAATGATTGCCATACTAATAATTGAGCATTGCCATAGCTTATTCTGATTACAGAAGCAGTTTCTCCAATTGTTAATTGATGGTCATCCACGATAAGGTGATGAACCATGGGAATGTGAGAATGTTTTCAGCAGTAGCACTTGTTCTTAAGCATTGTTCTGAAAACTGCTTATGCCAGTCATATACTTGAGTCTTTTTAAGTGTGTTGTCCCCTTACTGTGCCTGAAACTTTCTGAAAATTTGAGATGGTTTCATTCCCTCTGCCATGAGAAATTTAATAATAATAATTTGCACAATACACTGTGATATACCTCCTGCTCTGACATTGTGATACTGACTAGAAAAAAGTAGTGAGCTGGTTTTCTAAGAATGGGAGGATCACCTCCACACATCCCTACATACAACACTGAGAAGCCATGTCACTCTCCATTAACCATGCGTAAACTGACAACAGAAATGCAGTTTATATTTGATTCACCCTCGTACAACAGAATCAATTTTTCCAAATAATCTAAGAAAACAGGACAAACACACAAATATTTTTTTAAATGGGTAAATTTTAATTATAGAATATAAAAACTATGTGCGCATTATGCCCAGAGACTAAGAAATTCACAACCTATTACCTACTAAAACAAAAATAAAATATTTTTTGAGCAAACAACCCAGTCAAAAATAAACTTTTTGATTGTGTGCTGTACAGGGTTTCCTTAACTCTAAACTTTTAAATTTTAAGTTGGCTAATGTGCAACACAACTGATTTATATATTCATTTATTAGTATACAATAAGGATACTCAATTAGGATGTATATTAGTTACAAAGTTATCAAGTATTTAGAAAAGGAGTTGTTTTATTTAAATCACTTTCTCAACATTTGCCTTGCGATTTTATTCCTTATTAGAGATAGAAGAGCTAATATTTAACTTAATGCTGTACAATTTGATAAAGTTTTACTTTGATAAAGAATAGATCTGTTTTTACTTATTTTATACAAATATTTTTGCTTTTTAAAGTATTTATTATCTCTTGAATAAAAATAATAAAGTTTTTTTTTTGCAGTGATTTGCTTCTATAATTGGATGGTAGTATATAGCCATTACATAGAGCTATGCGAGTTGGAAGAAACAACGTGTAATGTGAGTCATCATACATTGAAACACAGCTATATCAGATTTAATGAAAATGCATACAACCTTTAAACAAAAATTAAGGAACAAAAAATGTAATATTATGCTATAGCTTTCAAAATAAAAGTAAGTAATAAAATTCTGTGGTTATTAAAAATGTTAAACATAGTTTTGTTGCTGTTTTAATGGTCTTTTAATCTCAGCTTTATGCATGTACAACATTGAAATAATAGATTGTGAATAAGAAATTAAATGAAGAGTAAACTAAATTTTCAACAATGGTTTAAAATAAATGCATAAATGATGTTATTTTAAAGTTTTTTTTTTAAGTTTAAATAGTTGACTGTACCTAAAAATGATACTGCTTGGTACCTCAGTAAGGTTTAAAAGATTTCTGATATTGTTGATAAATACAAACATTTTGATTTATTTTAAAATGAAACACATTTAACATATTATATCTAAAAAAGTAAACACATATTATTTTTTAACATTTAATCGTGTTGGTGTTTAGAAACACACTACCTGATTGAACGTCAGTGAGGTGGAACTTCAATTTGGTATGGTTCTCAACTGAGTAGATGAACAATACTGAACAGGATATAGATAACGCAGCAGAATAGTGGTTTAGAAGATGGAGATTTCCAAGAAAATTGGATGAGTCTATTTTCAGTTGTTTGAAGAATGATATTAGACATTAAGGCCTTTTCTTGGAAATATTTATCAATATTAAATTGCCTGTTATCTAAAAAAATTCTTAGTACTAATTTGAGAAAAGTTTTTAATCTCATCTTTCTCCTTTGCAGGTTCAGAAAAGGGAAGTTTTACTATAATAATAATAATAATGTTACTTATAACAATAATTAATGTTGTGCATAACAGTACACATACTTTTATGTTGATTTTAGTATTTTTGTTTTGTTTTTGTGCGAGTCAGTTACTTGAAAGTATTGATTTGTTGATCTTGATTTTTTTTTTTTTAATTTTTTAAGTAGCATAGTTCATTTTTTTTTTAAAAAAAGGTTGAGTATAATTCAATATTAATTTTACTTTTTTTTTCAGGAGTAACATGTTTATGCAAAGTTATTTCATCTGTTATTGTTAAATAATTCAAAGGTTGTTCCGTACTTGAAGAAAACTTACTATATTGGATAGAAGCTGATTTGTTTGTATATAGGAAGGTGATATATAATAATGCGTGCGTTATGTTATATATATTTATAACGTGCAGTGATATGCAACGGTATGTGATAATTATGGTATAATATGAGGATTAATTTATATATATATAATAAATTATATATACTGTATATAACATGTAAACAGTTATATTATAATTTTATGTAAAGATTAATTACTTTTTTTTTAATTTTGTGTAAATGAGTTTTTTAAGTCAAACTTACATTGGTATCATCTTAATGCCTTTATAAATATTATTAAAAAATATTTTGTTATATTCTTATTCTTAAACCACTTCCATTTTAAATTTTTATCACATTCAAGATATATTTAGCTTTATATTTTTAGTTATTTTCTTCATCATTCTTTATACTTAGCACAAATTTATTTTAACATCAGTAACTTTGTATGTTTTTATTAGAATTCAAATACAATATTTCCAAATTTCTTTTACAATAAGGATTTATATCATGTATTCTATTCATTAAATAGTATAGTGAAACATGTAAACAGTTATAAATTATGAAATAATAAATTCCATAGAATAATGCAAAATAATTTAAAACTAATGGAAATTTTTGTTCTGTAGGACCAGCTAATTACAGCACCTTCTTTTGCAGCATTACCTTCTTCATTGGTAAAGATACTGTAAATTAGTTACAAAACGTCCTATGGAAGGAAAAGTTCCTATGTTATGAAAGTAAGTGGTTCAGTAATTTTATAGTATTTTTTATTTTTAGTAATAAATAGATAAATTAATTCAAAATATGTTAATTTGTTTAATTATTTAAGATTTTCATTGTTTATCTTTTTTGTGGTAAAATAATACTTCTCTAAAAATGTTAAAGCTACTAATTTTTTTTTTATCACACACATTTTATTCTTAAAATAGAATGACAAATAACTCATCCTGTTAGGTTGTAAATAATTTTTTTTACAACTACAAAGGCTGTGTTTGCATTTCTATTACTCATTCTTTTATTTAAAATGATTATTTGGCAAAATAGGGTGATTAGTTTAGAAATAACATACTTTGTCCTTAACATATTTTTTCATTTTTTTTATATATATAATGGTTTTATATTAATAAAAATTTAGATTTCACAAATTCACAATTTTACATTAAGCAAACTTTGATTTATTCGCATGATTAAATAATCTTGATGTTCATTCTGTATTTTTACTTGTAGTCATTGATAAGTGAAATGAAATATGGTTATAATTAAACACTACTATATGTGATTCATTCATAAAAAGGTTAAGTTACCAAATATACAGGAATGTAAAAACATTCAGACATGCAGAAAACGTACAAATTAACTTTTATTATTTTTATTTTGTTTTTTTAGATGTAAAGTGTTAAGGCTTTCATGATATTTTCTATTTGTGATTTAGTATATATTTTTCTAAACTTTTTATTTAATTTGTATTTTAAAGAATTTCAATCCTCTTTCAAGCGATGCTGAGCTTATGTAACTATACAAGAAACATTTAATCTAATTTTCACTTGAAAATATTCCAAAGTATTGTACTGAGGAAAATAATTCATCATATACTTGTCTGAACAGCAAGGTACAGGTCAAGACTACAATTAAATTAAGAGAAATTGTTATGTTATCAATGACTCTTAGACATCTAAATCTGCTAAGAAATTATTCAAGTGCTGAAAAAGTTGTTTTCCTGAGTAACTGCACGTATAGGTTTTTTTTTAGGAAATTCCACTTTTTCAGTAGCATATACATGTGTATAAAGTTTATCTTTACTATAAATTTGTAATATAGATGTAATCCAGACATTTTCAAGTTTATCATACTTATAATGATTTCACCAGCACCTATAAATATGAGGATAAATTTGTGCTACACTGTTTTTAAAACATTCTGAGCTAGTTTTTGAATGAATAAAGCAATTTCTTTCTTATGTTTGGTAACTAGAATGACATACAATAAAGGGATCAAATAATCTTAAAACTTATATTTTGATTACATGTGTTGTTGAAATCTTTTGTTTTTTTGACCTGTAACTTCTCATTTTTTCCATTGTCTTTAATGATTTTTGTTGAATTAGGTTTATTTATTGTAATTAGTTTTTCAAGAAAAATTATTAATACAGATGCCAACATTAAAAATCCCACTCCAAGAAATTGGAGCAAGATTTCTGTTGTTAAGTGAGCTCGTAACAAGCATAATGAAACTGGGCATAAATTTCCAGGTTGAAGCCAGGAATATTATAATTTATAAAACCAGTAAGATTTTCTTAGTCTCCAGGTCTAGTTTTTTAAAGTATATTTAAGGAAGGTCCTAATTTTATTACTGGACGTAGATCTTTCCAGATGTATTTTGTGCTATGAATTGATTACATTCCAGGTTGATGCACTGTTTATATCAGTTCCTAGGGACTCCTGATTATACAGTAGAATATGAAGCTCAGGATCACTTTTTTTTTATCCTCAGGATCACTTTTTCTTTGAATGTGATATTCCAGAAGGCTAAAAAGGGTCAGTGATATACACCTGAATAAGTTAGGTTAGTTTTTGAGTGGGCACAAAAACATTCACAGCTGAAGTATCTTGGGAATTTACCCTTGATTTCACAAAATATAAATTTATACGGGAGTTTAAGAAAATTCAAAAGAAATAAATAATTAAATTTTTTATGGTTTTACTTCTATTTAAAAATAAATTCAGTTGAAGAATTTTGTTGGTTGTAAATACAGGAAAAACTACACTATATAATAACATAATGGAATAAAAAATAATTTTAATACAATAGTTATCAGCAAGTGATTTGCAGTTCTATGTGAATAATTTTGAAAACGGTAAATTTTAAGTAAATATATTTGAATGATAATTTATTGTAGTGTGTCAATTATTGATAGATATTTTTATTGAATACTAAACCTTTCATCTACATCATAATTATAATTTTATATGATTAATAAAACTCCTTTAATATGTATTTCTTTATTTAATTTCTTAAGCAACTGCAGAATCATATTTAGTTTACAGTCATTACATTTCTACTTTTTTTTTTTTAAATAATAAGAGTGAGATGAATCTTATAATGTAAAAATGGTAAGTTAATTATAAATTCCTTTCATCCAGAACCTTATGGATGAAAAGGGAAAATATTTCATTTGAGAAAAAGAAAAGTCAAAATATTCAGTACTGTCTTCTGCAAGATTAATCATAAAGCTCATGATACAACTTTCTAACTATAAGGTGTCTGTGTTTCTGGTGTGGGCCACAGCTATGAAAACAGCTTGCTTTTTTTATATTTAACCTAATTTATTTGTTATTAATGAATAGTTTTTTTCTTAATGACTCACTATATTGCTTTTAATTCAAATTTATTCATGAGTGTTCATAGCAATAGCTACTTCATCAGCTAAATTAATATATCTGTGAAAAAATATTAAAAAAAAATATTGTTTTTAAAATACGGCTAAAAGACATTTGATAAAACTGTGATTTACATGCTGTTATGATAATATTTTATGCCAAAGATTTTTCCTAGTTTGTTTTTATATAGAGTATTTGATCTAAAGTGGATTAGTGCAACAAGCAGAGAACATGGCAGCAGGAGGTATACTATGTGGACAAAACTATATGCCAAATCATTTAACAGTCTTGAATGATTTTAATCTTTACAGAATACTATAATATGTAATAACACTTTTATGGCTATGGGACTTCTGCTCAAGTCAAGGTGACTGCGCAGTTAGATATGATAATATACATTATCATTACTTTTGTTTTTAATTTCTTAATTTCAAGTTGTGTTATTATTCTTACCACTAGAAATACATATTATTCTTCCTATTTCATTATCTAATAAAATAAAAAAATATAAAAATGAATTCAATACTCCTTAATTTATATTATATTCATTATTATTGTGTTATTTTTAGAATTCTAAAACATTTAGACATTCAAAGATTTAGTGATTTTTTAAATTTATTTTCTTATAATTATGAGTACATGCACTTAATTAAATTTAGATTCAACTGTATAATTGATTAGAGAAATTAGATTAGAAAAAAATAATAATATAGATTCCAATATTCCTTTTCGATTTAATTATGAAACTAAATAAATTTACTATATTATGGTAGCTTTCTAAGGAAATTAAAAGGCATTAATAATTATTTAAGTTGCTATGCGTGAAAATCAGAAAATTAATCTTTCAGTTCCAGTACTTTTAAAAAAATTTTTTTTACAAAAATATTTACACGTACTTGATTATGTACATTATTTTTGTATCATATTCTCCCTCTCAGTTGATGCATCTGTCTAGGATGAATTCATGAATCAAATCTGTATTATTAAGAGATGGGAAATTATTGATGCCACCATTCTCTCTCTTTGCTCTTTTTTAGGATGCTCCCACACCATGAGCTGGGATTTTGTTTCAGGACAGTAATGGATTACACATACTTTTCATCAGCAGTAATTATTTACTCCAAGAGTTTATTGATTTATGTAAACTGGAGATGATGAGTAACGTCCAAAACCATCTGCTACACTTATTTCTGAACCCTAGATAATCATGAGTAATGCCCCTGACTATGTAATCTAGGAAAGTGAATTACACTTCCAAATATTTGAGTGTTATTTGGCTATTACCACATAAATCTTGTTTAATTGCTGAAACAAGATCTACTGATGTGGAACGGCATTTGGTTCTTTATTCATTCATCACACTTATTTGACTGTTACAGTATCTTACCTGATGCATACTCATCACATTAAGCCTATAAACTACAAGAAGTTCTCAGTGAATTTCAACCTTTACTATTCCCTGTTCCCACAGAATGATAATTGAAACTTGTTTAGCAAACAGAAGATAAAAAAATTGAAATTGTTGAGCTATTTACAAGAAGATATAGCTGGGACTTTATTAATCACTCACTCTATCTAGAAGACATCTAATTTAAGTGTTTTCTGAAAACCAATTTATTGTATTATTTAGTACATCAGCAGTAGTTGTGCCAGGGAATTATTTTTCTGTCCTCCCCTTATACAATTTGGTAACAGAATTTTTTAATCCAAAATGGTTTTGGTTGCTACAATCATTACCCATTAACAAATGCCAAAATCATGCGATGAACTGAATCTTGTGCTGGATTCAATGGGGATCAATTGGAACTGATTATTAAGTATGACTTTAGCCATTGTAATGTTATCTTACATGTGTGTTATCATGTGGTGTTAACATTTTGAAAGATTTCCAATCTCAAATGTAAGGAAATTCAGTTTACATTCTTACCAAAAATTCTGTAAAATAATTAATATGTATATATAATGAAATTTTTGGTTTTCTGTAATCTGGGGAAATAATTATTTAAGTGCCTAAAATTATTATTTTTTGTTTTTCAAAAGTTATTAAATTTAATAATGGAAAATAGTTTTTATTTATTTCAGGTTACTGATTAAGCAAAATTTTGTCAGCTCCTTTAAAAAATATATTAATATTACATTTTTTAATTTAAGAATATTTGACCACTTATATATATATATATATAGAGTTCAATAATAGTATAAAAAGTTGATTCTATCAGTAAATCATAGTATCATTTCCAGTTTTTTTTCAAGTCCTATTAAATCTTCACTTCTGAATGAATAATTACAAATTGTTTGCTAGTTCTTTAAAAAATTAATCTTAAAATAAATCCCACTAAACGCTATGATTGTGTCAATGAAAATTTGAAATGATCATAAGTTCAAAAGCTGTTATTACTGAATGCTTACTAGAAACCATTTAAATATGAACTTTATTTATTACTGTGATCTAAAAATTTTAATTTTTTTTTAACAAGCTTAACCAATTATAAAATATAATGTAATTATTTTATTTTAATCAAATTATTTTAAGTATATTTCAGTAATTTTCATCAGACTAGTCTTGTTATTGTTGCACTGCAATTTCAAATAAAATTATTTCTAATATATACTGGCCACAGAAATAATCAACAAATCTTATTGGTAGAATATTTTTAGAATCTTCTACAAATATTAGTTACATGAAATGTCTTGATTACTGTAACTTACGATATGTAGAGAATAAGATCTTAGTTTGATTAAAAATTCCATTACATTCATTAAACTGAGTTGATGCTTATTGTAGACAACGTATGTTCAGCATTAATTTATTATTGTAGAATGGTTGTAAGTCAACTCAAATGCGACACTAATTTGAAGAGCATGATTTGTTGTGCATTACTGAAAACAATTTGAAATAAGTAAAATACTTCTACGTTATCTTTAATTGAATTCAGTCTACAATACAAATATTTATTTTAAGTAATTTCTTTTATCGTCTGTCATAAAAGAATTTTTGTTAAATTTTAATGTCAATTCCTGGGACCACTGTCAAAAAAAAAAAACAACCACTAAAAGTGATAATTTATTACACGTTATTTATTATTATTTTATACATAAAGGGTACACCTACTTTTAAGAAATATTTCAACATAGAAATTGTGTCCAATTATGGTTGTAACATTTACTTCTGACATTTTCTTTTTTAATATTAAATGAAAGTAATTTATTGCTATTATCAGTATATTTAAATATAATTTGAAAAAAAAATTGTCAGCTTTTTATATTAAATTTTACAACTTTTGTCTATAATACAATAATAAATAAAAAAACAAAAACACCATTTATTAATAAGTTTATTGTTGATGTGAAAAAGCCTTTAATCTTCCAGCTTCTTAACTTTCTCCTCCCGTTGTTTCAATAGAGCCCACATACTTTCTTTCTTTTATTTTTTGTTTGTTCTTCCTTTTTTTTTGGTCTTCCTTATATTTCCTTAAAGTTATATTCCTCTAAGTTACTTATAATTTTGTCTCTTTTTTATGTTTTTACTAAAAGTAACTTTTTTTTTAATACTTAATTTTAAAAAAATAATTTTATATTAAAAATATATCTTGTACTTTACAAACTTATTTATATTTATTTATGGATAAACACAATATTAATATTAAATAATAACTTAATTTTGTTTATTATTTATAACATAAAATAAAAATAATTATAACATGGTCAAGGTGATCATTAAATCAGTTGTTAGTAGAATTTGTTTCAATGTGTGTAAGATTGATACCACTAGTACAGTCATGTTTATGTGTTGAGAACATAATACACTACTAACGGCACAAGCTGTTTTTTAAAATTACATTGTGTACTGCTAGTGATGAATGCTATTTGTACAGCTAAGTTGTACCTATTTATGGTATTTCAATAATATACATATAACTATCTGACATTGCTAAATCTGTGCTCTTGTAACTTAGTGTACACGTACAGTAATGAATTGATAATTATTGAGTATTGTGGTGGTTATGATCAGAGAATTTATAAAGGCTGAAAAATGCATGATATTTTCAGTAATATACTCGTACCATCACTTTGAAAATTAGCTAATTTAACTGATATTTCATGAGGATGTTATTTCTTTTTACTACATTAATAATTGCAACAAAAATGTATGTATTGTTATTTTAGTATAAATTATTAGTAAATTTCTATATTAAGATACAATGATATAGCTTCGGTGTGTCTGGGTTAACGATTTACTTTCCATGTTATAGTTTTGTAGAAACTATTTACTTTTTTCCATATTATAATTTTATTTTGACTTCTATTACCGTAAAATTCACTTCACTTCTTAAATATAATTAATATAATAAATTTGTTAAGACGTTTAATGATTAATTCATTTTATTTGTGATGCTATAATAATGTATTTACAAATTTTGTGTAATAATTATAAGTTATTTATTTAAAGCATTTCACTGTCGTGCACAAAATGTGATATTCTATATATTTACAGTAAAAAGAGATTAAAAACTATTATATTTATGATGAATTTATTAACAATATTATTATTATGCCTGATATTCTTTATTTATTCTGAATTAATTACATGAATTTTTTAACTAATCTTATTATCTAATGGCATTTTGGTCTTTTTTAAGAGTATCATCTTGGATAATCAGGGTTTGTGAGTAATAAGGAAAAGAGAATTTATATTTTTATCAATAAGTTTTGTTAAAAAATTTGATGTTAAAAATTGTCCATAAATAAATTTACTTTATTTCAAGTTTTTATCGGTAACTACATGTAAACACTATTTCTCTCTGCACACGTTATTACTAATATAAAAACCAAAATATGAGTTTTGGATACATTTAATTAATTTAAATTTTAAAGGGCCTCTGTATACACTTCAGGATCTTGCTATCTCCTCCCATGAAAATTATCTGCAACTAGGCATCACTGGGGAGGAAAATTACAAGAGAACAGTCTCCTTTGTGTTGGTTTCAGTAAAATTCTTCATCATAATTTAAAATTCAAAATATAACAAGTACATTATATTATATAAATGTAGGCACTATATTATATAAATGTATCGGTAAACAGCATCATGAAGATAAAATTACTTGGAATAACATATATAATTAATATGTAACAATCGATATAAATACATTTATTTAATTTTATAAATAAAGTCGCTACATATATTTGCATTTACAATATGTTTGGTTGTTCAAAACCATAGAAAGTTAATGGTTGTTCCAAAAGGTGTACTGAATCAGCAGTCTTGATAGAATACATGATGCATCTTCCTACAGATGAGATTATTTTGGGATCATTTTTATAAAAATTATCTGTATTGACAAATATTTGCATAAGGAACGTATAAACCAATGAGTTCAGTAAATCATTCAATATATTTATGCAGTAATTTATAATAATAAAACACTAATAAACTGGATGTTCAAACAGACAAACCAATCTTTTTTACATTTTTTGTAATTATGAAGTAAGGAATTAAGTAATTATTACATAAGCAAGGTTTAAGAAAGCAAAGAGAAATAATGTAGCTTCTTTCCGTTCTTTCAGAATTAATTTAAAAGTAAATACTGTTATTAAGTATGATGTATACTTTAATGGTATATATATATATATATATATATATATTCTTTTTAAATAATGATTCTGATTACCTTTAATTTTTATCATCTGTGAAAAAAAGATAATATATCATGAAATCTACATATATATTTTGTTTAAAGTGATATTTTGAAAATTAAAAAAAATACAAATTTATTTTTATGCTAATTAAAAAAAGAATAATTTTCAATATATTTTTAATTCTGGTCTAATTTATTTGATATTATTTAGAAAAAGAGGTAAAACTTAACATGTGAACTATAATTGTGTAGTTATGTAGGCACTTATTTAGAAGATTGATGCCTTACAATCATTTTTCTTTTTTGTAAGAAATTTAAACAGTTAATGGTAAAAGAAGTTGCTATATAAGATTAAAGTCCAGTTTTAAGGGGTGACAGATAATATGATTATGCAGTATGCATTCAGAAAGTCTCTGTAGAGTTTAAGTATCTATGAATAACACTCCCTACTTTTTATTTTTCATAAAACTTTATAAAATTTCAAAGATGTGTTTGATATCAGTAGATTACAGTAGGTGACTTAATCCATTTGATGAATCTAGTAATTTGCAAAATGTGATAACATTTGAATACTATGTATTTAATGAGGCAGTACAACATACTATTACGACTGACTTTAAAAGTTGCAAATTGTTCTATTTTCTATAGAACACTGTCGATGGCTACTTGTGTATTTCAAACCAACTTTGTAGTTGCTGGACTTTGCCATATCTTTCACTGGCTAGTTCTGAGCTCCATGCTGTATAGTAGGTTTCTATGGTTGGTTAATTATTAGTGAAATGAGTGGAACCAAATGACTACCTTAAAGAAAAAATGGAAATCCTTTTAGCATTTGGTGGACCCAGGCTGATTCTTAAACATCTGTTGCTCTTGCAGAACTTCACTGGAAGAGCCCAGAGAGGTTTGATTTATGTATCGTTTGCTGGTATTCTGAATGCATATTGGAATTTGATTGGCAACTAGAAATGCTAGTGAGTGAACAGAAAGAAATTTTGTTCCTCAGTGCATGGTGATATCTGGATAGCTTAACTATAACATTTGGCCTACTAAGATGATAGCTTATACTATATTTATGTATTATGCTGTTGAGGGCAGTGGATGGATGCAGTTAGGTCACACAATGATAGGTCCCTAGAATTAGTGTAATTTCATTTATTGCTTGTTCACTGTAGAATTGCTGCAATAGGAAAATCTTCAAAGGATTTCATCCTGTATCAACAGGTGCAGCCTAATTTTTTTTTACACAAAAAAGTAATTCTGAAAAAGTGTATTTAATTATTGTAATGAGATGGCAGTTATTTTTATAAAAAGAAATCTTTCCAATTTTGGTAATAAGTTAGTTGCTTCATAACAATAAAAATGGAAGGGTTCGTATTATCCAATTATCCAATGTTCTTGTACAGAACGCCTTAATGATTGTGTCTGGCCCTGTATGTAGTATTAATGCAATTCTAAATTATTTATTAAACATAAAGTTATATAAAATACTTATAAACTATCAATTAATAAGTTACCAAATAATGTTGTCAACACTATCAATCATCTTAGTGAAGACACTCTACTTGAAAACCTTTTGTGTACATAGGTAATCTGAATTTTCAATAAACTCTTCTTTCCTATCAAATATCTTTCACTATTAATATTTCTTGTTTCTTGTCCTATCTGAATTTTGATTGTGGTTAATGTAATAAATGCAAGCCAAAAAGATTTGATTATTTTTGTAGTTAAGTTGCATTAACAAACCATTTAACTTACATTTAACTTTACAGTGATGGACTACACTGTAGAAACAAATTCGATGACAATTAGCTAATAAGTAATTATAAAGTCAAATTTTTTGAAGTATATAAATATTATGACATTAAATTATAAAAAATAATTGTTAAACTTTAAAAGTGTAGATAAATAATAAGCTATTAAAAAATGTTTACATCAACTTCCATGTTAGCTGCTGGATTCTAGTACTAAAGTAGTAATTCATAAACTACAATAAATACAAGAACATAATTTGAAATTAAATCATCACAAGTGTTATTGATTCATTGCTAGAACAGATAAATTATTTTAAAAAAATGATAAGTTACGATAGACACAATATCTAAAAGAATAAAAATAAATTTGATACAAGAACAAGCTCATTAATTATAATAAGGTAATAACTGAGTAGATAATAGAATAAATTTTTAAGTTATTCTGCCTCACAATAGGCTG
Organism: Lycorma delicatula; assembly: GCF_047948215.1. NCBI lineage: Eukaryota > Metazoa > Arthropoda > Insecta > Hemiptera > Fulgoridae > Lycorma > Lycorma delicatula. Next base: position 73,567,338 of record NC_134463.1, read on the forward strand.
TAATTCATCAACCCAAATATTGTTAGATTTTGTATACTTTCTGCCCAATCATTTCTTTATAGATTAACTTAATTGAATGCCAGTGACCAGTCATATGAATAGCATGAATTACTAGAGAAATGCCAATGGGTAAATCTATAAAAGGAATAATTTTCTATAACTATTAATAATTGCTTTTTGTCTTATCATTAAAAAAAAAAAAGTTTACATTTGATGTCGGTCTTCTAAGTAAGTACCTTAAATGAATAATTAATACTGCTAATCTAATTTATTTTTATACAAAAAAAAAAATATTAGTGCTCTATATATTGTTAATAAAAAAAATTATTTATTAAAAAATAAGTTTAAATAATGTGTTCTTATTTTTGTGCCTCATGTTATTATCGTACTGTAACGCACTCATATTTATATTTAAAATTTCTATAACATACCTCTTATTTTCATTATTAGTTAGAAAATATACTTAAAATTATACTTGTTATTTACTATTATTTTAATGCCAATGAATTTTTAATAATTTAGTACTGTTTGGTAGGATATGTCAACTTATCTACACTACAATAGACTTCCACTCTCTTCCTTTGTAATCATCGTGCAATAGTGGTATAATGCCGTATAGTTATTAAGTAATCATCATCCTGCCAAATCGGTGTTTAGACTAATAAAAATCACTATTTTATTTAAATTTATGGTGAATTATTTGTAGTATTATAGAAGATAAATAGAATGTTATTTGGCTAACAACTGTGAAAATAGAAGTAAGTAATAGTTAATTTAAATTAAATAACTATATGTATATTATTATTTTCATACATAATATTCCAGTTACTATATATATATATATATATATATATATATATATGTATATATAAATAATGGTTTAAAAATATATATATTAAAATGGTATTTGTTTATTATCGCACTGCCACTTTTTTCACTTTGAAAAAAAAACAATGTACTATTACAATGTATTAAAAAAAATATGTCAATTAGTGAGTGAAGTGAGCGTAGATTTTTGTTTAGAATATGTTGACTCCATGTACTGACAAATCGTACATATTTCAATATAACTTAAAACATAACCTACGCTTGCTTTGCTCACTAACCTAGCCTAATTAATGATAAATAGCATATTATACGCGTATTGTGTGAGGCTTGGCTGATAAATTTTGGACATATTTGCGTAGCATGGGAATGAAAAGAGAATGAAATAAAAAATGAATAAAAGTACAATACCTTAGCTATAAAATGCAGTATTTGTTTTTCAATATAATCTCCGTTTACACTGATTCATTTTTCCCAACATGTAACAAGTTTTTACATTCCCTTTTACTGAAAAATTCTGGTGATCTTTCTCGTATCCGAGTGGTCACTGCTTCCTTCATCTCATCATTGGTGATGTAATGATTACCTTTAAGATCCCTCTTAAGATAAAGGAAGAAATGGAAGTTACACAGAAACTACCAAATCTGGTGAGTATGGCGTATGTAGAATAGGCTTAAACTTCAGTTTGCGGAGAGCCGTCTGTGAGTTTGTGTGGTATCCATTGTACACAGATTTTACCGTAACCCAATTGCTCGATAATATGGCCTACTCGTTCTTTAGATATGCCTAACTAAATAGTGATGCATTTCTGAGTGATTCGCCGATCACTTTGAAGTAAATCATCCACCTCCTTTCGATGTTTCTCATTAGTCACAGAAACTGGTTGCCTGCTGCGAGGTGCGTCCTCATTTGTCGCTTTACCAGGTTCACATTCTCAAAATTTCATTGCCCACTTATTCACAGTAGTCCTGTCAACAGTTTCACTACCATAAACCAGTTTTAAATTATGAAAAATATTCGTAGGATTCACATTTTCTGCCATTAAAAATTTGATCATTGCGTGCTGTTTTAACAGATTGGCCGTACACAGATTTCAATGCATTATCACAGGTTTGTAGAGGGGGGGATTTTAGGTATCATGTGCTGCCACAGCCAACTCGTACAGTACCTTTTGTCTCTGTAGCATGCTAGTGTGCAATAATTTATCAGCCAAGCCTCGTATAATAAACATTATTCATTTTTCTCATGCTGAAGAAGTTCAAAAAAAGGTGAAAAAGTGGTTGTGGGATAACAAACAAGTGTCATTAAAACCATCATTTTAATCAGAAAAAACAAGAACACTTTTAATATATCTTAACACTTCAATATGCAACATCATACAATATATACTGTGAAATATATAACATCATTAATTATTACTTCATTTTCAGCATAAAATCTTGCGTTAAAAATGTACGTATAATAAAAATGCATAATACTTGATTAATATTTGTCAAACCTCAATGGTAAAGTAAAGCATTTCTGTCTTTCATCTTGAAGGTATAGTTTCGAACTTTGATCAGGCTAGTAATTTTTCACTCATTACAAATATGTATCGTATGTGATATTTTGATGCACAAGTCTGCAGTCTTTTTTTTTAAGATAAGTGTTAAAAAAATGCTGAAAATGAAGTGTTTTAATGGTAAACTATCTATGAAATTTTGTCTAATGGTAAGTGTTTTAATATTTCTGACTATATTTTTGTGGTTTTGTTATTGACATACATGTTATTACTGTAATATCTAGAAAATTAATCAGTGTTAATCGATGATTGTCAGAAGTAGTTATATACATATATAAATGTTTATTACAAAAATGTAATGGTTTGCCGTTCTCTTGCTAGAGAGCTATCTCAGGGATAAAGGAATTAAGGGTAAATGAAAGAATATCTATTGCCCAGAAAAATGCTTCGACCAATTTTCTGCATGAATCATCATATAAAAGGGTCTTAACTGTTACAATGTATTTTGATATTTTTATCACTGTTTTCTTGTCTGTATATATCATTTTAATATTGATAAAATTACAACTGAATCTATGTATTTAAAATTTGAAGATTTTTTATAAAAAAAAAATATTTTTGATATTTTACAGGATTACTTTTAACAGCTATTGTCTTAATGCAATCTGATTTTTATATCTATACTTGCACTTCAAAAAATTAAAAATGCTGATTTTGTATTTTTTAAACCAATTTTGACTGTAATGGTTTACAGAATAAAAAAATAATAAGTTACTACTATCCATTCATTAATGATTTACAGTCTCAAACAGTGGTTATCATAGTTATTTCATATTCTTATATTTTCCAAGATGCTAATTCTTGTGGTGCTTCACACATTACATCACCATCTAGTTGAATGATATCGTTCTATTTTCATTTGCTTTTAATTATTTAAAAAAAATATATATAGGCCTCCAATTATTGAAATAGAGTTTGTTGCTAAATGCTTATTTTCAATGATGGATTAGAAAAAGTTTTACATAATTCCAAACTGTTTCAGTGATGAATATTGTACTTTTAATTTGCCAATCAAAAAAAAAAAAACAACAAAGGCGTATGTATAAATGTTGATTTTTCAATTTAAATGTAAATGAAAAAGTATACTTTTCTTGAGCTGTGTAGCAGCCTAATCAACTAAAGAACAATAGAAAGAATCACTTAATCACGTGTCATATGTTTTTATGTTAACAGTTATCCAAACCAGGTCGATTGTTGTTCAAGAATCAAGATATTTAGCATGTTTCTCTAGGTATTACAGTGTAATAAAATGTAACTAATTGTATCATAAATATACTATATTATCAAACACAAGATAAAATAAACTTGACTGCAATATGTTAATTATTATAGTAATAATAATAATTATATTTTCTGATATAAACAAATTAAAATATATTATAAATGAATTACAAATATATCATAAATAATTAATTAAACAGAAATAGTTTAATAATTTATTTTAACCCACATAATACACATCGCAAGAAAATAATTAGTCCTGATCTGAGATACTTTTTTAATTCCTGAAAATGCTCATTCCCAGATATAACAAATATTGTGTCCATACTTATTAGGTCATATAAATGCTAGGTAATTTTTTATTCTTTCTTTTATTAATGGAATTTACTTTTGTAAATCAATACAAATCCACTAAATGCAGATGATATTTAGCATTGCATTTCATTTCTATCTTTTTCCTGTTCATCATAAGTCTAGGTGTATAATGAACAATATTATTTACAGAGAAGCAATTCTGACTAGTGCTGCTTGGATCCTCACAAGTTTTACATGCACAACAACTATAAGAAAGATAAAACAGAAAACAGCAAATTAGTTTTTTTTTTTATATACATATTTTCCCACCTACTCCCAACAGATCTACAATCAAGTTTCACTCGAACCAGAGGAGTGTTGTTTACTCTAGCTCGCCTCCCCGGGCTGTATGTCCGGCACGGCAGGTCAGCTCACCGGTTAGCTCTTTTATTTATTTTATAGATGTTCATCATACACTGATTACTGAGAGTCCACCATCCTTGTTCTCTCAGCAACAGTCACCCCTATTCTTTAATCTCTCTCTTTTTTTATATGATGTCATACCAACCCAACCAATTAGTTTAAAACTAAGCCACGGAGTCCTCAGGTTTCTTCACCTCTCTGTCCATCCACGCAAGCACGAACGAGCATAAGCTCCACCTTCAGCTGTCCGTCATCACAATCGAGTAAGAATACCACCTTGATTTAAATTAATCTACATATACTGTCTTAATCTGGTAAAAGAAACTTATGAACTGTTTAACAAATTTTCCTTGGAGTTAAAGAGTTTAGTTGTAGCATATGCAGCTGCAAGTAAGACTTATTCCCCCAATGGGGAGTCTTATTCTTTAAGACTTTGGGGGTTGGCATCCCCATGGCCCTAGCCTAGGCAGCTTTTCTTCCTACTATACCCTGAGCTGCTGAACAGTTTACTCTTATACATATTCACTACAACAAGAACATTACACAAATTACAACATATACTCTTACACAACTATACAACATCCTACACTTTCTTCTTACATTTACACTGTGGTGTTGCGACATCGTATTTAAGTCAACCGTAACCTAAACTGGAAACTATTGGGGCAATGGGTGGATGGTTCTATGTAGTGAGTCTTGAATGATGTCCTCTGAGCACCTGAGTGAACCAAGATCTAGCTACTGTATGTGTGAGCTATGGCCGAGGTGGTCTTGTATTTTCCCGGTACTGTGGGACCAAAATTAGTATTCCATAGAAAAGCCTTCCCATCACAGTATAACGATAGTGCTGATGTCCTACATCAACTTACCTCTTTTACCTCCCTGGAACTCGAGAATGCTAGTAGAATCGTTCCACAAACAGGAAATCCAAGCTGCCTCTCCATTCCCTGGTGGAATAATGATTGCCAAAACACAATTAGGAAACGACGACAGACACTGTGTAATTTTAACTGGAGATCTACAAGTAAACATTACATTTTTATCGTTTACAAATTTTAACATTATACTTATGCGGGGTTTGTTCCCGGCTCCTACGCGGAACGGAATGAGATTGCGTTCCCCTTGTTAGGTGACCTAAACTGGTCGACTTAGTTGGGTGTAGGTCTGAATTTCTATGTTGCGTAAAACATAATTTTGATTGGTATGAATGTAGCTCTGATTTAACTTTATACTCGTTCGTTTTCTGAGGCATTCACAGTCTCACAAACTGTTGTCAAATCTGTAATTAGGCGCCTCCGCGGTTTCGGTTAGTTACTTTGAGGGAATCATGTTAGGTTGGATGTAAAGATGTCCGTTTGAGGCCTACATGAAGGCGAAATTTGATATGTGTTGACTGATGAAAATGTTTGCCGAGGCATTTACATCGGTGGCATCCCGACCGAGGCCTGGCTGATGACTGTGAGATGTAATCAGTTAGAGGGTCTAAAGACGACCTCCGGTAAAGCCCCTCACAGCTCGGAACGGAGAGGGTGGTGTGGAGACCGGTAACGTCACAAGGTGGGTGTCTTCCCCCTACGGGGTTGTGATGAGGTAAATAGTACACCAACAGAATGCCGTCTTTGTTCCAGAAAACGGAATCCATCATATTTTTGGCAGATTTCTGGGCACGAAACTTCTTTGGCCGAATCTAAGGAACTTTTCAGCAACACCCCCCCTCCCGTACTGTATGTACGTACTGTCATACATAAATACGTACGTACAGGCGTCACTCTGAAGCTAGTCAAAATGGATATTTCCGTTGAAATCTGTAAACCGAATTTTTCGCGATCACAATAATTCATTTACATCGTATAAGAAAGTGAAAATTACAGTATGACTTCGTTTTATTAGAAGAGATGAAAACCGGGAAACATTTTTCGTTACCGTAATACGAAAACAATGCGTTTCCAGACCGTTTTTCATTATTTTCACCAGTAGAACATGTCCTGCAAATTTTTTCTTCGTGGGACACTAATTGTGTGTGTGTATATATATATATATATATATATATATATTATGTTTACGTATAAAATATTAAGAAATAATCGGGTATGTAAGTTCTTTATCTTACAAATGCTCAGGTCATATTAAAAATAAATAAAATACATCTTACTACCTCTTACGTGAGTTATCTATCGGTTCATTTAATATGAAGTAAAAAATTAGTGCAAATATTTATAAATACTTTGTTTGATAATTTTTACGGAACGTTCCATTTTTATAACTAATATATTAATGCGTAAATAATTAAAATATGAATGCAACGTAATAGGAAGTATAGGGCAATTAATTTTACTGTTTAAAATAATCAATATATGTGTAGAAATAAATACACACAAAAAACTAATATCCGTTTGTCAGTAATTTACCTGATGGGTGTTTATTTTATGACTTAAATGGTTAATAGCTTTTCCCATGTTTAGTTAACTGTGACGTATTCGAGTTAATATAGCCTATATTAACTTAGGTTTACTTATACACAGGAAAAGAGAAAAGAGAGAGGAGACCAGAAGGCGAAGAAGGACGGGATAGATAATTTTTTAATTTACATTTAAATTATAATTATTATATGATAACAAACTTTGTTATTTATTTATTAAAAGTAGATTCAACTACTATTAAAATTGTATTAACTACAATTAAGGAAGCCTATTAAAAATAAACCGATTTTAATTAAATATTAAATAATACGAAACTAATAACTAACCTGTTGTCTATATTCTTTACGTCTATGTATATGTATATATGTAATTACAATAAATAGTACAAATTATTAGACATCGTTTAGGGTCTGTATTTCAATCTTCTCCAACCCCTACCTTTATAAAACTGGTTCGTTTATATTCTCTGCTGCAATATCTAATACAACATTTTCTATTTATAATATTTGTATTTTAATTAACTTCTCTATAAACGATATGTTTCTTTACGTAGCCGTAAGTTTAAATTAAACATGTTTTATATTGATAAACTATTCAAATAATACATTTACAGATGGATAGGTAGGTGGGTTGTCGCTGCTTACACCCGCGCTATGTGCGTGTAGAACTTCAAAAATTGGAAACAGTTTTTTAGTAATAATGTTACTCTCGAAGTTTGCTACTCACAAGTTACCGTTAAAAATAGATTAATTTGGATGAATAACAATTTTTCAGTAAAATAAAATTGCATGAAAAGTAATAAAATTAGATAACTATAAAACTTACGAGTAAATTATATTTATTTTTATATATTTTTTCTTTTTCAATTTATCCTCCGGAACCACCATAAGGTTATTACTTAAGAGGATGATACGTATAAATGTAAATGAAGTGTAGTCTTGTACAGTCTCAGGTTGACCGTTCCTGAGATTAATTGAAACAACCACCAAAGAACAACGGTATCCACGTTATAGTATTTAAATCCCTATAAAAGTAACTGCCTTTACTACGATTTGAACCTTAGAATTCTCGACTTCCCAATCAGCTGATTTGCGATGAGTTCACTACTAGACCAACTCGGTGGATTTGTTTATATTATATTAGTGTAACTAATAGTAAGAAGGATGAAGCTAATCAAAAACTGATTTGAGACCTAACATATTTCTCGATTTTGAGCCGCCATGCGTATTCGTTGCGTCTTTGTTAACCCTCTATTGTAAATGCACGTTGTCTACTATAATAAATTTTGGTAACCCTAAAAGTTCTTTTTCCTATGCGTGACCTCACCTAAATACGGATTATGAAAATATTAATGTCGAATTGAAAGTAGAATCTATTACCAGTATTACGGCTAATTTTTTTTTTTGTTCAGGTTATAAAAATCTACAGTGTTATTTTACTCGAATTTTTTTCTAGTGTGTATAGTGCAATCTATTGAACTAGAAAACAATAAGCAATCCCTCAAGGCCTAATGGCATGAAGTTGATATGTGTGTGAGAAGTAATGAAGTGAAGTCTTGTACAGACTTATGCCAACCATTGCTGAGACGTGCGGTTAATTGAGCCCTAACCATCACAGTTCACCGGTATCCACTACCTGGTATTCAAATCCGTATAAAAGTAACTAAATTTTACTAGGATTTGAACCTTCGACTTCGAAAATCAGCTATTAATATGCAACGAAGAGTTTACCATTGCCAGCCCGATGGGGTAAATTGTAATACAAAATAAAAAAAAAAAAAAACTCAAATAATAAATATTTCAGGTTATTTACACAAAAATTAGTTTTTAAAAACTATTTAGTAATTAAATGTCTTCTTGTGTAATAAAGGTTGAAAGTTATTTTCACTCAGACAATGTTTCATTTAGAAAAAAAATGTGATGTGGACACCACATGACTTCCTTGTACGCCTATTAAATTACATATACACATTTCTTGCTGCACTTTATTTAAACTTATTTCATTTGAAAGTGAGATACGATCCTCCAATTCTTTAATAAAGTTGACCGTTACACAATTATTAATATATTAGTTATTAACATTAAATATTTATACAATTATTAATTCAACAATCTTATCTGAAATATTAAGATAGAATAAAAGTCCCTTTATTGTTCTTTAAATAAATGTATATCTTATATCTATCTAAAACTATGTTTTTTAAATTATTATGATGTAACCATCAACAAAATGAAATCAAAAATGAATAATCGGATGTTTCACCAAATCTGATGTGGATATCACATGACTTACTTGTACGCCTATTAAATTACATATACACATTTTTTTTAAATGAAAAGTACATAAAATTTTATTTCATTAATAACTTCTGATGTATAATATATATATTTTTTTATTGTTATTACTGAATTATAATTTATTGTAAAAATATTTTTTCAATCAGATATTAATAATTATTAATAAATCGATATATTTAAATTAAAAAAAAGTTAAAAAACAAGAGATGAAGTCTGATTCGAACCGATGTGCCTTCCTCTTGTAAGATCCAAATATTTCATTAATTAAAATTTCATTTGGCTATAACTCCGACACCAATGAAAATAAGTACCACTTAAGTAACATCGTTGAAAAGCTCTCAATGAGAACTTATTACTGCTGTTAAGGAAGAGTCCAAAATTTTTTTTAGATTTTGGGCTTTTTTGGACACTTTTGGTTCAGTCGATTACAATCAAAAGGGGAGGTGCACAACTAGACAACAGTTCTAAATCCATAATTTCAACATCCTACGGCTAATCGTTTTTGAGTTATGCGAAATACCTATGTACGCCGAAACTAGTCAAAATGGATTCTGGGATGGTCAATAGGATATTTCTGTTGAAATCTGAAAATCGAAATTTTTCGCGATCACAAAACTTCCTTTACTTCGTACAAAGAAGTAAAAATGATAAAAGTTTTTTAGAAAAGTTAATATGAATAAAATATTTTTTAATATTTCCATATTATTTGTAATGAGTGAATATTTATTATATTAGTTAAAAAAACACACAAAAGTAGAATTTATATGAAATTCAACATACTTTCAAATATAACATTTCTTGAATAACTACTTCGCTCTTCAACCGATTAAAAAAAATAATAAATCAGTGTTTCATATACAACGGGATTTTTGGCTAATCTATATATATGAAAATGAATGTTTGTCTGTATGTCTCTTATGCCTTCCTAAACCGTTCATCCGATAGCGATGAAACTTTGGAGAATGGTTGGACGCTTGCCAGGGAAGGTTTCTGAATTAGTTTGTACCCGCTAAGTGGCGCTGTGGTCGAGATATTTCCAAAAAATTGGATTTATGGTCCGATTTGGTTCATATTCACAATATAAATTAGTTACGTGAAAAGAAATATTTTTGCGAAAAGGGTAAGAGGAAAAGAGATGAAGACGTGAAGAGGGATAGGGGAAAGAAGGAAAAAATGGTTACATTTTATGATGTTCCAAAATGTTCAGTTTTTTAATATTTTAACAAACTTTCATTTGTGTTCATTTAATCTGTATATATATATATATATATATATATATATATATATATATATATATATCTAGCAATAGCAAAGCATTGCCGGGTGTGCTACTTATTAAATAAATTTCAACTGTTACACCCGAAAAATAAAATTTAGCAGATGTTTCTGTCTAAACATCTATTTTTCGGTATAAAATCATCATATCCCAAGCACCCTAGAGCCTTCAGGGGGAAACAGATTCAACATTTTAAATGGAGAGGGTATGATTATGATAAAAGTTTAGTTTAAAATAATAAGAATGAAATTTATGTAAAAAACATCGAACTACGTCCACCCTTGGCAGAATGCAACAGTTTAATATGTTTCACCGGTAGTTTCAAGATTGGTCTACACTACTTTTGAAATAGCCGATCAACAGTGACCCAATAAAAAAAATAAAATTCATCAAACGATTCTACTTCAAAACGATCTATTTTTCATGGTATGAGACCAGTACTTTGGATGTACTGTAGGCCACTTTTGAAACGAGCTATGAAAAATACTAAGCAGCTGCCAGTTTGATTATGGTACTCGTACTTCAATTTTTACGTCAAGATTGTTTTTTCAATGCCCTTTAAATTGATGTGTCACAACCCTATCTTTTTCATTTAAAATTATTTACTTTCCTTACCCTCTATGTGGGCCCCAGTGGGTGCTTAAGGTCGATGGTCTCGACCGAAAAATTGATCGTTTCAACCAAGGAATATTTGATTAAATATAATATTTATATTTTTAGCAGTGAAAAAGTTATTTAAAGATATCCCTATTTTTTTTAACAATCTGTATATGTAGATATTATATAAACATATACGTAACTATTGTAGGCGATCAAAAGTGAGTCTCAAATCCCAAAAATGACAGTCATGTTTAAAACAAAAATAACAGTATTTCGTGCCAGGTTTACTAGGGAAAGTGAGGAATAGAGTGGTTTCTCGTTAACGTTTTTGCTGAATCAAATATACAGTTGCATATTAATACGACAAGCCCACAAAAAAAAAAAATGATATTCAACCCTGCAAGTGGCACGGCTATCCTGTTCATCGCAGTAGCTGACCGACTATAATGAACATCATTACTCTCAGGGAAAAAACTAACTGCTGCCATAAAAAGATTGATAATTTAAAGTAACAAATTAATATACTCATTCTTATAGTATACAGTCCTTAAAATAAGTAGAGGGTATATATGTGCATGTCACTCGCCTATCAATTTTCATGAAAAATGAATAATCAGTTAAATATTTATGAAAGCAGATTTTTAAAAGAAAAATATACGGTATTGTAGTCTACTGATTCCAAAATAGGTTTTTCTCTTTTTGTCAATTTATTAAAATGACATGTTGAGAAAACCTTGTGACATATAAGTAAAAAACCTAAGTAAAAAATGCATAAAGTAAAAAGCATTTTTATAAATCAATTTAATTTTTGTTTATTAATTATTTTATTTGAAAAAAGTTCCGAAAAAAAGGAAAAATTAAAAATAATTGCTCCAAAACAAAGCATTATTGTTAATGTTTAGCTATTATTGTTTATACATATCAAGATAACGCAGAGAATAATTAATAGAATTTTTATATAAAATATCGATAAATTAGGTAAATGGTTCAATTATATTTTGGTTCCTCAGCTGTATTCCAGCTACTTACTATTTGTTGAGCTTTAATTAAATATAACTCGCAATGTATTATTAATCTTTTACTTTTCCATCTAGCGCTATAGCTCTAAAAGGGAAAGTATTGTAATCGATCCAATTTGAGTATCCGGTTTTCACCGGATCTTGACGTTTTGACACCTAAGGAACCCAAAAAACCGGATGGAAATTTTCTGGATGTTAATGTTCTTGTGTACGTGTGTGTTGTTGACCTATAAATCACAAATCTTCAGATCTACTGGGACGAATTTGACCAAACTTTGTCAGAATACTTCTATATATGGGGAATTGTTGCCATTAAATTTTCAACTTAAAAGGTCAAGGGGGTGAGGCTGTAGAGGAAGGTCACCCTTGATATCTTGGGATTTTGCCTGAGGTCATATTTTTTTCTTAGACACATTTGTTAACGATTGAAAAATAACAATATTTGAAAAGAGATTTCAAAATCGCACCCCTACTCCAAAAACTTCTATGTTGTGACGACACAGTTGAGCGGTAGAATGAAATAAATGAATAACTTTTAAGTGGTAAAAAAGTAAACTCGGTCTGACTGGGTCTCGAACTCGATTGCCCGGTTGACTCGGTACGTAGTGCGTTAAGCCTCGCGGCTACACCAGTCTGCCGGGGTATAAGCAAATTTGTTTTATTTAAGTTGTGAAATTACATTTGTTTAGTTTGTGTCTACTTTTATCTACAATTCTGTAAAAGCTTTGCGGTTTTGGAACTTAATACACATATAAAATTAATAAATTTATTTGTATATTAATTCAACAAATTAAATAATTAAAGAGAATTTTAAAAAAAGCGGGAAAAAAGAATAGTAGAAAATCTACAATTTTTTATACAAAAAATAGTAGAAGAAAAAATAAATTTTAATTCTGGGTAGCCAATAACAGTTTTTATAGCGCCGCTCCGCCATCAGTCGGGTGGATGTGTTAAATAAGTCATTAAGTAAACACAAATGCAACACTCATGTATCTATATATATATATATATATATAAAAAAGGTGAAGTGAATGGCGGATGTCAATGTAATTCATTACACTACAATGACTAGGAGGAACTCGGGGTCCGTTGTGTGGTATATGATATCAGTAATGTCATTATAATGTCAGTTTCGCGTGGCACTATATAACTCTTGGAAAAAAGAATAATATAAACTTTGATACAACTTAATACGCACGTTTTCTTTCCAATGTAACTTAAATAATAATAGTCTTATATAGTAGTACAATTTCTTCCTTTTTTAAATATAATATTTCTAATTTCCTTTCAATCATTATTATTATAATTTTTTATGGGTAAATAATCTGATAGATTATTATCATTCTAATAAAATAAAAGATTCTTTTTTAAGAAAATAAATCCGATTTAAAATAATTAAATAAAAAAGTAAAAATAAATAATGCTTTTTTTTAAATTTCCATTTTTGAAGTTGCCGTCAAATTAAAAATAATTACCATCAAATACTAATCATTTGTTTATGCCGACTTAAAAAAGACGAATTTTGTTGTAGTATTATTTTTTAATGTAAATTATAGATGTGTTAACAAAAAGTGCTGTCCGTCTGTACAGAAAACCGTTTGAAAGAAATAAAAAAGGGGAAAACTTGCGTCCTGATAAAAATAAATAAATAAAATATACAAAGAAACGAAATTTAGTAAGCTTTATCGAACATAGGTTAAGCTCTCTAGATGTTCGGGGATATGAACTATTATTTTAATTAAACATTTTTAGCTAATATGTTGAATTTTTATTTGAAAATATATAAAATATCAGAAGAATATAAGATTATATAATCATATTTCTTGAAATAATTCCTAGTAATAATGACGAGATGAAATTTAAAAAATTTCAAATCTTCTACATAAACAATAAACTTCTGTTAAAAAGAAATTTTTTTTAAAATTATCAGGAAAATACTTTAAAAAATTGTACTAGAGAAACTACCTCTAAAAGTAAATCTTTAAGAGGTTAACTCTATTTGGTGAACTCTTTAAGTAGTTTAATAAAATGATAAAATTTAACGTTAACAAAAATAATAATTTTGAATTAGTTGTAGAAAGAAACAGAAAAATAAGTATACAAAGTCTAGAAAAGAATCTAAAAAAAAAATACACAAAACAAAAAAAACCAGAGACTGGATAATATACTGTGATTCGATTATTGATTTTTAATTTAAAAATGCTCTTTTACAGTCTCAGGTTCTAAAACTTGTATTAACATTTCATTCATCCTGTTACCTGATAAAATAAACTTATGTATAAATTCAGATTCCAACTTGCATTTACAAAAACAAAAAAATAATCTTGAAGAACAATATGTTTCGCTGCAGTAGCGGCTCACGTATGGGCACTGTGGAACTGCCGCACCCCCTATTTCTACTTGATATTATCGATAACATTTAATATAATTAGTCCTTTTTTCTTTAATTCTTTCTTTATACTTGTACAATATATAATCCTTAAGCTTAATGTCAGTAGCCATCCTCCACTTTATGAAAAAGTTACAAAAATCGTTGTATGGAACTGTGCGCTTCACAGTTCCAGCGGCGTGGTTTTTGGCTGTTGTTCGCATGCGCACATGCGAGGCTGCGAGGGAGAGAGCACTATCGCTTCCGCAGTGTTGGCCTGGCGTGCTGGTGGAAGGTAGTTTTTTTTACTCCGAGTGTGTATGGAACGTTCCTTGTCGTTCCCTTTTCTAGTTTTATCGGTGGAAAGAATATGAAAGCGGTTTAGTTATTTCCTTATCAGAAGATGGAGAGAAGCAAGGGTTCTTTGGTTGCCAAATCTGTCCAAAAACACGCTGGAAGGGCGAACGAGAAGGTAATAAGTAAAAATTAATTATGTATTTGTTTCTGTGTACACAGAAATTTAAATTAAGCACCGTTGGACTATAATGTTTTTAAGCGGACATTTTATTAAGTTATTACCTAATAATACTAAAAAATATTATTTGTATTGACATTTTATTATTTATTCAGTTGAACCGAATACGATTTGTAAGCACAATGCGCTTAAAAACCGTGTACCATATTCTTGAATGTGATGAAGTGTAGAATTAGATTATTATCCTGCTTCTAGCTATTCTATTTGATTCATTTTTGTTCGTTTCTTTTGCAATGGGAAGAAAGGATTATGATTAAAGGAGAAAAAATATTTAATCTTGTGATTATATCATTAAATGAAAAGGATGTACAATCTTAATTGCTGCTAGTGGTTTAAAAAAATTGTTAGCTTATAAACATGATACGTCAAAATTATTTTACAACAGTTACTACTGCTCAGTGGGAGGAATCATTCACTGATTGATGGGCGTGGCAATCAATGTGGAAAAGAAAGGTTACTTATAGAATGAAAAGCGGAGAGGACTGAGGACCAATAAGCAATCAGTATTTCATTCGCCTCCGATTTTCGCTATTCACCTATTGCAGTTCATAAGTGAACTTCTGCATATCTATTAATTGTTGTAAAATTATATACTGAATATGTTTTTGTACATTTCAAACTACTTGATGTCTTTGTCCTTTTTATTTTGTTTGCACAGTATTTCAGTTTACATCAATGTGCATCTGTGTCTCTATATAAACGTTTCCCTGTTAGATGTGTTTTGTAAATTCACCGCGTTGGTCTAGTGGTGAACTCTCATCGCAAATCAGCTGATTTCGAAGTCGAGAGTTGTAAGATTCAAATCCTAGTAAAGGCAATTACTTTTATACAGATTTGAATACTAGATCGTGGATACCACCGGTGTTAGTTTTAGCGGATAGGTTTCAGTTAACCACACATCTCAGGAATGGTTGATATGAGACTCTACAAGACTACACTTCATTTACATATCATCCTTATTTATCCTCTGAAGTAATACCTTAAGATTGTTCCGGAAGCTAAACGGAAAAAAATATGTGTTTTGTTGCTTTACTTTGTATAAGCTCTATTGTATATTCTTTGAAAAATGTAAATAATGATCTACCTGTCTGTCCAATATAAAACTTGGAGGAAGTGATTAGAAGTAATCTTATAAACTGTAGTGAAAAGTAATTCCACTGAGGGGTTTTAGGCATAGAAAGTTTTTTTTAATGTTCTAAATGCGAATTTCTTTTTTTTTAATTCCTTGTACGAAGTAAAGGAAGTATTGTGATCGCGAAAAATTTCGGTTTGCATATTTCAACAGAAATATCCATTTTGACCATCCCTGAATCCATTTTGATTAGTTTCAGCGTGACGTCTGTACGTATGTATGTATCTTGCATAACTGAAAAACGATTAGCCGTAGGATGTTGAAATTTTGGATTTAGAATTTTTGTACTATGTAGTTATCCACCTTCCCTTTTGATTGCAATCGACTGAACCAAAAATCTCCAAACAAGCCCAAAATAAAAAAATAAAAATTTGAATTTTAGACTTTTCCTTAACTGCTGTAATAAACCCTCATTGAGCGCTTTTCAACTATATATCATAAGTGATACTTATTTTTACGTTTCCAGAGTTATAGCAAAATAAAATTTTAGTTAATGAAATAATTGGATCTTACAAGAGGAAGGCACATCGTTTCTGTATATGTATATGTCGGTGTATATGTAATTCAATAGACGTACAAGAAAATCATCTGGTGTCCATATCATTTTTTTTTAATTTTAGTTACCTATTCTTACATATTAATTTTTTGGTTTACAATATTTCTTCTAGTCTTCTTTATATTTGTGATATATAAAAAGTACCTGATGTACATGATTATCAATTGCTAACGGCTTTTTCTTAAAGTAATGATGTTCAGTATATAGCCAGCTCCTATGTTGTACAAAAATGTTAATTGCACTACTAGATGTTACCAGCATATTGGAAAACGTGTCATGGTGATATGAAATAGTAAATATTCAATCAAAAAACAACGATGAACAACTTTATTTCTCTTGTTTCCTGATCAAGCTCGGTATGAAATACTTATTTAGGTATCTTTCAAGGAACGGATTGACTAGTTTGTAATCAGATAACTAAAATGATGTGGTTGTTGTGTTTAAAAATAATAAAAATTAAAAAAAATCGAATTAAATATCTGCGTATTAGTAAAAAATAACTTTGTTTATCTGGTTTTTTATTCAGATTTCTATTAAAATTTATTTTCAAAATAAAAAAAAAAATATGTAGTAAAAATATTTATTATAGAATGAGTTTAACAAATTGAGAAGAGAGATTTAAGTGTGAGAAAAACATTATTTTAATAACATTATTGTTGCCAATCGCAATGACAAAATATATTACAACATATGAAATGTTAATCAGCACTGATTGAATACGAAAAGATAAAAAACTAAGGTGAATGGTAGACAGAAAGAAAGACAGTTAAAATAGATAAGTTAGTTGTAGTTATACATAGTAACTTATAAATAATAAATATTATAGACACACCGAATCTCAGTTCATTTATCTAATATGATAGACAGACGGTTTTTAACCACTACAACAGAATAATCATCGTCTTCTATTCTCTTGATTTGACCGGCTCGTTGTTGTAATAATATTGAAAACAAATTGAACAACACCTGGTCTCTAGATATCTTAACTCGCACAGCTCACAGCTTACAGGCAGCAAATGGTACAAATCATTTCTGATGCCAACCTGTTTTCCAACCGTAAGTAACTGTCTTAACACTGAACCCGAATACAACAGCACCGGCGTAAAATAACTAGATTCATATTCATAAACACTTTGCCTATATATATATTATATATATATATTCACACCTGTAATGTATATATTATCCTATTATAACATAGCATTTCTTTTTCTTATATTATAATATACTTGTTAGTCGGGATGTGAATGTATTTGTCTAAATTGAACTGTGGCCTCTTCTTTTTCTTCCTCTTAATTCTTTCTTTTCCTTCGTATATAGTTCTGTCTTTACTCATTCTATATGGTACAACACTCATTTTTCTTTTATTTTTATTGTTTTCATTTAACGAGAGTTATGCATAGAAAATAATAATAATAGTGTAATAAAAGAATGAATAATGAATGCTTGTTAAAAAATAAAAGATTGCTTATACTGTATTTTTAAAATTAAATTAAACGCTTTTAACAATATAATCAGTCTTTGTAGCATGCAATATATATATATATATATATATAAATATATATAGAAATAAATATAAAATATATATAGAAATTATAATTAATATATATATATATATATATATATATATATATATATATATAAACTATAAATTATTAATATTAATTAAATATATTATCAACTGTTATATAAAGACTAGGATGCACTGGAAAATTTACTATGATTAACAGATTGGACCACACATAATCCTCGTTATTTAAAATTACAAAAATCTAATAATACCTGATAAACTTATAATCTTCCTTCATCCAAATATATATTTTCATCATACGATAAAAGATTTATCATACTTTGATTTAATATTATTAAAACGTTTATGATAGTTTCCATCCTTTACTTTCAAAACACTGTTGCTATATTTAAAATTTTACAGTTTTTTTTTGTGATCAATAAAAAAAGAAGAAGGTGGAATTATATAGAAAAATATATTAAATAATATTAACAGTGAAAAAAACCCACCTTACCAGTACATTAAAATAAACTCTAGATGTTTCGACTTACTTGAAAACCATCATTAGGAGTTAAAAATATTAAATTAAAGTCAAAAAAAAAAAAAAAAATCATAGGTTAAAATGTATAGCAGTCATGACTGTCCGGTTTTAACAGTATATTGAAGGAATATATATGTACTATGGTGGATTAAAATGAAATCAAACGGAACCATATTCCCGGCGCGAGATGCTAGCATCTCAGCGTTTCATTTGAAGGTCCCGGGTTCGAATCCCGGTTAGGCATGGCATTTACACGCTACAAAAATTTTCATTCATCTCATCCTCTGAAGCAATGAGCTGGTGAAAGTGCACCAGTTAAATCGGAAACATTTCCATCTGCAATTATGACTATGATTTTTTTGGATTCTCTTGGTGTGGTGCTCATAGACCAACTGGAAAAAGACAGGAACATCACCGGAAGTATTACGCTTCCCTAATGGACTGATTGAAGGGAATTATTCAAGATAAACGAGCCACATTTGGTCAAAAATGTAGAGCTCTTTTACCACGATAATACTCCTGCACACATCTCGGGTTGTTGCAGCAAAACTTCACGATCTCTATTTCGAAATGCTTTTCGTACATGCGCCGTATTCACCGAATTTGGCCCCCAGCGATTACTTTCTTCCCAAACCTGAAAGAAATTGCTCGTTGGACTAAGATTGACTTCCAATGATCGGTCAAAGCTGAGACAACTGCTTAATTTGCAGAGTTGGACAAATCAAATCTTACTAATGGTATTCAAAAGTTGACAAGTGATTGGTCTAAATATATCGAATTGCAAGATGAAAAAAATCTGAAAAATATTGTTTTCTTCGGTCAGGCAGAGAACTTTCCGAACAGTCCTCGTACTTAATACGAGGGACGATCAGAAAGTAAATTACATCTTCTCTATGAAACAAACATATATTTATGACAATTTTTTTTATTGAAAAAAAAACTACATATTTTTATCTATTTTTTGACATAATCACCAAGTTCTTTAAACATTTTTCATATCTTGTAACAACTTTTTCAATTCCACTCTCATAAAGACTTCAAAAGTCCAATTTCCTTCAACCATTTACCGACCGCTTTCTTCAGTTCATCATCATTAGCGAAACGCTCCCCTCACAGGTCTCGCTTGAGAGGACCAAACAGGTGGTAGTCGCAGGGTGCTAGATCAGGGCAGTAAAGCGTATAAGACCACACTTCCCTCTTGAATTTTTGCAGTAACTTAACTCCTTTGTCACATGAGCTGAGTGAGAAGTAGTGATGTCGTGAAGAAAAACGATTCCACCCAAAATCATCCGGGTCTTCGATCTTTAATAGCCTGACGTAATTTTTTGTAGTTTTACAATAAGATTTGGCATTGACTGTTGTTCCTCCGGGCATAAATTCATTGTAAATAACTCCCTTAGAATCGAAAAAGACTGTCAGCATAACCTTTCAAACATTTGGGGATGTTTTCACTCTTTTGGCTGCGGCTAATTTTTGTGTCTCCACTCATTTGATGCTCGCTGTATGCTCAGGAGTGTAACGAAGCACCAGCTCTCATCCCCTGTGATGATTTGTTTCAAAAACTGTGAAGACCAGACTTGGAATAACGTTGAAGAAAAGAAAGAGCAGACGCAAAACGTTGATATTTGTGGTCCTCGGTCAACAGATGTGGCGCCCATCGTGCACACATCTTACGGTAACCGACCTGATATAATAATCAATAGTCAATAATCGCAAATACACTCCATAACTGATGTTAATTTCGCTTGCAATCTCTCTAATTTTAATGCACCGGTTATTCAAGATCATTTAATTCACGCGTTCCGCGTTACCCGTCGTGTTTGCAGTTGAAGGACGCCGAGCACGCAGTTCGTCACTCACATTTGTTCTTCCGTTTGGTACCATTCTGTGATCATGGGAAATGACGCTGCATTCTCACCTTATACCTCAACAATTTGGCGATGAATTTCACAATTGTAAATTTTAGCCACTACTGAACGCACTTCTGTGCTAGACGAAACCTCTAGAGGATACAACAGATTGACAACGACACTACATACGTACTGAATGTCTTACAGAATTGCTGCTGGGGTAGCGGAAGATACCTACACAACCAGTGCTGCCACCACAAGACATTAACATATCCCTTTCAGTTCAAGAACACGGCAAGGGTGTTACTTATTTTTTGATCCACTTCTGTAGAATGAA